>NW_026057577.1:82171971-82435447 GCF_023721935.1 Panthera uncia
AAAAAAAAAAAAAAAAAAAAAAAAAAAAAAAAGGCTAAGAAGGAAGAGACACCTGTAATACTTCAAACATATACACATAGCCCTACTATAAAATCAACATATTATCAGGGCTCAAAGTCTGATTATCAGCCCATTATTCCCACCTGCATACACTTTTCCACCCATGTGCTCTCCTGTTCTGATCTTGTCATTCTTTCTGTTATTATTGAAGGCTCTCCTAAATGTTTTTTTTTTTAATGTTTTTTATTCATTTTTTTTGAAAGAGAGAAAAGGCGCAAGCAGGGGAGGGACAGAGAGAGAAGGCGACGCAGAATCTGAAGCAGGCTCCAGGCTCTGAGCTGTCAGCACAGAGCCTGACATGGGGCTCGAACCCCCAAACTGCAAGATCATGGCCTGAGCTGAAGTCAGTAGCTTAACCAAAGGGGGACCCAGGTGCCCATGGCTTTCTTAAATGTTGATGTGAACCCAATTTTCTCTTTAGCTGTTCCCTAAAGCTGATCCTTGGCAGTGAACACTGGGTTTGTGTATGGTTTTTATTCTCTTTAACCTTCCCCTCCTTCAGCTTTGCCTTTCCCTTGTAAGCACTGCTGTCCATACTTGTGCCCCATGCTGATGCAACTAAGCACCGTTAATGAAAATCCAGGAACCCAGCTGACCTGGTCTAATAAATTCTATATTGTCACATTTTCTTGCTTACTGCAAAGCAACATCACTACTCCTCACTGACCACAGATGGCTCTTAGATCAATACCTCAAGTCTTGACCCCTCATCCTCTTTCTCATGACATATTTTGTGCTGTCTACAAAATAACTTTCGTTATCTGCCAAGATCTAAAACTGTGACAAAATTGAACCAGCATCCTTTCCCTCGAACCCTAGCCTCACTTCAACTTGTCTGCTATGGTCAAGGGGCACCCTTACCCACCTAGACACTAGAAACAGAACTGCGGCATCCTCTTCAGTCCCTCTTCTCTCACATGCTCCCAAGGCCCAGCACCAATTCTACCAATTCATCCTTCCTAAGTTGGGTTTCATGTGGTCATACCTCCACCTCTTTGTTTCCCTAACTGAATGACAACTGTCACCATTAATACTGGGACCCTACAAACAAATGTCTGTATTTCCAGATTCTCCTTATCCCAACTACCAATCACACAGGAACAACTTATATTTTCCCATACCTAAAATCTTCAACATGATCAGGAGATCCTTTATTATCTGGCCCACAGCTACTTCAGCCTCAACTCTCATCCCACTTGCCTTCTCATTCACTATCCTTTTTCTTCCCTACATACCCTCTAACTTGACATGCTCTTTCTACATCAGAACCTTTGAACATTTTGTCACTTTTTCCGGAATGTTCTTTATCCCACACTAGCAAATACATACTCAGCAGCTTCCTCCAGTCTCCATTCTCATTAGATTCCCTTATCATACCCTTTTCTTTTATTGCCCTCATCATGGTTTGTATTTACTTCTAAATGAATAAATATTCCCAATTGTATTTCCAAGTAAGATTTTGTGAAAAATCAGAGAAGGTAAAGATGATGGCCTGTTTGTGACATTGGAAGGAATCTGTTATAACTGAGACAAGAGAATGAGAGGTAGTGTGGCACTAAATGAGTGTGAAGAGGACGGTGAGGCCATATTGTGAAGCAACCTTGTAAGTCCTTAGAAGTTTGGGTATTAACCTATTAAAAATGGAAAGACGGTGAAAATTTTAGGCAGCAGGAAAATATGATCAGATTTGCATTTATAGATCACTCTGGGTAAAAGCTAAAAAATGAATTGGAAGGGACAAGAGTGATTACATAAAGACAAATTTGGAGGTTCTTGCTGGTGGCTTGGACTAGTAGCATGGCTGTGAGGGTGGAGAAAGGTAGGTAATTAATAGAAGTAGTTCTGCCGTAAAGTTGATAGACTTTGCCCACTGATTGAAAGTAGAAGTGAGGGAATAGATGTGTCAAGAATGAGTCATAAATTTAGGCCAATAGATGGCCTATAGATTTAGGCCATAAATTTAGGCCAATAGATGGATAGTAATGCCCCTCGCTGAGAGAGGCAATATGGAAGTGGAATAGGGAGGGGGATACTGATAAGTTTTGTTTTAAATAGGTTGCCTTTAGGAATCTTCTGGAGAAGGCAAGTAAATATATCAGTAGGCAGTTGGATCTACTGCGTTATATGTGCAAATTTGGAAATATTCAATATATAAGAAGTGCTTGAAATCATGATGTATCCTAGGGATGCAGAAAGGGTGTAAAATGAGAAGAGATTGCCTACGACATTTTCATTGCCTATGTTGCCCAAAACAATTTTTCTGCCAAGCCTTATCCCTTCAAAACATTCAAACCCTAATTCAAAACTCACATTTTCCATGAAGCCTTCCCAGATTCACATTGCTTTTATCCTATCCTTCTAATAACACTTATTACCCTTGAAAAAGTTATCATTGGCTATGTATATGTTTATGGGACTTTCCTCATGCCAGTGTTATGTTGCAAGCTCCCAGAGGAACCAGACTTCTTATTTCTTCTTTCGTTAAATGTATGCCCTACTCATTCAATTGATATTCTTGACAAGCCAACTCTATACCTTCTAGTAATGTATACCTATTGGGGTTTGTCAGTTTTGAGCTTCCCATTGTCACAGAGCAATTTTAGTAATTTATGTAAATATTTTTGTTTTGGCCAAGTTATGTATGTAACTAAAGAAGATATAATCATATGATTTAGTCAAAATAGAGGGTTGGAATTATAGCTAGGCAAAACATTGACCAAAGAAGAACATTAAAGCAAAAACTGCTATCGGAACATAAAGCCAGCCAACATCTTTTAGTACCATTTCCAATTTCATTACATTGACATGGGTAGGTGATTTGAGGTGTCATTTACAACTCTGTCTCTGATCCCACATAATTTGGCCTACACAGACAGTTTCTTGTCCATTCAGACTTCTCAAAGAACTGACAGCTGTCAAAAAGCATTACTGACAAAGTGACGTTGAACACTCTTCATTAGTTGGTCTCCAGAGCAGTGCCCACTGATGGCTTGGCAAAGAGAGGGCATTGGGGCTTCTGATGGCAGCCTACTGGGCCAGTCTTCCACTGAAACCATTGAAATCCAGTTAATTTTCTCCACCTTCCCCAGAGCTGGGTTGTTAGAGATAGCAACAGAAAGGATAGGTACATCTAAAAGTTTTTGATTAGATTTCCACATCACCCACATCAAGTTGATCAATGATCCTTTCTTTCTGACTGGCACATAGCAGGTTTTCAAAAAATATTTGTTGAATGGTTCAAGAAATAAAATTAACATGAATTGAATACATAATACATATTAGGCAATGCATGTGTGTTTGGGCCTCCCCCCCGCCTTTTTTAACAGCACCAGGATATTTTTACATCAGTATGCTAACAATAAGGGAACCAAAATTCAAGAAGTTGGTTCATCTGCTCAAGTTATACTGCTGGTAAGTAACAAAGTGAAAATTTGAACACAAATGATATATTTTTTTTTTTTTACGAATAAGATTTTGGATTGGCAAGGTGAGGTTATTGCTTCGACCATTAGAAAAATATACTGATTAAGAGAACATCAATGGTTGGAAGCGTAGAAGGCTCTCACACTCCCATCACTGAGCTATGCAGCATTAATCAGTGCAGCCACAGATCACATAAGGGTCTTTGGCAGCCCACATTATAATATAGACACAATGTCTCTAAGCTCCTCCCCCTGAATAGAACAGATGATGTTCCACACAAATATATATGAAGCTGATTAGTGGAATAAAACTGTAGTGTCAGCCCAGATTTCAATTTTCCATCTGTTTCAAGTGAGTCACATCCTACAGATTCAGGGTCAACCTTATATATGTGCACAGTAAGCAATTTCATATCCTAGATTGGCTTTAATTCAATAGGAATGTCCTAAAAATATCTTCCCATATCAGAAGTTTTGCTATTAGTGCTTAGGTATTCTTTCAAATCAGAATGTGTCCTTAGAGGAACTATTACATTGAATTTCTAACAAAATAAAATGAATGGATTTTTCAAGTCACTTCAAATGACTTATAGAAGAGACATAGCATCCACTACATGGATTATGCTGTCTTGGAACACAGAATAGTTAGGTTGACCCCTGTCCAAGTGCCACTGTCTACTGACTAGTAGTGCTGTGGATCTCTGTGAACCTCTGCTTTCTTACTTGTACAATTAGCAAAAGTTAGATTCTTATAAGTATTAAATAGCGATGATTATTGTTTCATTACAACTTATGGCTAAATCTATTTAAGCCTCCCTGTATGCACTGTGAAAAATGGAACCCATTTTATAATTATATTTGATGCATTTATTTTAGGGAAGAAAAGTCTATAAAAGTAGGAATCAGTGATATAAAGAGATAAAAATGCCAACATGCCTTCATCTCAGCTAATAGGTAGTAATATTGTGTGTGCGGTGATGATAATGACTATTGCAATACAGTGGTTTATATTCTGAATTAGGAATGTCAGAATTTTACACATGTAACACTTCTAATGGCTTTAATGCTGTCAGCGCAGAGCCTGATGCAGGGCTCGAACTGATGGACTATGAGATCATGACCCGAGCCAAAGTTGGACACTTAACCAACTGAGCCACCCAGCTGCCCCCTAATGGCTTTAATGCTATGAACATTCTCATATTAAAAGGTTGCTGAAAATTTAAAAATGCTAGTCTTCCAGAATGTAGAAACTTTCAGTCTTTAATAACAGACTCTTCACCACTGCATTAGTTTCTCCGGGCTGCTGTAACAAATTACTACAAACTGAGTGGCTTAAAACAACAGAAATTTATTCTCTCATAGTTCTGGAGGCCAGAAGTCCAAAGTCAAGGTGTCAGCCGTGCCATACTCCCTTTGGAGCTTCTGAGGGAGAGTCCTTTGCCTCTTCCAGTTTCTGGTAGCTGTTGGCATTCCTTGTGACTGCATTGCTGCAGTCTTTGCCTCCATTTTCACATGAACTTCTCGTCTGTGTGTCTGTGTCTTTTCCTCTTCTATCTCTTATAAGGACACTTGTCACTGGATTTGGAGTCCACTTGGATAACCCAGGGTGATCTCATCCTGAGAGTCTCAGTTACATTGCAAAAATCTTTTTTCCAAATAAAGTAATATTCACAAAATTCGCAGCTTTTACCTACTAAGTAAGTCTATATTCGTTATTTCATCTAGTTAATACTGAACAAATGCCTTCTTCATGCAGCATTTTAGGCATTGGATGTACCACAGTGAATCAAGAAGCCATGGTCCATACTGCCTTCATGGAAGTTAAAGACTAATATAAATGACATCCAGTAAACAACTAAACTTATATTTAAACACAACATACTGTGGCCACTTAAATGAGAAAAAGAATAAGGTACTGTACAAAGGATAGCTGTAGGTAGAATATCCAGGGAAAGCTGCTTTTAGTGTAAGATTTAAACTAAGACTTTGGAATTTGAAAGACCTAGGCATGCAAAGAATTAGGGAGCAAGGGAACTTGCAGAAGAAATAACTTATGCAAAGGCCTTCAAGCAATAAAGAGTGAGACAATTTCCAGGAACTAAAGCAGACAGCAGTACTGGAGAATGAGTGGATGAGTTTAGGGGGAAGGCAAGAGATGTGTTCAGAGGAGTTGACAGGAACCAGAGCATGAATAGCCTTGTAGGTAATGGTAAAGAATCAAATTTTTATTCTTATATATACTTTTGAAGATGTTTTTTAAATAAAAACATGGAATTTTAAAGATGATTGGCTTGCCAGGTTGAAAATTGACTGGGTAGGGCAACAGTGCAGTAGTCTAGACTAGAGACAGTGGTGGCTTGGACAAGGACAGTAGCAGTGGATGACAAAAGGAACTAGATTGGAGTGACATTTAGAAAGTGAAATACATATGGAGTGCCTGGGTGGCTCAGTCGGTTGGGTGTCCAACTTTGGCTCAGGTCATGATCATCTCACGGTTCACGAGTTCGAGTCCCAGGTTGGGCTCTGTGCTGACAGCTCAGAGCCTGGAGCCTGCTTTGGATTCTGTGCCTCCCTCTCTCTCTCTCTTCCCCTACCCTACTCGTACTCTGTCTCTTTCTCAAAAATTAAACATTTTTAAAAATTTAAAAAAACAATAAAGAATAGAAAGTGAAATACATAAAACCTGATAAAAGATTTGAGATGGTTATAAGGGAGAAGACCATCAGCTCTAGGTATGCTGACTTGTACAGGTAGATAAATGCTGAGAGGCTATAGTGAGTTGGTGAAAACTGCAAAAGCATAAGATTAGGGAATAAGGAGTCATTTAATTAGTAATTAGTATGCATACATTTAGTATGATGGTTAATTTTATGTGTCAGCTTGGCTAGGCTATGGTGCCAAGATATTTGGCGGTGACCAAATCAGTTTAGATATAGCTATGAAGGTTTTTTTTTTTTTGGGGGGGGGGGATGAAAATGGCATATTAACATTTATTTGATTAGTGAGATTGAATATTTTAATACATTTATTATCCATTTATATTTCTTCTGTGGTTTGCCTGTTGGTGTCATAGAATCATTTCTCTATGAGGGTATTCCTTTTCTTTTTTATTTTATTTTATTATTTATTTTATTTTATTCCAGTATAGTTATATATTATATATATAATTATATAATATGTATATATTATAACATATAACATATATATAATTATATATATATATATTCCAGTATAGTGTTATATATATAGTGATTCAACAATTCTGTACATTACACGGTGCTCATCACAGTAAGTGTACTCTTAACTCCCTTCACCTATTTCATCCATCCCCCCACTCACCTCCCCTCTTGTAACCATCACTTTGTTCTCTAGAGTTAAAAGTCTGGTTCTTGGTTTCTCAGTCTGTCTCTCTCTCCTTTTCTTCCTTAGCTCGTTTGTTCTGTTCCTTAAATTCCACATATGAGAGCAACTGTATGATATTTGTCTTTCTCTGACTGACTTATTTGTATTCTAGATCCACCCATGTTGTTGCAATTGTCAAGATTTCATTCTTTTTTATGGCTGGGTAGTATTCCATTTGTGTGTGTGTGTGCATGCGTGTGTGTGTGTGTGTATGTATATACACCGCATTTTCTTTATCCATTCATCTATGGATCGATACTGGGCTGGTTCCATAATTTGGCAATTGTAAATAATGTTTCAGTAAACATAGAGGTGCATGTATCTTTTCAAATTACTGTTTTTGTATTGTTTGGGTAAATACCTAGTAGTGAAATTACTGCTTCATATGGTAGTTCTATTTTTAATCATGTGAGGAATTTCCATACTATTCTCCACAGTGACTACACCATTTTGCATTCCCACCAACAGTGTACAAGCATTCCCTTTTCCCTACATGCTTGACAGTACTTGTTTCTTGAATTTTTTTTTATTTTAGCCATTTTGACAACTATGAGGTGATAGTGCATTATAGTTTTGATTTGCATTTCCCTGGTGATGAATGGTGTTGTGCATCTGTATGTCTTCTTTGGAGAAACGTCTGTTCATGTCTTCTGCCCATTTTTTAATTGGATTACTTGGTTTTGGGGTGTTGAATTGTATCAGTTCTTTATTTATTTTGGATACTAACCCTTTAGTGGATATGTCATTTGAAAATACCTTCTCCAATTAAGTAGGTTGTCTTTTAGTGTCGTTAATTTGTTTCCTTTGTTGAGTGGAAGCTTTTTATTTTGATGTAGTCCCAATAGTTCATTTTTGTTTTTATTTCCCTTACCTCAGGAGACATATCTAGAAAAATGTTGCTCCCACTTATGTCAGAGAAATTACTGCCTGTGCTCTCTTCTAGGAATTTTATAGTTTTAGGACTCACATTGAGGTCCTTAGTCCATTTTAAGTTTAATTTTTTTGTATCGTGTAAGAAGGTGGTCTAGTTTCTTGCTTTTGCATGTAGGTGACCAGTTTTCCCAGCACCATTAAAAACATCATCTTTCTCGGGGTGCCTGGGTGCATCAGTCAGTTAAGCGTCTGACTCTTTGTTTCGGCTCAGGTCATGACCTCATGAGTTTGAGACCCACATTGGGCTTGGCACTGGAAGTGTAGAGCCTGCTTGGGATTCTCTCTCTATGTCTCTCTCTGCCCCTTCCCTACTTGTGCTTTTTCTGTCTCTCTCAAAATTAAATAAAGCTTAAAAAAAAAGAATGTCTTTTTCTCATTGCATATTCTTGCCTTCTTTGTAAAAGATTAATTGACCATATAATGTAGGTTTATATTCTGTTCCTTTGATCTATGTGTATATTTTTATGCCAGTACAATGCTGTTTTGATCATTACAGATTTGTAATATACCTTGAAGTATGGAATTGTGATAACTCCAGTTTTGTTTTTCATTTTCAGAATTGCTTTGCCTATTTTAGACCTTTTGTGGTTCCATACAAATTTTACCATTGTTTGCTTTAGTTTTGTGAAAAATATTGTTGGTATTTTGATGGGGATTATATTAAATCTGTAGGTTGCTTTGTGTAGTATGGACATTTTAACAATATTTGTTCTTCCAATCCATGAGCATGTAATATCTTTCCATTTGTTTGAGTGATCTTTAATTTCTCTCATCAGTGCTTAATAGTTTTCAGAGTAGAGGTCTTTCACCTCCTTGTTTAAGTTTATTCCTAGGTATTTTATTATTTCTGATGCAATCATAAATAGGATTGTTTTCTTAATTCTTCTCTCTACTAATTAATTGTTAGTGTATAGAAATGTAACAAATTTATGTATATTGATTTTGTGTCCTGTGACCTTACAGAATTCATTTATTAGTTCTAGTAGTTTTTTGGTGGAGGCTTTAGGGTTTTATATATATATAGTATCGTGTCATCTGCAAATAGTGAAAGTTTTACTTTTTCCTTACCAATTTGGATGCCTGTTATTTCATTTTCTTGTCTGAGTGTGGTGGCCAGGACTTCCAGTACTATGTTGAATAAAACTGGTGAGAGTGCATATCCTTGTCTTGTTCCTGATATTAGGCAGAAAGCTCTGTTTTTCAGCATTGAATGTGATGTTAGCTGTGGGTTTTTCATATATGGCCTTTATTATATTGAGGTATGTTTCCTCTAAACCTACTTTGTTGAGAATTTTTATCATGAATGGGTGTTGTATTTTGTCAAACGTTTTTCTGCATCTATCGAAATGACCAAATGGTTTTTATCCTTTCTCTTGTTGATGTGATGTGTCACATGGATTGATTTGTGAATATTGTGAATATTGAAACACTCTTACATTGTTATCTCTCCTTGTTGGATTGTCCCCTTAATGATTATGTAGTGTCTTTTTTTGTCTCTTGTTACAGTCTTTATTTTAAAGTCTATTTTTTTCTAATATAAGCATTGCTACCCTGGCTTTCTTTTCACTTCCATTTGCATGATAAATGCTTTTCCACCCCTTCAATTTCAGTCTGCATGTGTCTTTTGGTCTGAAATTAGTCTCTTGTAGGCAGCATATAGATGGGACTTGCTTTTTAGCCATTCTGTCATCCTGTGTCTTTTCATTGGAACATTTAGTCCATTCAAAATACTTACTGATAGGTATGTGCTTATTGCCACTCTGTTACTTGTTTTATGGTTGTTTTTGTAGTTCTCTGTTCTCTCATCTCTTGCTCCCTTTTCTCATGATTTGCTGGCTTTTTTTAGTGGTATACTTGATTCCTTTCTTTTTATTTTTTGCATATCTGTTACTGGTTTTTTATTTGTGGTAGGTTGTAATAGGTTTGTATACAATATCTAATGCATATAGCAGTCCATATTAAGTTGATGGTCACTTAAAGTTGAACCCATTCTTTATTCCTTTCCCTGTCCACCTTTCAGGTATATGATGTCATACTTTACATCCTTTTATTTTGTGAATCCCTTGACTGAATTTTATAGATATACTTAATTTTACTGCTTTTGTGCTTCCTACTTTTCTTACTCCTGCTTATGATCTTTCCTTTCCATTCAAAGAGTCCCCTTTAACATGTCTTGTAGGGCTGGTTTAGTGGTCATGAATGCCTTTAACTTTTGTTTGTCTGGAAACCCTTTATCTCTTTGTGAATGATTGCCTTACTGGATAGAGTAATCTTGGCTACAAGTTGTTTTGTTTTTCTTTCAGCACTTTAAATATATCATGCCACTCCTTTCTGGCCTGAAAATTTCTGCTGAAAAATCAGCTGTCATCCTTACAGGGTTTCTCTTTTATGTAACTGTTTTATTTTGCCGCTTTTAAAATTCTCTCTTTATCACTACTTTCTGCCATTTTAGTTACTGTGTCTTGGTGTGTAACTCCTTGGGTTGATTTTGTTGTGGGCTCTTTGTGCATCCTGGATCTAGATATCTGTTTCCTTCCCCAGATTCAGGATGTTTTCAGCTATTGTTTCTTCAAATAAATTTTCTCATTTGTCTTCCCCTTCTGGCATCCCCATAATGCAAATGTTATTATGCTTGATGGTGTTACTGAGTCCCTAAGTCAATTTCCATTTTTCTTTTTTTTTTTTTTTTTCTTTCTCATGTTCAGCTTGACTGTTTTCCATTACTCTCTCCTCCAGGTCACTAACCCATTCTTCTGTTTCCTCTAGTCTACTAGTTATTCCATTTAGTTCATTTTTCATTTCATTCATTGAGTTTTTCATGTCTGATTGGTTCTTTTTTTATGTTTGTTCTCTCTTTGTTAAAGGTCTCACTGAGGTCCTCCACTCTTTTCTCAAGTTCAGTGAGTATCTTTATGACCATTACTTTAAATTTTCTATCAGACACATTACTTATCTCCATTTCATTTAGTTCCCTTGCTGTGATTTTGTCCTGTTCTTTCATTTGGGACATATTCTTCTGTCTCCTCATTTTGTCTAACTCTCTGTGTTTGTTTCTTTATGTTAGGAAAGTCAGCTACATCTCCTGCTCTTAAAAGTAATGGCCTTTTGAAGAAGAGGTCCGGTAGTGCCCTACAGTGCTATATCCCCTATTCACCAGGAGCTGGTGCTTCAGGTATGTCTCCTTTGTGTGTTATGTATGCTCTGCTGTTGTGACTGAGATGCTTTTGCTTTCAGTCCCATTGGCTGCAATGGTTCTTTTTGCCTATTTTGGACAGAGTTTGGTCCCTGTGTTGTTAGTGGGCCAGTCTTGGGCCACCTTGAGCTTGAGTTGAGTCAGACCAGGCATTTGCCAGAGATGAGATAACACCAAACTGGAGGGTGCTTCCCTTGTGTTGTCCCCTAAGAAGCTTTTGTTGGTCGATAGGGCCTGCAGTCAAACCAAATGTCTGCCCCCAGCACACTGCTGGGACTGCAATCAGATTGGTGTGTGTGGTTATCTTCCCCTTTCCCTGGGGCAGAAATCACTTTGAAGTGGTGCTGGCTCCTGTCAGGCTGCTTACACATTGCCAGGCTTGTGCCACCATGCAAGATGGGCTCTGGCCAAAGGCATATTGGAGGGGGGCGTGTCCACAGGAGAACACATGGGCAGTGAACACAGGGCTCCCTGTTAGCAAGTCAGATAGAGAGTGTTGGCACTGCACTGTTCCCACAGATGTCTATGCTTCTAGGCTGGGAGGCAGGGGAGGGAAATGGCTCCAGACAGCTCTTTTGTTCTTAGAGAAGTCTCCCAAAGATCTCCAGCACATGCACTGAGATTAGTAAACAAATCTCCCTCCCATATACATTGGACATTTTTCAAACTGCTGCTTCTATGCTGTATCTCTTCTGGATTGCTTGTTGTGCTATCTCTTTAAGGGCAGGGACTTGGTTTCCTTTCACCCACCTGGCTTTCTCAGAGCTGAGCCTGCTGATTTTTAAAGTTCCAGGTGTTAAGCCCCACAGATTGTAAGAACTTGCAAAATTATGCCCTTTTGGTTTCAGAACCAAATGCTGGGTTTCCTGTTCCAGGGTATGAGAGTCTGTCTCTTTCCCCTCTCCAGGACCCTGGTATCCCTCCCTTCAGCAGACAGTCTGGTGGGTCAGAACTCCACCTTTCCTACCCTCTTTGATGTGGCTTCTTCTCTACATTTGGTTGTGGAGAGTCTGCTCTGCCAGTATTCAGGTTGTTTTCTGGGTTATTTACTCTGATGTGGATGTTAGTTGTATCCATGGAAGGAGATGAGCTTAGGGTCCTCATGCTCCACCATCTCCCTACATTTAAATTAGAAGACTTTGAACAAAGCAGATTATCCTCTATAATGTAATTGAGTCTCTCATCTAATCTAACTGAAGGCTTTAAGAGAAAGAGACTGCGAGCTCTGAGGAAAAGGAAATTCTGCCAGCAGACTCAACCCACAACTTTGGTTCTTCCCTGTGTCTCCAGGCTGCCAAACTGCTCTGCACATATTGGGCTAGGCAGCCCTACAATCACATGAACCAATTTTTAAAAATCTCTCTCTCTCTCACTCTATAGACATAGATTTCTCTGTTTCTTTGGAGAACCCTGAAAATACAGTTCATAATGACCTGATATTGTAAAACAAAATACATTTGCCTATATGCATTAAGTAAGACTTGAAAAAATATATCAAATATTAGAGTTTTAGAGGTTTTATGACTGGGGTGCCTATGAGACATTCAAATGAAGATGTCAAGTAGGGAACTGGATATGCAACTCAGAAAACAGTGACCTGGGGTTGTATCGTTATGATTTGTCAGCATATAAGTAAATTTTAACACCCATGGGAGTAGAAGAGACATTTAACTAGTGAGAAATTTCCAGAATTGTTCTAATTGCTTTGTATATCTCATTTTATTTAAAGTTTATAGCAACTCCATAAAATAGGCATTATAATCCCCAATTTACAGATGTAGAATTGGACTTAAAAATTAATTATTTTGCCGGAAGCCACACAGGTTAAATTCAAACCTCAGAATGACTGACTCCAAAGCCAACTCTCTTAATCATTGTGCTTTTATCTTATTTTTCTTTAGCTTCAGATTATTTTATCAGGAGATCTTTTTTTTTTTTTAATTTTTAAATATTTATTTATTTATTTTTGAGAGAGAGAGAATGCGAACTGGGGGAAGTAGAGAGAGAGAGATTCCCAAGCAGGCTCCATACGTAGGTCAGAGCCCAACACAGGGCTCTCCATCTCACTATACCAGAGCCAAAATCAAGAGTCAGATGCTGAACCTACTGAGCCACCTAGGCGCCCATTATCATGAGTTTTAAACCCAGTTTTAACTTTGTAAGTAAAAGATTTAACAAATAGTTAAGTAAAAGAGTAAAATCTTTCTGGAAACTGAATTCTTAACACACACAAATAGCTAAGGTTATTTTAATGCCATTTGACACAATAATTCCACTTGTAAAATATACTCTAAAGAAATAAACAGAGGGGAAGATAAAGATGTTTTGCATAGGGATGGCCCTTACCAGATTACTGATAATCTTGGAAACCTGGAATAGCCTAAACATCCAAAGGTATGTGAATGGTTGAATAAATCATTATGTATTCGCCTAATGTTTATTATGTAGTCATTGAAAAATCATAAATTCAAAAATACTTCAAAATGTTAGAAAATGCTATAAATATTAGGTGGGAAAATGCACACATATGTTTAATGATAATATGATGTTAAAAGTATATTTGTACATGTGCATGTAAAGAGGTTTTGTAGACAGTATACCAAATATTAAGAGTGCTTACCTCTATGTTGTAGAGTGGGTAATTTTAAATTCTTTTTCATATTTTGTAAGTACTTTCTAAATTTTTCTGCAATGAATATGTATTACATTGTACTAAGAAAAAAAACCCTTTTGTTTTATTTTTAACAAACAATGAATTTCAAAATCCAGGAGCTAAAACTGTAAAGCTTCTATTCTCTAGCAAACTAAGTCATTTAATATGTTAGCTTCAGCTATAGCATGTGTTTATATTTTTATTAAAATTTTAATGAGTTTAAAAATACTTACTAATCTTCTAGAAAGTTTTAAGAATTAATGTTTATATTGTGCTTTGGGATCCTTGGCTAAAAGGTGCTACATAATGCAATATTTTATTATTAAATGTTATTAAAGTAAATTGAAGGCAAAGCATGTAATAAAAATTTCCCTGTGGCAAAAATCTGAAGTCCATATATGGTTTCATGGTACTTCGATCACATTTAACTGTGAAAGTACCAACATTAACATGAAAAGATTTTTGCGGAGGTCTGGAATCAACAATGAATACGTACTGTGTAGCATTTCATATTTAATTACACATCATATATCATAGTAGATTTTGAAATTATACACCACAAAATTTTATATTACTAGGTGCCAAAATTACAAATGTTAAAATGTTTTTCTGGGGCCCCTGGGTGGCTCAGTTGGCTGGGCGTCCAACTTCGGCTCAGGTCATGATCTCATGTTTAGTGGGTTCGAGCCCCGCATCAGGCTCTGTGCTGTCAGCTTCTGAGCCTGGAGCCTGCTTCAGATTCTGTGCCTCCCTCTCTCTCTACCCCTCCCCCATTCACAGTCTGTCTGTCTCTCTCTCTCTCTCTCTCTCAAAAATAAATAAACATTAAAAAACATTTAAAAAATATATTTTTTATTTCAGAGAATTCACACAGCTAGTTTCTCTTGATAACAGTAATATTAAGGGCATATTGATAGAAATGGAATTTTTAAATCTCAAACCACCATCAAACCTTCCAGGTGTATAATCATATTTTCAGTCAGTTCTTATTCACATTAGAAGTATTAGAAGTAAGTGATAGAGAGCATCTATCAGCCAGGTCCTCAGATCTTCTGACTGACAATAATCATGATATACACGTGAGGAGAAAAAGAATATTTGCAGAGACTATATCTATGTAAATAATAGAAAGAATCAGGAAGGAGGAGAAGATAATTATGTTTGTTGGTTTCAAATTCGTAATGTGGGATGTTCAGTAACAACTTCAGGGTAGCAAGAGAACTGGAGAATTTAGGAAGGACTTTTTAGAAACCTAATTAAGAAATTCTCTTCAAAATACTATGAAGGAAGTAGGTAGACATTGGAATTCTTTAGTTGTCTCTGTTGGCTGGATACTTTTTTAAAAAAATATTTGATTCTTTGGAAATTGTGTCAACTGAGGCTGCAAGATTTATTTGGGTAACAAAGGAATGTAATTGAAAAACAAATGAGTTATAACGTTAATCACTCTAGTCAAATGTACACATTAAAGATCATTTCCCTTTTATTACACAAGTCAAAGGAAAATACTCCCATGTTTTAAGAGGTTAATTCTAATATTAGTTTAGAAAGTCATATTTTACAAATTAAATTATTAGAATTAGTCAACCTTGGGGTGCCTGGGTGACTCAGTTGGTTAAGTGTCTGACTTCGGCTCAGGTCATGATCACGGGGCTCCTGGGTTCAAGCCCCAAGTCAGGCTCTGTGCTGACAGCTCAGAGCCTGGAGCCTGCTTCAGATTCTGTGTCTCCCTCTTTCTTTGCCCCTCCCCCTCTCTCTCTCACACACACATACACACACACACACACACACACTCTCTCTCTCTCTCTCTCTCTCTCTCTCTGTCTTTCTCTCTCAAATGTAAATAAACATTTAAAAAATAATGAAAATAAGAATTAGCCAGCATTGGTAAAATATGGATGAGGTTAGGCAGCCTTTTTTCACAAGTGAACTGTTCTTTAATATGTAAAAAGTCCTTCAATAATGAACATTTTCTTTGATGTTTTTCAATTGCCTAAATGGAAGTTAACATTTTTAATGAATAAAACAATATAAGTTACATATAAGCCAGAAAACAATTTCAAAAAATAAGTGCCTTATGAAATGATGAGGTTAAACTTTAGTATGCATTAGAATCATCAGGATAGTTTATTTCAAATATAGATTCCAGGGTTCAGTCTGATGTGGAACCTAGGCATCTGGCCAAATGATTCTGAAGCAGAAGAGTTAAAAATCAGTTTGAGAAACATTGAGTTAAGGTTTAATTCCAAATAATTGGAGAAACTTTATGGTCTGCAAAGCTATATATGATATTTTTCAGCAAGTTTTTACATACATAATATCCTAAAAAGTACTAATTGCAAGTCAAATTCTAAATCCACATGCACAATTTCAGAACCACATAGAATTTCCATGCAAACTTTGGTCAGCCCATTCTTAAATTTGGCTGAACATTTTTAACTTCAGAAACCAATGTCCACGTGGACTGTTTTTATGGCACAAATTTACTATGGTAAATTATTGGCATAGTGTTGAATAATAAAACTAATAAGGTTATTAAAAAGTAGTTATTTACATTAGAAAAATTTAAAACTCATTGTCCTCTGTCTTGTCAATTTTTTCTCCCAGGTTTTTCCATATGCATAAAGCAAAATGAAAATTTATATAATTTTCTGTGAATCTGAGTAATGGACCCTTGAGTTTGAGTAAGGAGATCTGATTTTCCTTATATCTTTTTCTTCTAACTTGTCTGGGTAATTTCTTTGATTCTCTAACTTACACAATCATTATATCTATTGCTGACTTGACCTATGTGTTACAGAAAAATATCAGAATCATAAAATTCTGTCAGAAAAATTGACCATAACTCATCTACATATACATCAGAGTAGTTCAGCTAGAATTCAAAAATTCAGATCTGAAAGCACTTAATAAGCATTTTTATAGAAAAGCATTGTATAGGTTGCTTTTTTTATTAATGGTTCCAAATGATTGGTCATATTTCAGTTCGAAAACATAAACATCAAGCTCTGAGCACCTCCCAGACAGAAGTCTGGTTTTATTCATCACTTACTGTATCTCAGTGCCTAGAATAGTTCTGAGAAATAATAAGAGCTCAATATGTATTTGTAAGAGTATACATTATATTGGTAAATTTTTGTAGATCAAGGTCAAAGATTATGCACTGTTTGAGAGAGTCAGGTAGAGTCATTCTTCTATGTCCAAGAAGGTGCCTGTCAGTGGTTTGTGATCAGAAAGTGGTAAATCATGTCAAGATGTTATATAATGTTTGTGGTCATCATAGTAATTCTGAGTATGGTTTTATTCACTTGTCTTTTTCCTTTCATTGTGCAGGTGAACTGAAGCAGGTTGACAATAATTTAAAGTCTTTGTCAAAAGCATCACAATAAACTCTCAGCAATTTAGCAGTCATATCTATACATGAATTAGCCCCTTTGTGGATTATTCACAGAGGATACAATAAGCTTTATGTTCTACTGACTTAGTAGTTTACATATAGCCTCTGCAGGATTTTAGAACATTTCTCTCTTTTCCTCCTAGAGTCAGACATTGCATAAAACCATGGAAGCCAAAACACATCATTACCTTCCAATATGCTCCTTAAGGATGATGTGAGTCAGACCATGGATGAGCTTAGAAAGAGATAAGGTGAGCTCCAGATGTTGTGAATCAGTCAGAACCAATCCAGCATCTCTCTTGAGCATGGAATCAGTAACAAGAAAGACTTTGGCAAATGATAAAACAGGATAGGAAGCTGGGGAATTTTTCAAATCAGATATTCAGAGTGTGTTTTCATCATTTGAATGGAAATGGTATAAACTCCCAACACATCAAACACCTGGATTAAATAGAGTACAGAAATACAGAGCAGAACAAAATATAAATTATTTGCAATTTACCATTCTTGCATTACCCTTGTCAGTGTTCCCCCCATTAGCATAAATAATTCAAACTTTCCAAAATGACTTGTGCCCCAGTTGTTCAAATTGTAAAATAACTGACTACATTATGCAATGTTTTAAAATTGGGCTATGCTTGAAAATTTTAAATTGCACTACTGTTTATGTAGACAAACTGGATATATATCTGGAAGAAAACTGTTGGATTCAAGTTAGTCTTCTAATGTTTATTAATAATCATGTTGGTTTGGTGAAATATCTCAATATACATATAACTACAGACTTGATCAAATAGTCACATTTGTATTTCCTGTGAATGTTTGGATTCAAAAAGATTTTTTCTCTTTAAAAAATAATTTTGAGAACCATTATGATAGTAGTATTTTTTTAAGTTTTTATATAATTATTTTGAGAGAGAGAGAGAGAGAGAGAGAGTGAGTGTGTGCTCACAGGAGCGGCAGAGAGAGAGAGAGAGAGAGAGAGGGAATCTCAAGCAGGCTCCACACTGTCAGCATGGAGCCCGATGTGGGGTTTGAACTCACAAACCATGAGATCATGACCTCAGCCGAGATCAAGAGTCAAATGCTTAACCAACTGAGCCACCCAGGTGCCCCATTATAATAATACTATTAAGTCATGCTTTGACAACTCTTTGCCACAATCCAAAATTACAAAAATGATAGATAAGATATAATAAGAGAAAGATAAAAAATTATAGCTAAGGTCAAAACAAAGCAAAATGAGCTAAGCACAAAGAAGGCAGTGGGGCAAAAGTGGCAGTCACAGTAGATTCTGTATGTAGAAACAGGCCAGGGACAACCAGGACTTTGGTACCCACAGAATAATGAAACTAAATCCATTTGGATGTGGGGGTTGAAGTCTGTCTCTTTGCTTGAAAACAGAGCCAATATAGGTTTCCACGCCCATGAAAGGAAGCTGAAAAGAGCTGAAACCTAATATTTTCTGAGCTTACAGCTTATGTAAAGGATCTTGCCTGTTCTGGGCTGAGTGTGTTCTCCCAAAACTCATATGATGAAGGCCTAACACCCAGTACCTCATACTATGATTGGAGATGGGGTCTTTGAAAAGATAATTAAGTTTAAATGAGATCATTGGGATAGACTGTAATCCAATATGACTATTATCTTTATAAGAAGAAGAGATTAGGACACAGACACACTCACTAGGGAAGACCATGTGAAAACATTTGGTGAGGATGGCTGTCTACAAGCCAAGGGGAGAGGCCTTTAGAAGAAACCAACCCTGCTGATAACTTGATTTTGGAATCCTAACCTCTAGAACTGTGAGGAAATAAATTGCTGTTGTTTAAACCACCTTATCTGCAGTTCTTTTTTATCACAGCCCTCACAAAATAATACAACGACTAGGAAGGCAGAGTGACACAAACGCAGCCTCATAGTCAGGCTCCAAGTCAAGCTGTCCATTAGTCAGCCACAGAATGTGTACTAGCCCTTACATTGTATGGACCTGGGGTCTTAGCTAGAGGAAACAGGTTCCTACGAAGCTGGTTGGACACACCCACACAATCACTAGACAGGGATAGGGATGTCCAGAGAGAAGAGGGTGGGGGTGGGGGTGAGAATCCCATTCACGATTAGCCTGCACACCCAAGGTGCAAACCATATAGCAAAAAATAATACAAAAAATGAAGCCAACCACATCACCAATTGAAAATTTCAATACCAAATTAAAATAAGAGAGCAATCTGAAAACAATTTTAAAATAGAGATATTTTAGAAACCTTAAAGAGATAAGGAACATTCTCCTTGATTAAAAAAAGATATGAAAATGAACAAATGAATATAAAACAAAAATTCCTAGAAATGGACATTATAGTTATTAAAACAAGAAAATCAATGGTCTTGTTATACTCTAGAAAGTTTCAAAAAAATAATAAATTACAAGACATTGTTGAGGAGTTCACTCAGAATGTGACAATGCAAGAAAAAGAGCAGTGAATTTCTAGGGTGCATAAATTGAGAATCTAAACAATCATCTGATAGAAATTCCATAGGATAAGAAGAAACTACATGGTAGAGAAGTAGCGTGCAAAGATAGAATAACTAAGAATGTTTCTTAATTAATGTATCTGGGACCCATTAAAAGCATCAGTTTCAAAAGTTGGAATTATTAGATTAGATTTCCCAGATTAAAAGTAGGGCAAAATGCAGGATTTTATGCTTTTTCACTGTGGACCTTAAGGACCTTTAAATATGGAATTTAAAGTCTATGACAGGTATATACCTTAGGAACTACACTGGTATCAAACAATCATACTTTGATGAGTTTGAGTTTTCCCTGAAGAACATGGATGCACTCACACTGTCATCATGGCTAATGATAAACCCTAGAGCAGAAAATAGGGCAGGCCTCAAGGCTGGGGGAGAAAGAACATATTTCTGTTTGAGATCTAGAGTCCAAGAAATAGAAGCTGAACAATATTAGTAATGGCAACAGGAAAAAAAAAAAAAACAAAAAAAAAAACTAGTTGGTGAATTAAGTCCCCATCTTCAAGGGGTCATATCTAAGTTCTAGTCCCACTGGTATTTTGAACATTGGTGGACCTGTGTTCTCACCCAAGGACAAAGGCCATGTCAGGAGTAGGCACAACAGATGCCTAATGCTAAAAGCTCTTACGAGTGCCTTATAAAATTCACCTACATGAACTAAAGTTGCTGGTCCATAGTAGTTGGGTTCTAGATTTCTCTGCCTAAGGAGTAACTTGGTATACATTTTATTCCTGCAAGGGCCATCTAAGTCTTAGTGAATTGGCTGTGATCATGGGGGCTTAAAAATACTGGATGTATTAGTTTTCTAGGGCTTCCATAACCAAGTGCCAAACACTGAGTGGCTTAAACAACAGAAATGTATTTCCTCACAGTTCTTGTGGGTAGAAGTCCAAGATAAAGGTATTAGCAGGGTTGGTTTCTTTTCGGGCCTCCCTCCTTGCCTTATAGATGGCCATCTTCTCTCTTTGTCTTCACACAGTCTTTGTACACATCTGTGTCCCAATCTCCTCTTCTTATATAAGAACACCAGTTATTGGTTTAGGGCCCACCCGTACCTCATTTTACCTTAAATACCACTTAAAGGCCTTTTCTGCAAATATAATCACATTCTGAGGAACTGAGGATTAGGCCTTCAACAGATGAATTCAGGCACACATAATCCAGTTCATAATACTGGGCTATCTTCAAATGTTAGAACAGAATTACCTAAGACCAGGTTCCAGCAATGGACAACCAATCTTTTTGTGGTGACAACAGCAAGGAGGTGCTAAGAGGAGGCAAGCAACAGCAGGGAGGGGGCTCTCCAAAATCCAGCAGCCACAGATACTTGACCCTATGAGTGCCTCAAAGCTCCTTTGGAGGAGCCCTGACTTACAAACTTGCTTAACCTGCTCCTTAGAAAAATTTAAGAAGAGAGTTACTAGAAAACATTAGAATTTCTGGTTAACTCAAACAAATGGAGGTTCAATTTGAGCACCAAAGAAAATGTGACTTGTCTTTATCTCAAGATGGGTAAGTGAAGCATGCCAATCATCATCTCAGAATGCAAATAAAACTTTTATTGCTAAAGGAGAAAAAAAGTAAGAAGTGGAGAAGCTGAAGAGGCAACTAAGAAAAATGGGGTTTAAGAGATGTGGTCCCACTGCTTAGTTGAATGATGCTGTGTAGCAGATTTTGTTGAAGGTTCTGCTTGTATCTGAGGGTAACCTACTGAAGTAAGTGTGTGAGAGGAATGTTAAAAACAAGTATTTGTTTTAGCACAATTCCTATAATCATGAGAATTTCAAAACTCCACATACCTTAATTGTTTTAAGGATTAAGAGAGAGAGAAAGAGAGAGGAGGAGAGGGGCAGAGAGAGGAGAGAGAGAATCACAAACAGGCTCCACACCATCAGTGCAGAGCCCAACACAGAGCTCAGTCTCACAAACCATGAGATCATGACCTGAGCCAAAATCAAGAGTCCTACACTTTACCAACTGAGCCACACAGGCGCCCCACTCCATATAATTTTTAGAATTTAAAAACAAGTATAAATAAAAGGAACATGGAGAAGTTCTATATATGGTCTTAATTCTTAGATAAATTTAACTTCAGGGAGACTACTATTGCTCACAGAGCTGCTCCCTTGATAACTAACTGATCAATACCCTTAAGTCAAGTGTACAAATGCAGCCAATGAAGAAGAGGCTCAAACATATTTATTTGTTCCTTCAGGAAATACCAATAAATATACAACAGCAAATGAGAGAGAAGAGATCCCTGCTCTCACAGCATTTCTGTTTGTGGCAAATAAGAGTAATCTAAAGAGGGTTTAATAGAAGGCTGTTTACAAAGTCATAGGCAGAATGAAGGGAAGCTGTAAGGAATAGTGCAGTACTCTGGGTCCATTAATTTACAGCTATTATTAGATCTTCATAGATCTCAAGGAGCAGGTAAAGGGAAAGATACTAGAACCAAGAAGGAGAGTGCCCTATAGAGAGGGCCAGGCCACCTTGACAGAAGCTGTGAGTTTTAGTCAAGAAATTCAGTCAGCCCAAGGGGATAATCAGGAATGGAGTCAGAGGAATAATAGCTCCCAATTTTCTCTCCTTGCTCTCTATGTCTCTTCTGTCAGGACACCCCATTGACCAAATCCAACCTGAGGCCAGAAGGCAAGGGAACCACTCACGAACCCACATAGGTCAGCCTCCAAGTCTAAGAGCAGGGTAAAGCAGAGTGGAGTCTTGATCTGGAGGGAGAATAGAAGATGTCTGGCCTGGCATCCCTATCTTTACATTCCATCAACTTGAGTCCGGTGCACAGAAGAGCTCACTCCCTTTTACACACACCATGTTGGACCCCACCTCAATAAATGGCCTTTCCAAATATTTGATGTTTTATAGTAATGACAAAGAACTTAACTCTCAAGGAATTTGGACACTCATAAATGAGATCAACACTTACAAATTTCAAAGCATTTGCTTAAAGTACTCCCAAAGGGTCTCTTATGAAAGGCTGGGAGTTCTTTCTGGCAAGGAATGGTAATAACAACAGCTTAGTCAAAGGTGGCTCCCCACAGCCTGTGCCTGGATAAGAAGACTTTAGGAACCTAGATTTTGAGTTGAAATTTAGGCTTCTACTAGAAAACAAAGTCTTTAAAAATTATCAGGGTCAGTAAAATGAACCAATATAAACTTTTTGTGTGTCGCTTCTCCAAATATCTAAAGAAAACACGGCCAAGGTCAACATCCCCTTCACCACTGTCCTTTATTGCTCCAATACTCTGTACCCTTGTTTTGACGAATTACTGAAAATTTGTAGAGAGTATCCATTCTTTCCCTTTGTATATTTTAAATGTCTTGAATACCCTTTCATCCACGAGTCTCAAAGTATTTTATAAACATTAATTTTCCCAACAAATATGTGAGGTTAAAGTATAATTATCCCTTTCCTCCCAATTGTTTAAATGTAAGAAACACAGAAACGATAAGAAACCACACCCCTGGTCTCAGAGCCCATTTCCTGCAGAATTGGATTCAACTTCCCCAGTCACTAGCAGTCTTTTCAATTCTTATGCCACTGAAAAGAATATGTCAGTGTTTTATTTTTCATTACCCTACCCCAATAATTGAGGACCCTCTTAAGGAAACTAATGATTGTGGAGCATGTAACATGAGTCAGGCGCTGTAAATCACTGATTTAAGTCAGTGATTCTCAAACTTCAATGCACATTCAAAGCATCTGGGAAGCTTTAAAAAAGTCCTGAGGCGCAGGCGCACCCCATGGCAATTAAATCAGAAACTTTGGAGGTAAAGCCCACATATCATTGTTTATTTGTTTTTTTAACTTCCCAGGTGATTCCAGTGTGCAGTCAAATTTGAGAAGTGGTGTTTGAAATCTTTATCGCTTAAAGTGTGGTATGCAGACCAACAGCGTCAACATCATCTAGATGTTTCTTGGCCATGCAGAATTTCATGTGCCACCCCAGACCTACTGAAACAATATTCATTTTAACAAGCTCCCAAGTGGTTAATATGCATACACAAGTTGGAAAAATACTGCCTTAAGTAACCAGAAAGCAAAAAAGGTGAGTGACACTATCCCCATTTTATAAATGAAGATATGTGTTCAGAAAGGTCAAGTAATATGCCAAGATTCTAAGACAGGGCTAATTAAAAGTTCTTATATTTTTAATTCCACCAGTTTAAACTGGACAAGGGGAGTCACATTTTTGAAAATTGATGAAACCTTTGAAACCTCATCCACGAATTAACACAAAAGATTTTTTTACGTATATTTTGAAGGATTTCTCATACCAAAAGGCTTCCATGCAAACCTGCAGAACCAAGGACCACAGGTTGTGAATTCCACCCCTCCCTCTGCTCCCTACCCCATGACTCCATGACCTATATGATATAGATATTTGATTTCTATTCAATATAAAAAGAGGTCTATAAAGAAAATAAGCTTTGTCTTAGATGGATAACCACATACACATATGCACACAAAGCATTTGTTCTAAACAGTCCAAATACTCTGGGAATTTAACAACCAAAAGTCCTTTTGGAAGGCACATTGACAGAAGGTAACATTGTACATGGGCTCTTCCACACACCTGTTAGCAGTTGAACCTAATTGTTCAGCAGCTGGTACTGATTTGGGATTCTTTCACTATATCTCATTATTCCTCTTCTAAAATTTTTTCTGGTTTGGAACTGCTGCTGCTGTTTTTGCACGATATATATATTTTTAAAACTAAAAAGACATACTTTGAAAGAACTCTGGAGAAAAAACTTCTTTATTATCCATTTTGTAGTCAAATTTATTTAAACTGACAGTGGTGATTATTAGGTGTGGAAAATCTAAGGGTAAGAAAAGATTTAACTAGTTGGCTATCCTTCATTTCCTTATATCTCTTTCTAACATTTAGGTAGTCTGGCAAAATTCATAAATATCTGGTTTGCAGATATTTGTGGATTAGAATTGCAAGGAATATTGTCATGAATAGAGAAAGATGCCTTTCCTGGGTTGGAAACCCTCTGGAGTAAAAGTACACATAATATTATGTACACATAATATTATGTACACATAATATTAGCTAGATTTTAAAGCAAGATACCCTTGATGGAGAACTAGATAAACTAAGACATTTTAAGAAGCAACATGAAAGAGATGATAAAGACAAGATATTTAAAATATATAAAATAAAAAGAAATTAATGGTGCATACAAAAAAATACAAACACACATAAAATGATCACAGATCAAGTGATTATTTAAGAGTGTTTATTTGCAAGTCCAACGTGGCTTTTCTTGAGTGTGTTCATACAACATCAAGACCACTGGCTATCTTTGAAATCAAAATGCCGTGTGAGATTGGGCTATTGGGGGTAAAACACAGACCAAAGCATTCAACAAGCATGAATCACATCTCTCTCTCTCTGTCTGTCTCTCTCTCTCCCTCTCTCTCTTTTTAAGTTTATTTATTTTGAGAGAAAGAGTGAATGAAGAGTGTGCAGGAGAGGCAGAAAGAGAGAATCACAGGCAGGCTCCACACTGTCAGTGCAGAGCCCGACACCGGGCTCAAACCCGCAAACCACCAGATCATGACCTGAGCCAAGATCAAGAGTCAGACACTTAACCAACTGAGTCATCCAGGCACCCCAAGCATGAATCACATCTTAATAATAACATAAAATGGGATTTTTAAATTATATTTAAAATAATCCATAGAGAAAGGAAAAAGAAGCTATTCCATAATTTTAAAATTCTTAAAAGCATATGATTAATAACTTGGTTCTTTAATAAACCTGGAAAATATAATATATTCTCCTAATTATTCTGACTTGGAACATTCACTAAATGACGGATGCTCCTCTGAACCCAGCAGATGGTCTTACAAGTACTACTCAGGTCATAACAAAGACTATGGGTCAATGACATTGAAGGTTCTTGGAAAGTATTTGTACTGCCTGTCCTTAAATCTAGTTGGTAGTGTATACTTCTTCACCAATAAGAGCACATATGTCACTAGAAGTTATAGGTTTCATTGAGATCAGAATATTTATTCTGTGGGTGATAGTTTGCTTTTTGTTATGATGGCAGCATATATTTGGACACATATTTAGAACATGCACGATCTGTGTTTATTATAACAGACAACTTGCCTAAATATTTATAACCCTGAGTTGAAAAGTAGGAATTACATTAATCTGCATCACTATTGATGGAGCTAGGTTTGGATTTACCTGTTAGTGTTCTTATAAATCTCACTAATAGATGTAATAGAGGTCCCCTTAGCAATGTGCCCTCAAGTAATTCTGCAACCATAGCAATAGAAAGCATTAAAGTGTCTTGAGACAATTTTCCTTTAAAATAGTGTCTCTGTGGCTAGCCAGATATTTATTGTAACATTGTGCTTTATGTCTTTATCTTTTTTACTGCAGAATTAGCAATGATATTGGCTTCAGAAAGGAGTTATTGTATAGAAAGAATGCCCAAACGATGAAGAAAGAACAGATTTACTCACTCTTATTAAGGCAAGTAGCATATTTACAATGAATTAACAGAATAAATACATACTCATTTAAATATTATGATCTTCTATAGAATTAGATAAATGTTAACTTTAATACAATCAAAGTTGTATTTTTGGCGGACTCTTCAGCTGTTGCTAGCTTTGTGGAGCATATATGTTAAAAGACTGAGTGAAAATAGAAGGCCAATGACATAAACTATAAATTAGAATCCATACTTCCTTAATTCATAACTTGTATCACATTTTCCTCCCAAATCAAACGTTTGAGTGGTGATGAACCTAACCCCGACCAAGAGACAGCAATGTGTGGTGGAAGGAGTATGAGTCAGACTAGATTCTGGTCCTGCCTCTGCCACCATCTAGCTGTATGACCTTGGACAGGAACCTCAGTGATTGGGGAATTCTGTGTCCTCAGTGCGAAATGACGCTTGTAGGGTATGATCATCTCTTCAGTCCTTGCCAGCTCTGTTCTTCCAAGCATAAGCAGCTTTGTAAAGTCTTAAGAGAAAAGAACCGCAGCAGCCATTCTACCCCCACTTCTCGCCTGGTGTGTTATTGTAATGCTCATCTGAGGCAATATTTGTCAGAATTTTTGGAAATATAAAAAGTATGGAACAATACAAGACAATGAGAGATGAAGGCAGAGATAACATCCTATAGCTAACTATCTCTGACCCATTAGTTTTATGTCTTTGTCCCCTGCCCCTTCTATCTAGGTCCTTTTTCTGTATCTTATTTATCTTTCATTTATTGACCCACCCTCAGAGTCTCAACCTCAACCCAAAGGAGGGCACCTTTTTAACATTATAAAATTTCAAGGGGCAGCACATGATATTTGTAATTCCTCAACCTGTTGGTTGAGAAAATATAGTTAATCAACATTTAACAAACGTTCTTTGAGTACCCAGGGACTTGATGGAGTATAAATACAGATTCCTGGAGCCTACATTCTGGTGAGGAGAGACATGTAATAAAAGAATCACACAGGCAAAAGTAAAATACAAAATGATAAAGGGACAATGAATTTGGTAACTTTTACTAAAATACAAAATACTTTTGTATTTTATTAATCACAAAAACTCCTACATTTACAGAAGGGTAGCATATATATGTACAAGGATATCATTTGTTCAGACTATATTTGGTGTATTATTGCAGGTCCTTTACAATAAAACTGCTGTCCCATGTTAGGAGTTTCTATATTGTGTGACCATTGTGTCCCTAGCTAGAATTTAAGCTCATTGAGGACAGAGATCTTGCTTATTATATATTTTCCAAATAAATGTATTGAGATAATTAACTGTTTGCTGATACCTCAGGCAACCCCCAAGTTTAGTCCTCACTTCTGTTATCTTCACAATGCTGGATGCTGACCAGAAGCAGGGTGGAGTGGGGGTGGAAAATGTGTTCTACAGGGGTCAGGCTAACAGAGTCTCCACCATCTTGTGGCTGTACTCTCTGGGACACATAAAATTGCCAGGTAAGAGGACACAGGTATGGAGGATATATTCCAACTCTAACTACCTCAGCCCAGAACTGTATCGCTATGTGATGTAATTATTCCATGGCAACTTCCCAACCACACTGGCCTGTATCTCTAGCACCCAGCATGGTGCCCAGTCAACGAATTTTCATTGAATGAACCAATGGAATGTGAAAAAGCATGTTCTTTGCAATCCAGTATCACAAAGGGATTTTTAATCCTTTCTACTATGATACAACAGACTTGGCAAAAAATATTTGCTTTCAGCCGCCACCTGGAAACATTGCAAATACAACTCAGAACCTCACATCAGTTGTCTGCAAAGTGTTCTCATGACTGTGGGAATGGGAGATGACTAGTGGCAGTCAATGGCTGCCACCTCAAGCAAGTCCATTGGATTAAACCTCCCTAATAAATATCAGTCTTGTTCTCGGTTCTTTGAAGGGATAAGAGAAGCCTGCTCTCCACCAGCACTGAGACTGTCTCCTGCCAGTTTCAGAGGAAGGGTAACAAGTCCCTTCAACAGGGTAAAATATGCATGCAGACTCCCATTACACACAAAAGAAGGAAACATTAATTTTTTCAAGGCAAATACTTCTGTCAGTCGTCAAAATTCTGGAGTTTTGGAATAAAACTGTCTTATATTTCTAAAGGTCTCTGAGTTTTCAAAGCACTTTTATATTAGTGATCTTAGTTGATCCTCAAAACAACACCATGTCATGGAAGGATAGGAGTTTTCATCCACACTCCAGAGGAGAGTGTTCACCAAGTTAGGTAGCCTGCCCATGTCACATGGTGGTAAAGAGCTGGAACTAGAGAGCACCCAGACTTCTGACTTCACACCAGCGCTCTTTCAGCATCATATCATGATTCTTATCTTCAGAAGGATGAAAGTCCTTTTGACCCTAGGTTGTGGTTTGGGCACAGTTGCTTCCACCTTTACAATTACTGTCAAACTTGGTTATTGTCTCCGATGCTTGCTATATAAAATAACCACAGACAGCAAAATCTGAAGGGAGCAGTTAATAAGGAGAATGCTGAGAAAGACGTCCATCTTTCTATATTCCCTCCAATGAAGTCAAGAGCAATTTCAGACAATGCTCAGATAACTACTTTTTTCAAGCTATGGTACTAAGCTCCCTGTAAAATAATTAAACAAATAGACAACCTGATCACAGTTCTCAGGGAGAACTAACATTTTAGCAGTCTCCTTCTAAATCTCAATTTTACTAGGCTCTTCTCCACCATGTAACTGTTCTGAGAATGGCCTTAATTCCACTATTTTTTTTTTTAACAGACACTGAAACTCGTCTTCTTTTACCAAAACATTTACATAAAACACAAGAAATCTATAACTCAGTACAATAAACAGATGGAATTCTCCTTGTCTTTCCTAAAATGACACTCTGTATGTAATAGAACTTACAAAATTTTCTTTTGTTTCTAACTTCTTCAGTTTCTAAGAAAAGAACTTAAAATATATGAAATTAATCATATGTCGTTTACATTTAAATCAGGCTCTTTATGTGAAATAGTTGTGTATGAGCACAGTGTCATGCTAATATGAGTGTTCAATAAATATTTGGTGAAGGATTGAGAGAATGATGCACTGCCCTGTGAGTACACATTGTCTTTGTTGTGCTGGATGACTTTCTGTAGAGCATTAAAGAAGGGAATTATAAAGCACGGGGTAGAGAATTAGGCCTTTGAAGACAAAGATTCTAGTCATTAGTACTAAATAATGAAATGACTTAGGGCAAACTGCTTGACTCACCAGGCCTTTGGATTTCTCAACAATAGAATGAGAGTGTGGATAAGAATTTAGATGGTCTCTAAGGTTACTTCTAATGCTAGTATTTTCTAATTCTGGACTGAAAAACTATCAGCCAGAGAAAAATATCACTCTCATCAGAAAATAAATATGGAAGAAAGGGTAATCTCAGACAAGGTTTCTAAGTTTAAATGTGCCTGGGGGGTGGGGATCTTAAGAATAATAAAGACTCTAATTGAAGACAATAAGGACTTCCCAGAGTCTTACAGACAGTTCTTTTAGCATATTATCATCTGTTACAGAGCCCTATAAAAGGAATATAGTAGAGGGCATCAGAAGTGGGCTCTGAGGAAAAAGGAAGGGTGCTAAGGAAAGCTAATGTTTCTCCTCCTTTTTCTTTCTTTTAACAAAGCAGTTGAGGAAAGGGAAAAAAATTATGATGAACTGTTCTGAAGTCCCAGAACTTGGGGGAATGGCTAATATATATCCCTAGGAATACAAAAGAGAAGAAACTTAAAGCAAATGGAATTGATGGAAGGAGAATCCAACACAGAACTCTAATTTTTGAAGAAACTGGCGGCTTAAACAAGAACTTCAACCTGACACCAAAGGGCTAGATCTGGGATCCAAATAAGAAAGGACTGTGCTCTACCAAAGACCATGAAGGAGCTAAAGAAGGTACCTTAGCCTTGGAGGAGAGGAGAGGAACAATGTGAATAGATTGCCTACAGGACCCCTAACCATGAGGGACAGTATCTTGAAGCTCAGAGAGTGAGTAATAACCTCCTAGAAGGAACTGAACATTTAACTCAGCACCAGATAAGGGAGCTTCATCTGCCTCAGCCTATCATCCTGACAGTCCAGAATTTTCTCCCCCTGTTGTATAACACTTGAAATGAAACAACCTGTGTATGTGAGAATTCCGTAAGCAGGCACACCACAGGAGAACATGAAGCTGGGAAGAATATGACTCTGAAATATGATCTTGAAAGAACTTCTCTTTCCTCTTCTCCCTACCACAGCCCCTCCCCTTTCTCTGTTTTCTCAGAGAAGGCAGAGAAAAAAATTCTCTTTTCAATGTTTGTTTATTTTTGACAGAGAGAAACAGAGCATGAGCAGGGGAGGGGTAAAGAGAGAGGAGGAGACACAAAATCCGAAGTAGGCTCCAGGCTCTGAGCTGTCAACACAGAGCCCAACATGGGGTTTGAATTCATGCACCAGGAGATCATGACCTGAGCCAAAGTCAGATCCTTAACCAATTGAGCCACCCCGCTGCCCCAAGGCAGAGAAAATTTAACTGATATGGAGGCTAAAGACCACTCAGGCCTGCCAAGGAATCCCTTGGCTTTCCCTCTGGGGTTGGTGTCACACCAGCTTACAAAGCTGTCCATGAAGAAAAGCATAGACTCCACCTGAACACTCACTGTGCACCTATCATACCTAAGGCTAGGTTTTTTTAGAGGATAAAAAGATAAGCAAGATGTAGGTCCAAGGAGAGGTAACAGGGTCTCCACTACATGAGTCTGGAAGGGTCACATCCATTGGGCACATGCATCTGTGGAAGGGGAAGTCCCTTGGAAAAAAAAAAAAAAAGATATAATTACTATAAGGCTTCCAACCCAATGGGGAAAATAAAACAAGGAATAACCAAGACAAAGTAGAATAAACATGTGCCATATGTGAGGTTAAAATAAAAACTGAGTGCAGGAAGAGTCAGGATCACCTCCAGGGTGACTGGAAGGATAGGGTCACAAGGAAAGGCATCAGAGTCAAGCTTGGAAGGATGGTCTACTTCCATGCTCTGCCACACCCACACCCACTAAGCTCTACTCTTTTCTTGTCTAGAAATCCTAAAGATGCCCTACTTGTGTTTCCACTGCCTCCTATCAATTCCCTTCTCAGAGGGGTAGGGTGACCTTTTAAAATGCAAGTCTCATGCTTCTCCACTGTTCCGGACTCTCTAATTATACTTAGCCTGTAGTTCAAGGTTCTTAACTTGACTTACAAGGCTTCACCTTGGCCTCACTACCTCTGCAGCTTCAGTTCTGTTTTGTTTTGTTTTAATGTTTATTTGTTTTTGAGAGAGAGAGTGGGGGGGGGGTGGGTAGAGGCAGAAAGAGAGGGAGACACAGAATCTGAAGCAGGTTTCAGGCTGTGAGCTGTCAGTATTGAACTAGACGTGGGGCTCGAACCCACAAACCATGAGATCATGACCTGGCCGAAATTGGATGGATGCTCAATCGACTGAGACACCCAGGTGCCCCAGTTTTTTGTTTGTGTGTTGGTTTGGTTTTTTTTCTTAGAGAAAGAGAGAGAACTTGTTCAAGGGGCAAAGGGAGAGAGAGAGAATATTAAGCAGGCTCAACCCTTGGCATAGAGCCCAACACAGGGCTTGATCTCATGACCATGAGATCATGACTGTGAGATCATGACCTGAACCATAATCAAGAGTCAGACATTTAACTGACTGAGACACCCAGGAGCTGTTGCCGCCTCATTTTAAACTCCTGATCCCGTTGTGGTCTCTGTCAGCCTTGCTGGTCTTATTCATTTCTTCCCATACTTTGCTCCCATCTGCTATAGGGAGTTTACATTTGCTATTTCCTCAGCGTGGACTCTTCTGTCTCTTCTTCCTTGTCTAATTAATCCTTGCACCATCCCCCTCACACCTCCCCCTATTCTCCTGATACATTCCCCACCTCTACTCCCACTGCCTCTTATTAAGTGTTCCTGTGACACGCTATGCTTATCCTTCATAGCATTTATAATGGTTGATAAATCCATGCTTATTTATGGAATTATTCATTGACAGCTGATACCCCCATACACTGCGAGCTCCATAAGGGCAGAAACTATGTCTTTGTTCTTGCCCTTGTATCTGCAGCACCTAGCTCAGGGCAGACATAAAGTAGGCACTCGTTAACCACTCCTTGAATGAATTAATAGACATTAGAGATCAATCATCCAGCCCCCTTTTACAAGAGGGAACTGAGGTTCAGAAGGCAAACTGGCATGTTCAAAGTCCCAAGTTGCTGAACTAGGAAAAGTACTCTTGTCTCCAGACTCTCATTCCATAGGTCTCATCTAATTCTACCACATGGCCCTGAAGCTTGTTCAAGGGCCAAGTCACAGCCTCCAATTTTATTCCTGGGACAAAAGGTGATTGAGAAGAGAGACAAAAGGAATTATTCATTGAGTCATATGAGCAGTTGAACATAAATGAGAAATTGAGAAATGAAAGACTGAAACTCAAAAATGGATGAGTGGGTGGTGTGGTTAATGTATTGACACCCAGATGAGAGATTGATCTGGGTGACCAGCCTGAGATGTATATGCATACAGGCACAGGGCCTGAGGTTCCACAAAGACAGTACATATACCTGGCCAACAGCTAATTAAGAGAAAGAATTTTCAAGGGAACATGTGGGTGTGCTGGAAAGTACAACAGGATCGAGTTTTGTTCAATTGGTTTTGGATCATGAATTCTTCCTGAGGGATAAGGGAGTGGCAGTAGAGGGAAAAAGGAACAAGGTGGAAAATAGACAGTCTATTGATGTTTTCATATTTGAGGAATTGTACTTAATAAATAATGAGGATGCTGTTGAGTTTAAAAATGCCAAGTCTGGGAAAGAAAACAATAATGGAAGAATTGGAAGCCAAAGAAATAGCTTATGTCTGATGAAGTGATGGAGGCTGGAGATGAGAGAGGGGCTCCATGCTGGCACCACACCCTTCTCTTCAGCCAGATCACATCTTGGCCATAATCCTTCCTTTCAACCAGTGCCAGTCACAAGGAGGAGGTGTGAATCTGGGGCCAAGGCTGAAGCACAAGGTTCATGAGCCACAAAGGGTAGGGCTGCCTCAGCCTAGGCAGAGAAGGCAAGTGCTCTTTTATATTTCTGCTGATAGAAGCACAATGTTTTAACTCAAAACTGGAGGGTTATTAGTTTCCCAACCAAAAGAAAGAGTCTCAAATGTGGGATTCCACATAGCAAGGCTTCTTTTGAACTCCCCAGCCCTCAACATCTGCAGCCGTTTCTGTTCTTCAAGCGTTGCCAACTTCTGTGTTAAAGACTGATATCTGCATGGACACGTGGGTTCTGGCAGCCTCTGTTCAGTGCAACAGGCTGGGGGAAGCAGAGGCAGCAAGGAGAGGGGCACGGGATTCTTTGTGCGTGGCTCTACTCTAAATCTCCACCTACAGAACAACTTAAGATTGGATAAATATAAAGTGCAGGCTATAAGTGCATTTAGTCTTTTCGTGTGAAACTGCCTGAGACTTACATACGGGTAAATAAATAACAGGAATTAAAAAAATAATAATAGTCCTGTGGTACTCTAGATAATGTTATTTTCAGATTTTAGAGGAGTAAGAATACATTTTAAAATTAATTTTTACACAGTGAATAATCAGAGTGGCAAAGAGAGTACAGACTTGGGCTTACATAGTTTTGAATCCTGGCTGGGTAACTGTGAGGAAGTTGTTCAACCTCTCTGAGGCTCATTTTCCTAGTTTTCCTGCTGTAAAAGGAGAGTCGCAACATTCCTTTGGAGATTTTTGGAAGGATTGGAGATAATATCCGAAAGCACATATGCAGAGCATGAAGTAACAGGCACTGGTTAAATGGCAGCTGCATTTCCACAGAACTATGAAAGAAAACAAGGCAGTGTTTTTCAGGTCACTGTTTTTAACAAATCATTAATGAGATTATGAAACTTCAGTTAGTAAAAATCAACTCAGAACAGATATACAGAGCTGGACCCTGAAAAGCCATTCTTCATTCTGGTTTCAGATCCCAGTTATCAGCCATTCCCCCAATTTCCTTTCATTCATGCAGAGGCTGTGAGGCAAGGTTCTATATCCCTAAAAATGTAGGAAGTTAACTATGGTATGATTTTAGTCACAGCAAAGTTAAGAAGTCCTTAAAGTCCTTGCCTCTTCCACCACGACTTTGCTTTGCTCGCTTGCATGCTCTTAGAGTTGCTGAAAAATCGGCCTCAGAAGGGAACCTGGGTGGCTCTGGACACTCAAGCATCCAACTGTTGATTTTGGCTCAGGTCATGATCCCGAGGTTGTGGTATCCAGCTCGTGGTGGGCTCCCCGTTGCCAAGTGTGGAGCTTGCTTAGGATTCTCTCCCTCTTCCCCTCTCTGCCTCCTCTCTCTCTCAAATTTAAAAAAAAAAAAAAACAAAAAACAACAACCTTAGAAGAGAAATGTATTTAGCTTAAGGCTTCAAATCCTGTTTAAGTACCAACACTTGCATATTATTAGCTATCACTTCTCTGGAGAGGAGTCCCCAGACTGCATCTCTCTGCTAAGTGCCAGCCACATAGCTTCAGTGCCCCAAAAGACAATTATTCCAGCCCATTCTATAGGTTTTTAGACTTGAGCAACTAATGGGAAATTATAAAGTACTTAGAAACCGTACAATTCCATGGATAGTGTCCACACTGCAGTGTTTCTTTGTTAAGAGTTTTAGCGCCTTCGCTCCAGTCACAGATTTACTCATTTTTCATGAACACACAGTAACCATGCCTCCTTATAACTACTTCCCACCATCCTCCAATTGCGAATGCCTTCCCCCTCCAGCTCTATTGAAAAATAATTGACCAATAAAATTGTATGTATTTAAAGGGCACAATACGATGATTTGATATATGTATACATGTGAAATGATTAACAAAATTAATATACTCATCACCTCACATAGTTACCATTTCTGTGTGTGTGCGTGTATGCACACGATGAGAACACTTAAGATCTACTCTCTTAGCAAATTTCAAGTATCCCACACAGTATATTATTAACTATAGTCACCATGCTGACCTTAAATCTCCAGAACTGATTCATCTAAAGGAAAGTTTAGAAAGCCTTTTAAAATCCTCTCTCCACCTCAGTTTCTAAGCCTGAAGCAAGAGTCAGCTCAACTATTACATCTGCCACCAAGACTTTGCAGCCATCCTACCCTCAATGACATTTACTTCCTGTGAACTCATTCAAAAGGATTTCTTGAATACCTACAGTGTTCCAGGTCAGGTCCAGTGCGTTCATTATCTGCCACTCTCCTGTGACATTTAATCATCTGCTTTTGGAACACTTCTGTCATTATTTAACTCTAGTCATCTAAATGGTCGCACTATCTCTTGGATTCATTAGATAGGTTGTATTCATTAGATTTTATTTTATTTTTTTCATGTTCATTTATTTTTTGAGAGAAAGAGACACAGCGCGAGCTGGGGAGGAACAGAGAGAGAGGGAGACACAGAATCTGAAGCAGGCTCCAGGCTCTGAGCGGTCAGCACAGAATCCAACGCGGGGCTCGAACCCTCAAACTGTGAGATCATGACTTGAGCCAAAGTCAGACACTTAACAGACTGAGCTGCCCAGGTGCCCCTATTCATTAGGTTTTAAATAAACTTCTGTTCTTCATAATCCAAGCATTAGTCAATGTGATAAAGCAGATCCTTTTGGTGTTTTGAATAAAAGAGCCAGTGAACTTCTATGAGATACTACGTGAATAAGGCGCTGTTTACTCTTTTGGGCAAATAAATGTTTCATACTTATTCAATATGGTTTTCACCAGGCATGTGAAAGACTCAGAACTACAATGTTTGGAAGCCAAGCATTTATATTTGCCAATTCTCACTCTGACTGAAGCCAGTGCTGGCTCCATAGCTTCTCATCCCCTCAGCCAGGTGAGGCTTACATTTGTCAGAGATCCACGAAGCTACTTTCACCTGAGAAATTTTGACTTTGTACTCTTACAGGTTCTTAAAGTGTGTATGCCCCCTACTTATTATTCTGACCTAGAGATTTGGTGTTAAAATTAGAGATACACTTTGAGACTGTCTACATATACATGTAGATATATAAATAAAATACTATATTTTAAAAGGTGGATTTCTCCATGTAGACAGAGGGAAGCTTGCCTGAGAGTGTCCATGTGGTGAACAACACGGGCCTGCAGGCGAGGAGGTTTTTTAGTATCCCAAAGAGGAACAGAATCTGTAAAAGAGGCTCATATAAATGTTTTCACATGCTTACAGAGGTGAACCAAGAGCCAATTTGCCTCTTCTTTAAAAGAAAAAAAGAGCTTATGAAAAAGGGAGTTGTTTATAGTCATTTAAAACTCCATATCCATAAAACAGGATAAGGAATGTCTCAACACTGTAGATAAAAGTAATTTGGAGAGCGAACACTCCCTTTAAACCAAGGAATGTATGCTGATTAGATGAGGGAAGTGAAAGAAAGAGGTAAAACACCTATTATTAATAATAATAAAATGACTTTGAACTTCTCCAGTGCCTTTCATCTGGGAATTTCAATTTGCTTATATTAACTAATTAAACCTCACTTTTACTTTATCACCCTGTGTAAGAGAATAAGGCTAACACTTAGAATTTCTCCTTTCTCTTGTAGATTTAAGTACTTTGCAATCATTTTTTGTCCAAGGCTACAACCTACTGAGTAAGCTAGTGTAATTATTCCCTTTTGTACAGGTAGGGAAACTGAGACAAAAACATAACATCTTGCCAAGACCACACAGTGAGACAGATGCAGAACCACGAAGCCAACAAATATTTGAATCCAGGGCTCCTGGTGGAAAAAGTGAATCAGTCCATTTCCCCCACTCTGCCTCCAAACGAATATTAGTGAAGGAACTTCAGAAGTTTTAAAAATCAACTTAGAAGTAGTAGAATCATGTGAAATCTTCTAAATACTCCAACTCAGAAACCTGAGCAAGTCTAACTAGTAACCCGCAATAGGACAGGAGGAGGAAAAGAGGATGAGGGCCACATTCATAGTTTTTCCAAAGACCCACCTAGCTTTCAGAATGGAGAACTGATGAAGACAAACAGCAATCTATAACTTGTACTTTCTGTGTATGTTGTTGTTACTTGGTCCCAGGTCAAATTGCCTTCTCTTCCCTTCCCATCCCCACCAACTATTGGGGAAGGGGCTAGCAATATCTCAAATGTGTTAAATTCCAGATCCCTACCTACCCTCCCCCTCCCCTCCCCCGGCTCCCACGGAAGTCTCAATGGCAGCATCAATGACAACTCTTGGAGACAGCGGGGCATTTTTAGCCCCTTAGAACCTACTCATTAGAAGTTAGTGAACTTCTGAAAAGTAACTGCTTTAAATATCATTTTTTAAAATTCAAATATTGTACTGAAAAAAAATACTTTATCAAAAGACATTCGTGGTCTCTTGACCTTTTCCAAACCTAGAATGTTAGCCTTACTAAAATCCACAGCTTTTCTGCCTCTCTCATCTAACCCCTAGATGAGTATTATATTTAACTTTAGAGGCAAATGAAGTATTTTATTTCCTTTGTGAACTTTCCAAGCGCCTTTTGCCCTAGGCAACAAGCAAGGGGCGAATTTAAGACGTGGTGAAACAAAACGTGGCTTGGCTGTTCCTGTCAAAAAATAAAAATCAACAATATGTCCAGCAGTTGAGATAAATACCCTCCAAACTTGCATCTTGTATCTGAAGCAGGGTCAGATTAGGCCAGGCCCCGCCATCACTCCCACTGGTTGTTATTGCTACAGAGGCATAGTGTCACATCGGACCAAATATGGCCCCTTGCCTCCCATAGCCCGGTTCCCTGAAGCCAGATGGTGCACTTTGGCATAGTCTTAAGACTACAGTCTTAAGGCTATCTGTAGAAACATAAACATAAATCTCCCCTTGGTGACTAATCTCAAACTTCAGGCAAGGTACAAGTCAGATGGCACACACCGAACTGCCCATTTCCCGGCAGAAAACTTGTTCCACTCATACTTCTCTTAATTTAACATGTCAACAGAAATACTAACAGAAATAGAAGCCTCTGATTTTCTATAAATTAGAATTTATTTACTCTTCCATTAGCCCACCCTGCAGAACAGCAACAATAAAAGACATTCTCTTCCAGATGTAAATTCAGAGTCCTGCAAATATTGTCAACTTTGCCAGTGATAAAGTCATGATTTCCCCCTCTTAAAAAAAAATAACTGAAAAAAAATAACAGTTCAAAAACAGGCACACTGCAGGAAGAGTCAGAGCAAACTAGTTGTAGAAATAAAATTGTTTAAAACTTTGAATTAAATATCCTTGAAACATTTCACACACACACACACACACACACACACACACACACACACTTTCAAATCAAAAGATAATGTGTAAAGTTCTCTTAAGGAGATATAATTTGGCAAGTGACTGTCTGGCAGAAACACTGCTTTTACACCACTGGCAAAAGTTATTCACTGGATGCACAACAGCTAAACTGCAAGTTCCTGGGAGAAACCAGCTCTTTAAATCTCAATGAGAGGTTAGAAGGCCTTTGCCTGTTCTTAGCTTTAAATCTGCCAAGCTGGCATGGGGGCAGCTCATTTTTCCTTAATACAAGTCTTCATTCAAAAGCAAAATTGGGCCCTACTGTCCCTTGCAATTACATTTCAGTGGCTTAAGCTGGGTGTTTGTGTTTTTTCTAGGTGATTAATAGTACTCACATTTAAATGGTCACAGTCATCCTCTACAGTCATTAACACCCCATTAAGATGGATGAGAAGAACTTCACACCTTTTGTTTCAGTCTGCTGGGCCCTGGACTTAACAAAACAGCAAGGCACTGATTTAGGGAGGGAAGATTATCTGCACAACCAGATAGGCTAAAACTTCCTTTAAAAACAAAAAAAAAAAATTTTTAAAGCCCTTCTAAAACTTCTATGTTTGAAACACTCTTCAAATATCATTTTGAGAATGCTAACCCCAGAGTTACCCCATACCTGAACTTACATATATATTTGGCATGGTTCTTCAGTAATGTTTATAGAGCTCTGGGTTTCTTCTCTACTGTTTCCTTTGCTCTAAGCCTATAATTATGATTGAGAGACTTCTGTTTGTAAGGAAAAGCAGTAGTAACATGAATATCTAGTTACCTTTGAGGGAAAATACTTTAGTGGAAGTTCATGCATGACAATCTAAACACTGGCTCTGTTTCTCCCAAATGGTAGTAAAAACCCCATGTTTTTGGAAAATTCAAGTAAGTTAATTGTTCCTACTTAAAGGGAAAATGAAGAAAAAGTTGAGAGCAAGATGCTGCCTGAGACTGTTTAACCAGTGGAGTGGCCAATTATGGTTGGTGTTTTTAATTTCTCTTCAAAAACGCATTCCCTCAAGAGAGTCCTGTGTGATGACAGCAGTAAACTTTGTAGCAAAACCACTTGTTTATAAACTCGCAAAATACTACACTTCATCTTTTTGAGTTGAAATTCTTAGAGGCAGAGAGCAAGGCACACTCCTCTTATAAAGCCAGCCTCCACTTAGCTGCCACGGTTTTTCTTCTGTGGACAGGAGGTTGTCAGTCAATCAACGTGGTATCACCATTGCTGTCATTTGACCTCGCAGTTAAGAAAGTGACTTTATTGACTCAAAAGTTATTTGTTACTATTACTTTCCACTGAAACAGTTACCTTTCAAATCATACAGTAAAACGTAAGTTTTTAATAAAGGAAACATGCCTATCTTAACCCAGTCATATCAAAGTACATAATCTACAGTATCTCACATCCTCGCAAACAATACACACACACACCACTGATATTCTTTGTCATAGTTTCATACATTATAAGGAAAGTCTTTGTCCAAGGTCACACGTAGCAACCCACCCCCAGCATTCTGACAAGTTATCTATACCTAATTTTGACAGAAGGCAAAACTCTTCCTCCTTCTAGCTATTTGAAGATCCCAATAGTTTTAAAAATTACTAGATCCACATTTATCTGACCTCTAAAATTACCAATTTCACTCATTTCTCTCTTTACTCTTACTACATTTGAAGAACTGTTGTGTTGCTATCAGGAGCCAGTCACTCTACTAGTGTTATAAGAAGTGCCCTCCTTCATCCCCTCTAAGATTTAACACTCTTCTTACTATGTCATTAGTTTCTTCCTTTGTATTAGCTGTTTCTCATCAGCATACAAGCATGCTCCAATTTTGCTTATGTTTAAAAAAGAAAATTCACCCATTGACCCCATATCCCCCTCTATGTATCCCTCCATTTCTTTGCTCCAATTTACAGACAATTTTTTCAAAAGAAATTCTCACATTCTTATCTCCCATATATTGCCCCCAGACATTTGTTTTCTGTCCCACCACTGCACTGATCATTGCTATCACAACCATGCCAGCAACAAGCTCCACCTTGTTAATTATTTGAACACTTCTCTGACTTCATCTTAATTGGGTTCTCAATAGCATTTAATGTGGTTGTCTGTTTTCTCTGTTCTTGAAACATGCTCCCTGGTCTCCACTCTGTAGTGGTTTTCTTCATACCTCCTTGACCAGCCCTTCTCAGACTCCTTTCTTGGTTCCTAGGCATCTAGTTGACCTTGGATTTTGGAACACTCCAGAGCTCAGTTCTGAGTTCTTTTATCATCTGGTGGGAGCAGTAGATAATAATTATGAGGTGAGCTAGGGAAGTTGTCCAGGAGAAATGAACCATTTGGCTCATTTTCCATCTTCTTTGCCTGGGGAGCCAGCCAAGGAAGCTAAGACAGCTTAGTGGGGCAGGAAGAAAACCTATAGAATACAGTATTTAGAAAGTGGAAGTGACCAGCAGTGCTAAATGCAACCAGAAGTTAAGTGAAATGAGGAGTGAAATACATCCCCTGGATTTTTTGACAGTAAGGTTATTAATGACCTTAGAGAAAACCAGTTCATTGGACATGGACATAAAAGCCAGCTGAAAGTGGATTGAGCTGTAAATGGTGAAGGAGCTGAGAAACAGGGAGAAGAGACAACTATTAGACAACTAGGTACCGATATACTTTAAAATTTTTCAGGTTAAGTAGTGTGATTTATATGTGTATGTAAGTTAACTTTAATCAGACCCCAATGGGAGGTTAGTTAGCACTTAGAGGAATTCACAGTGGAAATTTATTTTACTTTTTCCTACAGTTTCTTTGTTTCCAGTGCTCAAAATGGAGCTGGCCATTTAATCAGTTCATTTGGGAATTAGATCACTGTGTTGTAGAAAGGAGTGTGATGTCCATTACCACATAAATACATCTGTAAAAGGGCATCATCACTCCTGCTGCCACACCCTATGTTCGAGGGGGAGAGGTGGGACGGGTCACTATGAAGAGTATAAATTAATTTCTCTCTTTTTGCTTTTCTTTCCTTATTGTATTTCTTAAGTAAAGTAATCCAGGAATAGGGCCTGCTCGCATTTACCTGGTTTTGAATTTGTTGCAATCCAGCTTTGGGGTTATTGTTTGTTTTGCAGCTGTCATTCTAGCTTCTGTTATATTCTGTTTCAAAACCAACATTTGAAATCATTACCTTTTAGATGCCAGTCATATGGGAAAGCACCTGCTATAAATTGCTAGAGTACAAAAATTTTAGTTTCTATACCAACTTTTTTTTTTTTTTACATTCAACGCAAATAGTGCTTAGCTTCAGTTTGCTTCTTAACTTTTAATTCTATCTATATGAATCTCTAGAAAACCAATGTTTGACAGGGAGGTTATATGCAAAACGCAAAGGTTAGCAAGTACGTGAATTATCCATACATATGGTCTGGGGTTTGGGTATTACTGAGACTTGGAAATCTGGAGAATTTCATCTTGATTATAAAGCCCTGTGGAATGCTTCGGGTGTCTCTCCACATGGTGGATGAGATGGGAGAAAACTGGCGGAGGCTCTCCCTTCCCACCCAGTCTAACTGATTGAGACAGGGCAATTTTGTTGGAAAAGTCTGCTGGCAATCTGTAGGTCTCAGCTTGCTCCTCTATGCCTTGCTGAGAGAAAGAGTTGTTGGAAGAGAATCAAGGCATGAAACTTTTGCTGCTCTAGTTTAAAGCTTATGAAAGCAAATGATCTCCAGGGCACTAATCCTTTCACCTTGGTAAACATGCAACAAATCTACACGAAAGGAAAGCCGAAAGACATCCCATTTCTCCTCCTGCAGCAACTCACATACTACCTGTAGGCTCCAGACTACTAATAGGTGTCTCACGAGTCTCCACAGGAGAAACATCCTAACAAAACAAAAAGACAGAAGTCTGAGGGTAAAAAAATCACCAATTCCCATAAAGCCCCAAGTTACTCTGACAAGAAGCCCTGTGTTACTCCTTTGTTTTACTGCACAGGTAAAGATAGTTTGACAGAAATCAACATGGGTTGTTAATAGTCATTTTGCTTTATTTTTAAACTCACAACAGGATGTCAGGTTTTGTGTTGTTTCACTTTTTAATCAACCCCATTCTTGCCTATTTACTGGCACAAACTCCCTCAGCAACTTGCTGTGTCAGGGAGTGACTTTGAGAGGCAATCTATTAAACTCAAACTGAAAGATTTTCCCCCTGTAGATCTGTTTACCAATTTTAATTATTGATTGAAAATTGTTTGCAATGGATAAAAATACATGCTGAAGGCAGGGAATGAAAACATAAACACACACGATAGCCTAAAGATTTTTTTTTTCCCTGAGTCATTTTTAAAATATTGGAATGGTTTGTCAGTGTATTTAAGGACACTTGGCAATCTGTACCAGTGCTTTCATCTCCGGAAATCTAATATCAGGTCAAACTAGTGGTTTTATCAAGCCCTTATCAGCAAACAGGAGCGTGAAAAATAGCATTTGATATATAGTCCCTAGAGAAAATGGTGAGGCAACCTGGCACCAAATTACAGCAAAACTCCAATTATGGATGTTATACTAAGATTTTAATCAATAAAACTGTGACTTTTCCTCACCAGGGACACATTACTAGGTGAAATACCAAGCTTCTGAGCAGTAGGGGAAGGGAAAGGAAAGGAGGTGAGAGGGTCACTCTACATCTAATCTTATCATCTTTAAAGACAGCAAGAGAAATTCACTGTGGGAACAAAGCTAGACAACTGTCAGAATAAAAGTGCCCCACCTGAGCAATAGAAAGAAAGACCCCTCCCTCCCAACTCAGGATAAAGATTTCACCAGTATAAAACACAGTTTTTGTGTTCTACTTTTCACCTTCTTCCCTCCAGTGTAATGATGAGAAATCCTTTGAAAACTTCAGCTATCACCCACTAAAAACCATTAAACAGAGGTTTGGCAATGACCATGGATTTTCTGCCATCTACAGATGAGACAAATGTAGCTGGAGGACTGAATTTTCCCCCTTGCTTCCCCAGAGACAGATTGGGACACGGGGGGCCCCAGATTAAGAATGTAATGAAGTCTTGATGGGCTGTCATTTCAAAGTCATGGGAATGGATCTTTGCCTTACAGAAGGGAAGGGGGTGGAAGGAGGAAGATGGACTCAGAGATCAGACCAAACCTTACAAATACAGGGTAGGTATTCCCTGAAAGCTAGTGGAGTGACTCCGGATGGACATATAAATATGCCCTCGGTTTCACCAAAAGGCCTGAAGAAAGTAAGATCACAAATGTTGATATAAGATGACCTCCTTGAGGGACTATGGGAACTATATATACAGCAGCTTCACACTTCCCGTGCTGTGTTGTTACTGCCTTTAGTTAACTCAGTCCATATTAACATGAGTCACCTCTACTCCTAGTATGGCAGTGGTGTGGAATATGAAGGTATGAGACATGTGGCCTTTCCACAGCCAGGCTCTCTTGGCAGAGAGCATGTCGTCATCCAGTTACCATGAGACCCAATTTAGGGTTCAAGGGGGTAACCACAGCAAAGGAAGTCTTGGCCTAGAGGAAAGGGAAGTGACAGAAAGGGCTCTTGGTGCTGAGGAAGACAGAAAAACCAAGACAAAAACCATCCTCTTTCCCATCATATGGAAAAACATGACCCATGAAAGAGAATATAGAAGAGGTAGATAGTTGGATTACCTATGCTATATCTTCTCTCATCTGATTACCTAGAAACCAGAGCCTTCTTCACTCTGGTGAAGGTTTGACAGCATCTTCCAAGTTATACAATTTCTAGCCAAAATGTTCAGCCTGAAGGCTTTCTAAAACAGTGGTTATTAACCAGTGGCATAAGGACCACAGGTGGAATCCAGAAGAAAACCTAGAGTTGAAAAATACTTCCCCAACCAAAACCTTGATACTCTCTTACATTCCCTCTCACTACTCATTCCTTTCACAAATATTTATTTATAATGAAACTGGAATGTAGCAAGTTATATTTTTTAGGAACATTGTGTTTTTCTTCTGAACTCCTGTGACTTTCCCCCTAGTCAGCCAGAGGCAAGCACATAGCCTTGAGGAGAAGTCAATTTTGGATATTTGTTTTTAATTTCTAAAATAGTCTCTAGAGGCTCAGAAGAGAAGGCCTGAGGGAAGCAAATAGGTTCAAGCCATAAAAATAGAACAGGTGAAAGAATAGAGGAATGGAGAAACATGCAGGATGGAGGTTGAGGCAGGACAAGCCTGGAGCCCCCAGAAAGGAAGAGGTCACCATGAACTGTAGAGAACTGCTTTGGCCAGTGCCAGGGGCCTCATGGAAACTTAAAGGCCACCTCTCAGGATTCCAGGAGCACAGCACAAAAACTGGGAGAAAGAGTCATGTGGAATATTCTTTGTGATGCAGTGAAGTGAAGACTTCTGTTCAGCAGCCTCCTGTGCATCCCCATGAACCCTCCACAAAAGGACTTGTCTCTCTGCCTGGGACTTTCTAAGCTCATCTGAGCTGACTCTCCTCTCCTTTTACACAAATCCCAAACAAGCATGAGCCCTCAAAACAGAAAACAAGGTGGCCTACAGCCAGGAGGCATTGTTGGCATCAAAGCCTAGAGGGAAACCTGGGAACAAAATGACAGTGGTAGGAGACACATTACAACCTCACTGTGCCCATGTGCTCAGCAGTTTGCTTCCTGGGACCAAAAGATCATCAGATGCAATTAAAGCTCTTAAGTAGGTGTAAGAGGTTGAAAAGGGGAGCTTGGGAGAGGGGCAATAGATAACTACAAAGAGTGGAAGGAATGTTGTGGTAGCTTTTGAAACATAGGGGAGAATCTCTTATACCAGAATTACTGCTTCAGCTGAGTCTTAAATAATTAATATAATTTAACCACAGGGGAGGTGTATTAGTTTCCTTCTGCTGCTGTATAAAATTACAACAAATTCAGTGGGTTAAAACAACAGAAATTTATTATTCTACAATCTGGGGGTCAGAAATCTGAACTGAGTCTTCCTAGACTAAAATCAAGGCATCAACAGAGCTGCGTTGCTTCTGGGGGTTCTAAGAGGAAATCTGTTTTTTGCTTCTAGAGGCCACAACATTCCTTGGTCCACAGACCCCTTCTTGTCAATAACCTCACTCTGACTTCTGCTTCTTTCAACATCTTAACCTCCCTGACTCTGACCCTCCTTACTATAAGGAACCAGTGATTGCATTGGTCCCATTTGGGTGATCCAGGCTACTCTTTGCATCTCACAATTCTTGACTTAATCACAACTGCAAAGTCCCTTTTACCATTTAAGGTAACATATTCATAGGTTGCAGGAACTACCAGGAAGATGTCTTTGGGGAACCACTGTTCTGACTTCTAAGGGAGAGTTCCAGGCAAAGGCAATAGCCAAGAAAAAGCCCAGTGGGCACAGAGAATAGTAAGTGTGAGTGAAACCCAAGTTTATAAAGCTAAAACAAAAGGGAACAAGGCAGGGAACAAGTAATGAGTGAGGATTCAATGGGGCAGGCAGAGACTAGGTCAGGAAAAGCTTTATATTCCGTTTAAGGAACTGGGATTTATGAGGTCGGTAAGAAGTAGTCATTTGTGAATTTTAAACAGGGACATAACATCATCAGATTTACCTTCTAGAAAACTCATTCTAGCTAAAGTAGTACAATGTATTTTAGAAAGCCCAGGGAAGCTATGAGGTTCAACACAGGGAAACAAACTATCTTTATGATCCAGGTAAAATTGGTTAGAGCCTGAACTAAAGCAATATATGTAAAGAGGAGTGGGTGAGTTTGAGAGAAACCACAGTGTGCCTATCCACAGGGTGTGATGATTGAACTAATGTAGAGGTGAGAAAAGAGTCAAAGATGGCAGCCAGGTTTTTGTCTCCTGTGACTGCATATATGGGGGTGCCTCTCTCAGTGCTTTTCACTGAGTTTGAAAATGAGGGGAGGTGGCTCAGACTTCAGATGGACATAGATAACACATTTCACTCTGACCCCAATACTCTGATCCTCCTTTTCTGCCTTTTAGTTCTCCTCATTTACCTGTGTAAGCTCTAATTACTGAGAGGACTGAGATGCCCAATAGTCCCCCAAATTCAAAGTGTTGCTTGTATATTATTTTGGCTTCAGCTGGTCCAGTATTTATCTTATTTGTTCAGATGCTACAAATTATCCTTGGAAAATTTGCTGGTTTAGGGTTGATATAATTGATTTTTGGTGTGTCACCAAGATCTCCCACTTCAAGAATTGGGTGCTTACTCCTCCTGCTATCTGAAGTATTGCTTGAAGGACTCACAGCTTAGCTCCACTCCAGGAATTCCCCTAAATTGAAGGGAAGTGCCTTACTCAAGGTTTACTTTCTCTCCATAGAGGAAGTCCACATCCAGTGACTGATCCACACAAGAATACAAAGGTCTAACCTCTGGCTTCAATTTGAGATTCAATATGTATTTAATGAGCCCTACTAGCTTTCCAGATCCCTATGGAGTCTAATGAAGGCTCCCTTGCAACTGAATCAGCAGTTCAACTTCTCCCTCTGCCCAACCCTACTTTCCATACCTCCTTAGAGGGCATCTAGCACTATTACAGCATCTCTCCCTCATCTCACACCTGTGACTGCTTGGAAAGTAGGGTGTCCCCTTAGGACCAGCTCATGAAGAAGAATATCATGTTGGTTTAGCTTAGTATGCAGATGCAAGCCAAAAATGGTCTGCCACTTCACTTTCAGAGTGGCCCTGAAAAACATCATTAAGGAAATTCCCCCAGTGGAGTTTCAGGTGGTGCAACTAGCATCCACTTTGTGTGAAAAATGAAGTGGCCTGAAGCAAGTGTATTACCCAAAGTAGCACATGGCTTGGCTGGTTGGTCAGGAGCCTGGAAGGACAAAGATGGAAAGATAAGGACAATGAGGCAAAGAGTTATGTGGAGAGAAGAGTGGGCACAAAGTCTAAAGATCTTTTTATCATGTGCTAATGCCACTGGAGATCACCCATCTTACAAGAGGTACTAATGAACAAAGTAGACAAGGTGATTGAGTAGAGGCTATTACACAGCTTATGTTGTCAGCCACCCAGTGTCAGAACAATATTTGCATGGGTATTTGTAGAGTAGCCACACAGGTGGAATGGGGGCTATGATGGTCCAAACAGCATGGACTCCCCACTCACTAAGGCTTATGTAGTTACTCTGCTTCCAAATGGACAATCTGCCATTAATAAGAACAAAACCAAGCCCCCACTATGGCATCCTCCCTTACAGAAATAAAACATCACATGGTGGTGAGTCAATTTACAATGGACCCCTTCTGTCCTGAAACAGTATAATATAGTTAATTCCAAGATGACAGAGATCCAATGTAATAATAGCCTTGCCATGGAAAAATGTTTGGTTTCCCTAAGGGACTGTGCCATATCAGGAGTTCAGTGTTGCTCTCTGTTGCTGGCAGCTGTTCATCTTGCCTAGAATTGATTGAAATAGAATTCTTCCATGAATGGAGATAGCAAGATTCACACCATATTTTAAGTCACTGCCCAGGCACTCTGGGCCCCTTGAAGCAAGGGACCAGCAAGTAAGGAAAGGAACCACTTTCCTCAAGGAGTCATTTATTTGGAAATGGTATACCAGTTCTGACCCGAGAAGGGTGTGGTGACCATTCTAGAGTTAAGGTCTAAGTCATCCCACCAGATAAACCACCTAGATTAGCTGAGGTGCCTGTTGAGGCTAAAATAAATCTAGAAGGGGTAGTAAAGGAGGGAGATGATAGCAAGCTGCAGCCCTGAGGCTGTGGTGGTGGCTATGGTTTATCTTGCAAGTCTTACTGTAGTAAGTTTCTCCAGGAAAAGAGATCAACTAGAATCCTAGAGGAGACATTCTAGATAGGGTGTACCTATTATGCAAGGCAAATGGATCCAAGTAGTACCAAAGGTGAACTCTGGCATCCCCTTTCACAACTGAGGCACTGATTTCCCATCTGCTGCTTGTATTGTCTGATGATAGCCCTCAGTTAAGTCCCTCCTCAGGAATTCCCCTCAGCTGTGGGGAGCTGCTTCCTCCAAGGTTACAGCCACACTAAATCGCTAGTCAATGAGCAGTTAACAAAAGCTGGGACTCCTTGCTTCAACCCAAGATATCTCAAAAGAGTCATCCCAGCTTGGGAAGTCCACATGAGTTTGGCTGAGGGCTCTGTTACAACTGCATTGCAGTTCAACTTCTCCCGCTACGCATTCCAGTTTCACTCTTCCCATCAAAATTGTCACTCCCAAGACCAGTCCCAATAAACCAGATGCACACACATCGCCATTGCAGAGTCAGCTTCCCGTGGAACCCAAATTATAATGATTGGCTTCTTTTTTGGTTTGGGGCACACAGTTCAATCTATTATAAAGTCTGCTGTACATTTACAGCACTATAAAAATAAAAGCTTTGGTATCCCCAGTTGCATACATTTGAATACCACATACTTTTGATATTATAAACAAGACCAGGTTACTGAGCCTTGTGGTTCATTATTCTAAATAAGTCTAAAGCTATTTTTACGGTAACAAAATATAATACACCTGCAAGAATTCCAAAGAATATGGGATATTCTGTCTGCACCATAATCTAACATGTTTTAGAAAGAACTTCTTGTGCATCATGTACTCCTGCGAATATTTGCCAGAGTAGAATCTATTATTTTTTTCCCCATCATTCTTTAGTTGGATTCAGTGCTTGGAATACCCTTTGGTCTGCAGACAGTAGCTCAAATGCCATTATTACAGAAAGAAATCGTTTCCTCTGTAATTTCCTACAACTATGTTACAAACATTTCTTAAAATATGTCTTTAAGGTATGTCTTACCGTATAATGCCCCATCAATACAGAACAGTATTCTTCATTGAACTATTATTAAAGATAAGAATTCAGAGTTCAGACATTATGGTTTTCCAGGATCAACTTCTGAGTCTCAATAACCTCAGTTTCTTCAATTTAAATATCTCACATTTTCAAAAGTGACATAAAACTAGCAATTTTATGTTACCAGTTGACTTTATGTTGTTTCCGTGACTAATGGGATCTCTATTTAAAGGTGTCATAGGCTTTTCTCAAGACTATCATGGTCAAAACAGGAGACTTGACTTCTCCCTACTGCCAAAAAAAGCTATTCTTTCCCAATCTCAGAAAGTAGTATCAACCCACCTTGTTGGTTAAGTCAGACTGTATTTGGTTCTTTTTTTCCCACTCCAGAAACAAGCCATAAGTAAGTTCTGGCACCTGTCTCCAAAACAGCCTGAATCTGTCCAGTGCTACCTATCATCACTGCTGTCACCCTTGTCAAGCTACTATTCTCTCTATCATACAATAACCTCTAAACTGATCTTCCCACCTCCATTCCTGCCCCCTTAAGGACCGACATAACTATCAATATTTTTTTTAATACAAAACAAAACATACTGTGATTCTGTTTATCCCTTCAATGCTCCCCACTGATCACAGAATAAAATAAAAGCTCTTTTCCATAGCTTATAAGCCACTCTATCAACTCTACCCTTCCTACCATCCTGAGTTCATATCATATCATCTTCTCATGGCTCTCTAGCTCCAGACTCTTTGAGTTTAGTTGTTATTGTAGTTGTTGTTCAGATATACCGGTTTCCTTTCCACCTTGGAATCCCTGCTCTGTTCTCTGCCTGAAACATTCTGCCCCATGGTTTCATGCTGTTTGCTGCATCTCATCTTTAGGATCTGAGCCCAACTGTAACTTTCCCAGAGGTTTCCTTAACCAGCTCCAAAGTAGACTGCTTCTCTTCCCAGACACTTGTTAATAGATTGTCCTGTTTTACATTTTGTGGTCTTATTACTATCTTTTATTTTAATTTTAGATTTAATGTTTCTCCCTACTATTTCATAAACACCGGGACCTTATCTTATTTCTTAATATTTTACCACACTTAGTACTTGATGCTCCATAGATATTGCTGAATGAATGCACAAATGATATGAATAAATAATAACACAAATAGATTTTTCTATATTTGCATATTTATGCATACGTTTGTATGTATGAATATATATTTATATATAACTGTATATTTTTAGTTATATATAAAATATACCTATAAATTTATAATATATGGTTACATATTTTATAAGTAGTTATATAAACATATTTAATATACGATGTTATAATTATTAATATATCCATATTATATATAATATATTGTATAGTGATATAGAGATATAATATATTTTTTAAGTAACATACATAGATATATTTGTATCTCAGTATATAGGTCAAGAAGTTTAATCTCAGAAAACAAGTTTTAGATCTAATATAAAGGCATTAAATTAAAGATGTAACCATCAAAAATACAAAATATACACTTCTGTGTTGTTTTCTAGTAATGGCAAGGGGTTATACTCAAAGCCATATTTTCCAAATCGTAAAACAAATACATTTTCTCATATTTTAAATTTCTATATATTATAATCCATGGCTTTACTTAATGAATTAAGGTATCTTTTATTCCTAATATTAAAGTAATAGTGCACCTTTTCAGCAGTGGTATCTTAGAATTGAGGGAATAGTATTAAAAGTTCAGTAAATATTGTTGAATTGAATGCAAGAACGAAGCCTCTACTTTGTAAACAAATGGCCACACACATGGGACAAATAACCACAATCATGGTAGAGTCAGTGATCACAGAACAGCCTTCTCTTGTGTTGATCTAACTAATTCTGACAAGAAGACAGGGAACTGAGCCCCTGACTATGATCTCATTAATGCCAGGCTCCAGCCAACCAATTTAAATGCTACCTGGGTCAGAAAGCGAAAAATAAATGTGAATGCAACTTCACTATTACAAATGAAATCTCACTAAATTGTAAAGAAAATTAAGATTTTCAAATAGTAGTAGCTTTCTTCTGTGAATGTTTTCCATAACCTTAATTGTGTCTCTGAAATTTTCCGTATATACATAATTTATTTTGTTTTATTTAATTTTTTTTTAAGTGAGAGAAAGCAGTGCTACTTAATTTTCATATTTAGGCAGTGTTAACACCTAAGGAGTGTAGAGTGAATTCAAATTCACACTTCTGCTGCTGGTATTAGTCAGGTGAAGAACATTTATTTAAGCAGTGAGATTTAATGATTTCTCATAGTCCTCTTATCTGTGATCTGAACATACCTCAACCCCTGAAAAATAAAACGAAGTGCCGTGGTGTCATGGGAAGAAATCAGGAATATAATTCCATATTTCTCTCATCTCCATCATTCTGAGTGGCCAATAGGAAGCAGAAACAGGTAAGTCTTTCAGAAGAATGTAGAATAGAAATGTACACCGTGTATCATTCTTACAACGCATACATTCTGTGTACCTTAGGATAGTAAGGGTTTTGCTATACATGCTTACTCTTGATTGGCATCATCGTCCTGAAACACTAGTTAGAGAAGAATGTCTAAGGTCCAGTTCAGCAGGGAAGAAGGAGTTAGTCATTAATTAACAAATTGGAACTATTTACACAGACTTTAGTGACCAGAACTGGGAAATTCCAGGCATAAGTAAACCTAATATTTAACCATGGCATTTTGTGCTTAAAGATGTGGAGAAAATGGTGAAGAAAATTAGAGAAGCTTACTCTCTAATTCCTATGGTTAACATAATTTTTTTAAAAAAAGATACTTTTAACAATTTTCTCAACATTAGTTTTTGAGTGCCGACAATGAGCCATATATCATTTTAAGTGCTAAGGACTGGTCAATATACAAAACAGGAAAATCCAGCCCTTATGGAGCTTGTAGTATAATGAAAACATTGAAAATAAAACTATCAAATATTTATATAGTGTTCATTACATTCCAGACTCTGTTCTAAGTGAATTTTTTAACTTACTAGCTCATTTAATTTTCACAACAACACTACAACATGGATGTTGTTGTTTCCTAAAGTCATGAAGCAATTTGGTGGTAGAACTGAGTTCACAACCCAAGTGTTCCAGCTCCAGAGACTGCATATTAACCACTGCTGTATATTGCTTCTTCCACACAACGCTGCTTCTTATTCTTTTAGGTACTGAGCTATGGTACTCATATGGTACTGAGCCAGAAGAAGTTCCTGTACTCACATAACTCACATTCTGGAGGAGGGAGACAGACCATAAACAGATAATGGAATTATTTCTGTTGGTGATTAGAACTGTGGATAAGCCAAAGAGTGCCTGAAAGGAGGACAGTATCATATAGGACAATCAGGAAATAATTCTCTAAGGAGATGAGAACTGAATGGTAGTATCATATGAAAGATATTTGGAACAGAGGGAACAACAAGTGCAAAAGCCCTGAGGCAAGGGATCAGCTTAGCATATCTTTGTAAGGCCTGTGTGCCACATGCAGAGTGAGAATGGGGAGGAACCATATGAGATCAGATCAGAGAGAAAGAGCCTAGCCAAATCAGAGAGAGCCTGTAGGTCATAATAAGGAATGAGGATTTTATTCTCAGAGTAATGAGAAGCCACTAGAGGGTTTTAAACCAACAGACATACAACATAATTTAGGTTTTTAAAAGATTCTAGGTAAAAGAAAAAAAGGAAATATAGAAATCTCTAATCCATGATATTTGGCATTTGCCTTAATTTTCTCATTAATTAATTTTCATTTTCTAATGATCATATCTTCTAAAATAAGCTTAAAAGTAGGTGGGTTGTTATCCTACCCACACATTTCCGGCATATGCTCATTAGCAGAAATGCTCCACCATGGAACTTGAGAGCAATTGCTTTAAGTCCTAAGAAGAATTATAAACAGAGCTAGTTCCAAAAGTGGAAGCAGGAAGAATGAGGAAGGACAAACTACATCATGTTTAATACCAAGACAGTCCTTAAAGAAGCATGAGGATCTTTTTGGTCTTCACCTGATATGCTAAAGTGATATTTCACTAGCTCTTTGTCAAGATGATGTTCAATATAGTGAAGAACCAGAAGCGCACAGACACCGGGCAATCAGAATAGATACTGTCCACAGCATTAGAGCAGTGGCAGAGCAGAGTGGCCTTGAGTAATCGCCTCGAGTGGCTATATCATGGAGAGGTCTGGGTAGGGGTCTTCGGTCTAGGAGAAGATGGCCAGGGGTTGTTGGTGAGGAAGGCTACTCAGGACAGTGGCTATTTACTTACCAACTGGTACAGAAGTGATTCAATATTTTAACAACTTTTATGGCAGTACTGATCTTATTGTTTGCATTTCCCTCTGTCCCAGACACTGGATAACTTAACAAACAGCATTCTGTACTGGGTGTGTCCAGCAGAAATAGGCAGGAGCTGGTTTCACATAAAGTTTTGTCAGTTCTCCCCTTCTAATACTTGGCACTATTCACACAAGAACAATCAAATGTATTGGCTGGAAAGTTGCCCTCAGTGTGAGAGAACAAATTGATTCCCACAATATATTATTGCTGGAGTAACTAGCTGGGCCAAACCAGCTCTGCTAGGAAAATACCACCCACCACAGTCTGGTCAGCCTTGAACCAGACTGTTGTCCTCATGCAGACACCAAGCATAGTACAATACAGGATAGTTTGCCGGTGAGTGTTAGTGGGTTGGCCAATAATTAAGTAATAAAGGCATTGTACCGGCATCCTCACAGGTATTATTCCTGAACACTAAGCAACACAGCATCTACCTCAGATGTCATGTAAGAAGCACATTTATTTCTCTCAGGGAGTTTTATAAATACCTACACCCCAGTTTGAAATAATCTGTAACAAAATTTCTGATAAAAGTCAAATACATCTCTCCATCTTTAAAATCCTTAAACCATATAACTTTTCAAATGTCCTAAAGTGATTATAATTCATATAAATAAACATATCAAAATACAGTGGAACATTTAGATTTGTAGAACACAAAATAAACTATTGTATTAATAGATGATTCCCATGGTGGTTTTGGACATATTTTTGCTGGAAGCACCTCATAGATCAATGTAATATCTAGCTTTGTGATTTCTTCAAATATATTTTAATATATTTCTGGTGTTTTTCGCTTGCAGGGAAGAACTAGGAAAACCAGTTACATTGGCCTAATTTTAAGGGTTTTGTAACATTTTTCCAGCTAATATTTTTACATTAAGGTTACTTTTTCTCTAAAGAAAAGTAATTTAGTTAATCCCCTTTGTTTTTAGAATACTGTGGGAAATTCAGCGCTATACACTCTTTCTTTGTGTTCATTATATTTTATGTAAATGTAATTGTAGTCACTTTTTAAGATTACAGTTTATGGGGCGCCTGGGTGGCGCAGTCGGTTAAGCGTCCGACTTCAGCCAGGTCACGATCTCGCGGTCTGTGAGTTCGAGCCCCGCGTCAGGCTCTGGGCTGATGGCTCGGAGCCTGGAGCCTGGAGCCTGTTTCTGATTCTGTGTCTCCCTCTCTCTCTGCCCCTCCCCCGTTCATGCTCTGTCTCTCTCTGTCCCAAAAATAAATAAAAAACGTTGAAAAAAAAATTAAAAAAAAAAAAAAAAGATTACAGTTTATAAAATCTTTAGTCACTAAAGTGAGTCTCTATAAAGATTGTAGTCACAAAGTGTATGTCTACAGCTTTTGTTTTGATTTAAATCATAGTTATTCCTTTTTAGCTGTCAAGCCCAATTTTTAATTCAATATAAATATCTGCTTCCTGTTGCATTAACACTATAACATAAATTTAAGGATGAAAAATATGTTAAAAAATCAAAGCCAGTTTTAATGTTTAAACCACTTGAAAAATGGATTTTAAACATTTCTATCTATCATATTAAAATGAAAAGAACAACTGGGGTGCCTGGGTGGCTGAGTCGGTTGAGTGTCTGGCTTTGGCTCAGGTCGTGATCTCACAGTTTGTAGGTTCAAGCCCCACATCGGGCTCTGTGGTGACAGTGCAGAGCCTGCTTGGGATTTTCTCTCTCCCTCTGTCTTTCTGCTCCTTCCCCACTTGCACACTCTCTCTTTCAAAATAAATTAAATAAATAAATAAATAAACTTAAAAAGAATTTTAATAAAAAGAAAATAACAACAAACTTTAGTTGCTTTTTAGACAAGAAGCATTCATCTAAATTAGCCTTTCAATTCTGTGACTAGCTTGAATCCAAATTTTTCAATGAAAAAGAATAAAGATGGTCACAGCCCCACTCACTACCTCATCTAAACAACCTAAAGCACTAGCTTAGATGCCTGAAATTAACAAAGAGTTTTATTTGTAATAACTCAAGGTGGGTCGCCTGGGTGGCTCAGTGGGTTGGGTGTCGGACTCCAGCTCAGGTCATGATCTCACAATCCATGAGTTCGCGCCCCGTGTCAGGCATTGTGCTGACAGCTCGGAGCCTGGAGCCTGCTTCAGATTCTGTGTCTCCCTCTCTCTCTACCCCTCTCCTGCTCATGCTCTGTCTCTGTCTCAAAAATAAATTTAGAAAAAAAAAAACATTAAAAAAAATAATAACTCAAGGTACATCATCTCCTTATACTTAACCCAAATAAAATATATGCTTCCATTCTACACAGTTTTCTTATAATTAGTTCAACTCCTAGTTATATCAAGGGTATTTTGGGCAACGGTTTAAGATGCATTGGCCTTCAGTGGGTATTCAGTACTTGCTTCGCAAACATCCAGCCTCCTCTCTTCAACAATCCTAAATTTCATTTGGGATTCCACCCTTCCTTCCATCTCAGTCTCTAACCCACGGTGAGGCACTCAGCATGTCCTCCATTCCTGGTCACAGCCGTAGGTTCAAATATAAGATGTGACCAAAACTGCTAAATCAGGGCAATTGAGATTTGTCTGATAAAGCTCTTTTTCCGCTGGATTTATCCTGAAATGACGAAGACTACGAAATCCATGCAGCCCTTTGGGCACTGCCTAAACTGAGAACGAAGGCAGCAGAGAAGAAGCAAAGGTTAAGAGATGGAGAGAAACCATTGGCATTATTTGAGTACTAAATTAGGTCATTTCCCCTTGCATAAACTGGTTTCTTTTTTTTCTTTTCTTTTTTTATGTAAATTTTTATTTGTTTCTTTTTGAGAGAGAGAGAAAGAGAGAGAGTGAGAGAGAGAGAGAGAGAGAGAGAGACAACAAGTGGGGGAGGGGCAGAGAGAAAGGGGGACAGAGTATTTCCAACAGGCTCCATGCAGACAGCAGAGAGCCTGATGTGGGGCTCAGACCCACAAACTGTGAGATCATGACCTGAGCCAAAGGTTGCTGTTTAACCAACTGAGCCACCCAGAAGCCCCTGCATAATCTGGTGTCAACTGGTTTATGTCCCACTTACAAGAGAAAATGACCTACCTGACACATGTCTGTTTAAATCATTTAACATTTCTCATTAATTAAATGATTATTAACCCTTAAGCTCAACAAGATTCACAAATCAAGTGTGAGATTCAAAGTAAAAAACAAAAAAAAAATTTTGACAGTTTCAACTAAAACATCTATTGTTTTAGGGGTGCCTGGCTGGATCAGTCTGTTAAGCGTCTGACTCTTGACATCCACTTAGGTCATGATCTCACAGTTTTTGAGATGGAGCCCCGAGTCAGGCTCTATGCTTGGGCTTATCTCTGCCCCTCTCTCTCTCTTTGCCCCTCCCTCACTATGCTTGCTCTCTCTCCTTCAAAATAAATTAAAACATTAAAAAAAAAATCTATTGCTTCTAAAGCTGAAAGCCTTAGGCTCACAATCACCATGGGAAGGTTATTCCTTCTCCCATTGTACTCTTCCAGTTAAGCTAAGCCAAAAGGCAGTGCTAACACCCACAAAAATGATTGGTACTATATCTGGAGTACCATGAGATCAGTCTTGGCTGGCCCATAATATTCCTGTAATTCTTTAAAGCAGTCTTTTATTTGTTCTTTAATTTCTTAATCACTTACCACAGTGACTGTTTTCAATACTTTTTTACTCTCCTTAGGTCGCCACTACACCCTCATCTTTATCCAATCCTGTGTGAACTTTTTCAGGTTCCATTCTCCACTCCTTACCACCTGCAAACCTCCAAACTCCATAGCTACCTATATAGACTCTGTGTGTGTGTGTGTGTGTGTGTGTGTGTGTGTGTGTGTGGATGTGGATGTGCACGCGCCTGCGTACACGCGTGCATGTAGCTATCGATGTTGCATATATAAACTAACATCCTGTATTTCTGGAACCAATTTCATTGTCTTCTAAATAGTATATGTTCCAAGCACTCACTGGGGAGACCTGAATGCCAGAGTTTATGGTAATCATCATCCTCAGTTTACATTTATTGAGTGTTTACTACATAACAAGCTCTATCAAAGTTGCTTCACATTTATTTTATTAATTTATATGATCTTCTTAACAACCTGGGAAATAAATACCATCATCCTCATTTTACAGACAAGTAAACAGAGGCAATGAGAGATTAAGATCACACCTTAGTAGATCATAGAACTGAAATTCTATCCCAATGGCCTTACTCAGGTCCTGTTCTCATAACTGCTATGTCATAGTGCCTCTTAAAGGCTCCATGAAGACATTGTCCAAAAATAAATTCTTACATTTGTATATATAACATTACAGTGTATAAATGGCTTTTATATTTAAATGCCCTATTAAATTAATAGTTAAGTTACTACTATTCTTGTTTTACAAATGCAGAAAAAATTCAAAGATTAATGGACTTATTTACCCAAGGTCATTAAACTAATGAGTAGTGAATCCACATCTCCTTCCACGGAAAGAAAGAAAATTTAGATCAGAAAATTGTTTTCCCATGGGCTCTTTCTGTGGAGATAAATGTTTGAAACTTTGATGAAAATAGCTGGTGAAATGGATTCTTTGTAACTTCATACCATAAATGGCATCCTCTGGGCTATCTGAGGGACATCAGCATTAATGATCAATTAATATCATTATTTATTTTATTTTTATTCTTCAAATTAGCATTCTGACCTCTGCTGAAATTGGTTCCTTTTTCCTTAAACACACTTTGATTTTCAAAATCATTACTGCTGAGTGGGACCCCATAACTGGGTGGATGAGAATATGGAGATTACAGCACAGTGAAGTAAAGATAGAAGGGTGATTTCACCAATTCTTCAACAAACCTGTATCTTTTCCTGCTCAAGTCACAGGTAATAGAGAAGTAAACCCAGGCTTGGCCTTTTATTTTAACTGGGAAAGCAAAGGTCTGGTTTTATAAGACTCCTGATTCTATAAAGACTGACACCCTCACCAAACAAACAAAACAGAATAACCCTTGTTGTGGATTGAATTATGTCCTGCAAAAAGGTATGTGGAAGTCCTATCCCTCAGTCCCTAAGTATGTGACCTCTCTGGAAATAGAATGATTGCTGATGTAATTAGTCAGGTTAAGATGAGGTGTTACTGGAGTAGGTTGGGCCCTTAATCTAATATCACTGCTATTTTTATAAGAAGAGGAGAGAGAGACACAAGGAAGATGACCATGTGAAGACTAAGGCAGAGATTGGAGTTACGTGGCCACAAACCAAGGAACACCAGGACCTCCAAAGAGTGAGAAGAGGCAAGGTAGGATCTTCCCCTAGCAACTGTAGAGAGAATAGTCCTACCATCACCTCGATTTCAGATTTTAGCTTCCAGAACTGTGAAAGAACAAATTTCTATTGTTTAAAGCCACCTACTTTGTGGTACTTCATTATGGCAGCCCCAGGAAACTAACACACTTCTTTTTCTTCACTTTCCTCCTTTTATTTCCATATTCAAAAAATTTTTCAGAGTATGTAACTGTATATAATATATATATATATAAGATGTATCATATAGCATATTGAAAATTTATTCATGAGTATTTCATTAAGATGCATAGTATAAGTTTTCAAGAAGAAGTTTTGGATTCAGGCATGGGGAAAAACAATGAAACTTTAGAGAAATGGTTATTTATTTATTTATTTATTTATTTATTTTTAAATAGAACAAGCTGGGGAGGAGAAGAGAGAAGGAGACAGAGGATCCAAAGTGGACTCTATGCTGACAGCAGAGAGCCCTATGTGGGGCTTGAACTCAGGAGCCACGAGATCATGACCTAAATCAAAGTCGGACGCTTAACCGACTGAGCCACTCAGGCACCCCGAGAAATGGTCATTTATGATTTGACTTTTGACAAAGAATTAATAGAGCATAAATCTCCATTTAAATTCACACAGCTGTCTCCATATTTTATGTAATTGATGGAAGCCAATAACAGTATTCAAGATAAAGTCTTAGATAAATCACTTTCATGACTTTAAAAGACCCCATTCTTTTCCCCAAAGCTATTTCCACTTCATTCTTACCCTGTTTGTTCCCTGTAAAATTAGAGGTCTTTCAGAGTAGCCAACTTTTATGAATGAATACTCTTTGCTTTCTTGATTTCAGCAGCTTTATCTGTTAAGCAATGCCCTTTAAGCTCTAAGCCACAGACTGATTTCTAGCACCATTATTCAACTTCCAATATCTTGACTAACCCCCTCCACTTAGCTCACCTCTCTGTCTTCAGCCTGCGAGACAAACAGTCCAAACTTGGTATGACCATTAGACTCTGCATGTATGAGTGGACATACGGGCATCATAGCAAGCAGTTGTCTAATCTGACATGACTCTACAAGAGTGCTGCATCCTAGCCTCACTGCTTTTATTTTTTTTACCTGCACAATATGGTAGAGCTCTTCAAGGAATAAACCGTATTCTCTCCTGCTATAGCAATCAAGATGCCAAACGTCCTTCTTTATGTTAGCCAAACAGTTGAATTTTCTCTGTTGATAAGACAAGCAAAGGCCTTAAGCAGTGGACTGATCAGTTCATAAAAATCAAAAGGGGCCACTTGGTCTCATTTACATCAAAATTGGTAACATCTGGTAGGCATCCTCTAACATTTTAAAGACATTTTCAAATAAAACCATTCAACAGATTTAGGTATGTTTTGTGTATTTTGCAGCTAACTCTTGCTGGCAAGGTTATCAAAATGTAAGACTGCTTAGAAACTGGACTTTCCATAGGTGGAATGAACATTTTCTAGCTAATTCTAATCCATCATGCTCCATGGTTACAACATCGAGGCAAATAGGAAGATCTGAAAAACACATTGGCCCTATCTTCAAGCATTGTAGCTGCCCATGACTTTGCTAAAGCATGCGGTGCTTTCTGAGTGGGTGAGAATGTAAGCTGGACTTTCATAACAGAACAGTTGTGCCTCACTCCTGCCTATGGGTTTCTGGTTCAGAATTGTATCCTGAAATTGACTGTGATCCAGCACTTATTAAAGGCCTGCTTAAAGCATCTGAAATTTGAGAGAGACTTCCCAGGGGATTTGAAGCACTTCCTTTTCTAGCTTCCCCCAGATCTATGCCTGTATTAAGCCCGATCCGCAACAAGTAGAATACTTACACTTTATTATCTGAGCCCCCTTAGGAATGCCTTCATTGAGTAATGGCTTAATAGCATATCCTCAACCTTCAAAAAGGACTGATTCAAGACGGGTCAACTTGAACAATGTTTTTATAAGATGAACCTAGAGTTGAAAACAATGTTTATTTTATTATTAAAGTCCGCATACAAGGACCCTCATAAAAAAATCACTTTGAATTTACATCCTGAAATAAATTTTTCTCCATAGACTAATGTATATGCTTGCTTTTGGATTAGACAACAAAGGTTAGGTAATCAACTTATTTCCCTCTTGCCTTAGATGCCAAAAAATTTCAAATCAATTCAGTTCAGTGACCAACTAAACTCCTATACCCAGTGACATAGCACCTCTGTTCCTTTCTACATTTGTTTTATATACCTGTTTCTATTTGTCTCATCACGTGTTATGATTCCATTTTACAAGAGTCTTCAAGACATTTTGGATACAGGATGGTAATCAATCTTAAAAACTAGAATGCCTCTGTCTATACTTTTTTCCTTAAGAAAAGAGTTCAAAAGATCCCCCAGGGGACTACAAGTAATAGTCTACCCTGGAAGTACAGTGACAATGAAAGAACAAAAATTATCACACTACTGTTATTAGACAGCAAAGTAATAGTGATAACACTCAGTACTCTGCCCTTTTTTTTAATCTACATTTTTGGTCTTGGTAATTCCCAGAAGTATACAAAATTCTGAAAGAAACTGAAGATAAATTCATGCTTTTTGTTCTTTTCCACAGAGCATTAATAGCTTTTGGAATTGAAATTGTTTTATTAATTTGATTAGGTTGAAGGAAAATCCAAGGCATTTATGAATAATTCAAGTTTCTGTCAGATCCTAGAAAGCTTTATGGAAAATACTGTTATACCTCAAAAATGCCCTCACAGTAGACCATACATTTAATTTTCAATAACATTGATTTATAGTTTTATAAAGGAAAATAATAAATATAATGAATTACCTCCATATTTCCTGATCTCAGTCACTATAAAATAACTGCTGTAGTTTTACATTTCCAGTGTGAAATATTAAATGCATAAATCAAAACAAAATTATTTTTCATCTTAGAGAGACTGGTTCCTGAGACTGACAAATTCATTTTATTTTAAAAATAATGTTTTAAGAAAAAAAAATCTTCATTGAATCCTTACCAGCTTTAAAAAGAAAAAAAAAAGAGCTTGCATTTTACTATTTTGCCTATGATGTCTTCCACACCAGGCACTGTGTATAAAAAATTATTAAAGTCCCTAAAACTCCAAAATTATCAGGAGCCACATTATAGTTCCTTACATGAATCATTTTCCTTTCCCACTTCCTTTCTCAGGGCTTTTCCTTTTTCCACAATTGTTTTACCCTAAGTTGCCACCCAAAGATAAGCAATTCCCTAATGCCACCAGCCTGGCATTTGTGTAATTCACATATTCCCTTACAGCTACTTCTAAGTCATCATGTAATGAGAAGAACATTATCAAATAAGAACAATTTAAGAGAGATGCAGATTTTCCAACAGTCAGAAACAGATGCATTTACTTTTACATTTTCTCACCTTCATCCCCTAAATTTCATTGAGAACAAGAAACAGTGTTTTGCATCCTTGATTAAAAAGAGTAAATCTAATTATAAGACTTCATTTTCACATTTAAATACCTCTCAGCTTTTGTGAGTGTTCAACATTCAACCCCAAGAAACGTTCAGAAGGAGTGATGAAGGCTGAATACTAAAGAGTGCCAAATCCTTGAATGAATGGGCAACTCTGAGCTAATAGGCCAAGAAGAAAAATTAAATCACCTAAGGACCATGATATTGGAAACCTGGAAACAACGTAAGTGAAATACTGCCTCTAAGGTTCAGTTTACATGCTAAGAAACGATAAATTTAAATCACCTTTGTTTTCTTAAGGTTATCTATGAGCTTGCAAGATTCCTAAAACTGTCATGTACATTGCTTGGTCAATTATGAATACAGTTCACTCATTGATTATAAACCAAGTAAGCTTATAGACAGATCTTCTCATTTAAAAAAATTATCTTTGTCATGTGACCAAATGCAAACTAACTCCTATTAGAAGAGAATTAATGTGAATAAGCCAAGGAATCAATACTTTTATTTTAATCTTTACAGTAACTCGGTATAGCTTTAATGTGGTGTGTTTTCTGGAGAAGTTTCATAAAGAATCTCTGGAGTCTTGAAATAACTGTCTGGCAAAGATCTGAACAAGCCTCTCTAAAAATAACAATGGGCTGTGGACTTCATAAACATTTTTAGAAATTAAATAGCTGCTAACTTGTTCCATATGGAAGCAAATTCACAAGAGTCCAACATGTTGTTCATTGAGATCATCAGAACACATATACCAAAGGAAGAGGCAAAGTTGTCCAGCCGTTCGTGAAAAGCCAGCGGAAACAGATGATCCTGAAACATCTTAAAAAAATAAAAAATGAAAAGCAAAGGGCTCTAAAAACCACATGATGCTCTTGCCCTGGGACTCCCTAGGGTTTCTTAGGTCAGGCAACCTTTGAAGATCTCCAAATAGTTATTATTACTCATTATAAATAAGGGCACTAACAAAATTGCTAACATTTTGGGCAATAGTCATATGGGCCAAACCGTAAATGAATTTAAATGTCATTATTCAGACGGAAAGGATAATATCTCATAAAATGTACTTGCATCATATACTTAGAACATGAACAAGCATAGAGATTTAGAAATGCTGATTACATACCGTATGCCTCAGTTACTCAAAATGCCCCATTTATCCTTTTACTCATAATTCTGAGTAGTCCCAAGTAATGCTCCCAAACCCTGTTTTTGTTTTTGTTTGTTCATTGTTTCGTTTTATTGTTTTGTATTCTCCTCATATAGTAAAAGAGAATGAGAAGGCAGAAAACTAACAGCACGCTCTCCCATCTGTTAGTCTGTTTACCAGTGTCTCAGCATCAGCTCATGTATGCCGAGGGTTTATTCATCCCAGCGTTATGTGAGTAAATTGGGAAAATTGGTTTCCTCTGGTAAAAAACACTTACACTTCAAAGTATTTTCCCTACATTCATACTCCTAATTTTCCCTTTTTGATCTTTACATCTGTTGTCGTACAGATCCAAAAGCCCCAAGATCCTGACTTCCCCTCCAACCATCCCAAACACATGGTTAGTATTTAACATCCAGAGCTTCATTTTCGTTTTTTACTACTTATAATTTTGAATGAAACTATCACAAGAAATGAAATTCAAAGAAAAGATAATATCAAATATGTCTTTAAGACTAAATTTATTCAGAGTTTTATATTCAAATCAAATTGGTTTTTCTCTATAAAAGAGGGGTTAAATTTCTAGAGCTGTTGCCTTGGAGAAAAGTAATAGGAAAATCTATAGGAAAGAAATGTAGGAAGTCTGGTGCAGCTGATTGCATTCACACTGGGGAAACACAGCAGGGCTGTGATATTATTACCTATATGATCGCTATAGCATGTTTGTTCTTGGATACCCGCAGAAGGATAGGAAATATGTGTGAAGAGAAGGGATAAGATAAATATGTAAATCTTTGTTACAATGATTAAAATTACTCAGAATTAAAATTTTCTATGAGTTAATGTTTGGATGTTTATCTCAGCAACAAAAAGCTTAAGCTATTTTAATTTGATTGTATGGAAATCAAGTGGTTGGTCTTTCGTGGGGTGCAGGGTTGAGACAACTTCTCAGTGTTTCTTTCTCAATTTCAAGACCATTCTGTAATAGTTGGAATCAATGGCCATAACGCTATAAAAGTGTATAATTTGAAGAGAGCATTCTCGGTCTTCAAATATTTTCCCAGCAGCTATTGGCACCTGAAATTTTGTCATTAAAGATTGATTTTATATAAGAGCCTTGTAAAAGTATTTACTTACAGGAGGTTGGAGGAGGTGATACAGAATATATACAAATTTTCTTGGTGTGTATTTTTTTTTATTTTGAATCATCTGAATGTATTATATATTATCTGTCAAAAATAAAATTTTTAAATAAAAAAATTTTCTTGAAACTGTGAAAGTCTTCTGGAAGTTCCACTTGAAATGTAAATGCTTCAGGGGGAAAAAGGCACATTTCTTGCAAGAATTCCCTGATATTCAGCTGTGAATGAGAGGAACCCTTGACCCTGAATGATCTTTCCCTATCTATGAATTCTTCCCTTCCTTGCAGAGCTTGCCCAGCCGGCCTGATTTGTCAGAGCAACCCTGACTGTACTTAGGACTATGGATGTCATAAAGAGCACAGTTTTGAAAGTGAAATAAGAAGAGATTGGTAGTAGGCAAAGAGGACAATGACAAAGGGGTCACTGCAAGGAGAAGGAGAAAGGAAGCCACCTGCTCTACTGCCCTACCTCCTCATGTATATAAATACTGTGGGTACACAGACACACACACAAATACCATGTGTAGTGTGACAGAATCCTATGGAGAACCAAAGTCACTTCCAAGCAGAAATGTATGGTCTACTTTTAGCACCTTCTGATCTCTTTCATAAGCAATCCCTTCCTTGCTAAGTGTTCACTGATCCCATCATGGTCTAGCTGCCTTCTTCCCCATCAAAGCATATTCTAAACAGATTTTAGAACAAGAGTAGAATGAATGCATTAAAACATATATCTGAGTCGTCATGAGCTATGCTAGCTGCTATTAAAAAAAAAAATCACGGGGCGCCTGGGTGGCGCAGTCGGTTAAGCGTCCGACTTCAGCCAGGTCACGATCTCGCGGTCCGTGAGTTCGAGCCCCGCGTCGGGCTCTGGGCTGATGGCTCGGAGCCTGGAGCCTGTTTCCGATTCTGTGTCTCCCTCTCTCTCTGCCCCTCCCCCGTTCATGCTCTGTCTCTCTCTGTCCCAAAAATAAATTAAAAAAAAAAAAAAAAAAGTTAAAAAAAAAAAATCACAATCCCAAAAAAACAATCACAAAATAAAGGTTTATTGGTTGCTCATATCACAGTACAAAAACTTTGGGGAACTTTTTGTGGAACTACTCTGAGTAGTGGCTCTGGGACAAAAGTTCCTTCCATCTTTGTTATGCTGCTTTCTTCCATTTTCACCAAGGAAAGGAAAGAGAGAGCATAGACAATGATACAGGAGATTTTATGGCTAGGCCTGGAAGCTGCACACATCATATTTGCCCACATTCTGTGGCCCCTAAAATAACCTCAAGGGAGATTAAAAATGTATCTTTCTTTAGGGTTTAGGAGAATGAAACAGGACTGATGAACATCTGATCAGTTGCACAAATCCCCCTTTTGGTAATCAAATATTCATTTCAATCTTCCTCCCACGGTATGTTCTGATCACTGCATTAAGTACAGAATTCTGCATCTCTGGGCAAGCACAGTCCTTTTCCCAAGGCTAGATATAACTAATGTAGTTGCTGCCACATATGAACTGAAAATACAGGTTATCTCTTGCTGATATGTACATTCCCTATACAATGATGGAACAGGGGCAGGATAACAGCAATAAACATTCTCTTTAGAAAGAGAAAGAATAGGAATCACAGAGGAGGCAGTGGTCCTTTCCAATCCCAAAGTTCTGCTAAACAGATGGGGCAATTCCTTAGTTTGGCTTTGATTCTGTTCCATGGGAGAACTTCTTTATCAATTGATCTCCATGCCCCCTGATTCCATTTTCTGGGAAGCCTGTTCTTCTCCATGCTCTCCTTGGTGACATCTGATGGAGATGTTCCAGAGTATGGCCTCTTTGGAGACTGTAGAGCATCTGAAGCCTTGCCTACTATTCAGGGAGGGTGGAAATCTATCTTAACATGTGTTCCCTGAAAATAAGACCCTTGAAAAAGCACTTAGGTGCAAGTACTTTATCTGAGAGGTGATCTCAAGAAGCACTATAGACATGAAAGGAAAGTAGACATGTAGTAAGACATGAAAGGAAGGAAAGTTAGTAAAGGGAGCATTTATGAGTAGGTGGCCACTGGAGAGATTTTAGTGGAGAAACTGGAACTCAAAACCTCTGGGGGCCCTCCAGGAGGCTGTGGAACATGATTTCCATGAGAGGTGCAGAAACTCCTGCCTGTCATTGAGTTAAGTTCATTCCTGGGACATTAATTCCAAGAAGTCCTACAGTCAACAATGCCCCCCAGAGTAGAAAGATATACATACAGGATATTTCAGCTGTCCTGGGATAAGCCAAGGAAATAAGATTGGTGGAATGACAGCATCTGCTTGTTACAGGTCCCAAGCGTTACTTAAAACTCAGCCAAGGAATTTTTTAGTCTAGATTCATTGTTTCTTTGGCAATACAATTCCCTCAACAACTTAATAGGCTTCCAATACATTTGCCATGAACAGGTAAATTTTAACTTTCTTTCTGAAATACAATTCCTAAATGGGCTTTCTTACTTCGTTTTCTCACCCTCATGCCTCTCTCCTCCAAATGAATGATGGGTGACTTGAGGCTCCCTGCAACCTGGAGGATGAGGTTATTTTCCTTATCAGTAAACCACCAGCAAGAATTAATTGATAGCTAAGGGAAGCAGACATTCTTAATCTGATCTTTGCCCTAAGTTATTTGATTCAACTAACAATTTTTTAAACCCAATTTTCCCTGTTTAGGATTTAGAAGTAGCTTTCCAACCAAACATTTCTGGACCTCCATCTAATCCCTTTCATTTATGGTTGTACTCTAGACAGTTCTGTCCTGAGCCCACCTCTTTTTGTAGTAACTTGGAAAATACAGCATAATCTAGCCAGCCCACACTAATGCTCTGATTCATTTTAACCATCACCCCTAGAGTTGCACGCTGAGCAGGGACTCGTTCTGACCTCCAATTTATTAATAGTTGTACTAAATATTTTGCCACTGTGTCAACGGACAGCCTTCTTTCATTACTTACCTATCAATAGTTAAGTCAATTCCTAGTTTAGCTTTTTTTTTTTTTTTTTAATTTTTTTTTTCAACGTTTTTTATTTATTTTTGGGACAGAGAGAGACAGAGCATGAACGGGGGAGGGGCAGAGAGAGAGGGAGACACAGAATCGGAAACAGGCTCCAGGCTCCAAGCCATCAGCCCAGAGCCTGACGCGGGGCTCGAACTCACAGACCGCGAGATCGTGACCTGGCTGAAGTCGGACGCTTAACCGACTGCACCACCCAGGCGCCCCTAGTTTAGCTTTTTAATGGTGGTGTTTCAATTCTGATATAAATGTCTCTGTTAGGATAAATAAACATAGCTACTATAACAAACAACCTCAAAATCCCAAAGGCTTCACAATGAAGAGGTATCTTTGTCATTTGTCACGCAGTCTGATGTGGGTGGGAAGCTTCCTAGGATGAATCAGTGGATTCTTGCTGCTTCCATTTTGTAATGGCACCATCTTCAGTATAACCTTCTCAATCACCAAGGTGGGAAAGAGATCTAGGAAGATCAAGCAGAGTATTTTAAGTCTGGGCCTGAAAGTGGTAGGCATCCCTTCCACTGACATTTCTTTGGTCCAAACTTAACTGCCAGGAAGATTGGAAATGCTGGTTTACATTACCCAGGAAGGAGAAATGGGGATTCCTCTAACTATACTCTAGTACAACAAAGCAAGACTAACCTTGAAACATAGAAATTAATATCTTATCAAAGAAATTCCATATTGATTATATGCCAGATAAGGAGTTCCCTGATACCCTCTCAATCACCCCACATTCATTTGGTTTCTCATTCAATATTTAAGTCTGTTCGTGTATAAACTCTCTCTAGTCTCATGGGAAGTAAATAATCAAGAAGAATTGAGCACAGATGCTCACTTATTTTGGTGACCTATCTTAAAAGTGATGACATATGTGCTGTTGTTTTTTTTTTTTTTTTCCTGTTAATCTAAAATGTGGAAACACTGCTGATCTCCCTTAAAAATGGATATGGATAACAATAAAAATAAGCCCAGGGCCTCACTATGGTTTTAAGAATCATATAATAGGTGCATTTAACTTAAGTGAATCTAAGTATCCATGCTCAAGATTCAGTTTTAAATATTACAAAGTGCTATAAAATCACATTTTACATTTCTACAATTTTTATATACTATTTATTTTCCATATATTATAAATACCCTATGTAGGGCTGCATGCACAAAGCCATCTATGTTACACTTCATAAGGGATAGAAGGAGGCAAGTTTTACTGTGTCATTTTTACAAGTGTGGGCTTTTGAGTCTAATGCCCTTGTAAAATAGAATTCCACGGTAATCTCGTTTATGCACATGACCTGCCTCCTGACTCAGCCTCCCTGCACTCTGACCTTCTTACCTCTTGCTGGCTCATCTTCTGTCCTGATCCTGGGCCCATCTTCCACCTAGTAACAAACTTTTGGGATAATTCTTTTGTTTGATGGCCTGGTTTTGGCATTCTGTAAGACAATATGCTAGCAAAGACTTGAACTTTGTGAAGTGTTTTCTAAGCCAGTCTTTTCCTACAGAATGACAAGATCTCCTCTAAAGCGGAAATGTTGACACTTCTATATGCACATCAGACATGGCCCCGGGACACAGAGCAATCGTGATCAGTTCAGGCCACTACGGAAAGAAGAGAGAGTATTCCTTTGCGGCAGCTGCAGAGTCCTCATCAGACGTTCTGCTCTTATCCATTTTGGTCTCAGCCATACTTTTCTAGACCCTCAAGACATCTTGCCACAAGCCTTCCTTTGCACGAAGCAGCCTTTGTTTTCAGCAGCAAGAATGCACTTAACCACAGTTTGTCACCTCCCAGTTACAGCTTTACATAGGAGTTGGATGAGCTTATCCCTTTTGAATCAAGAAAAACTCATGATATTAGTAAAACCAATAGCTACCACTTATCCAGTACTTACTATGTGCCAGACACTATACTAACGGCTTCCTGCATATTAACTCATTTAATCATCACAAGAACCGTATGATGTAAGTACTATTATTACCTCCATTTCACAAATGTGGACATCAAAGAAAAAGAAGTTCCGTAATTTTCCCAAGGACATGGTGCCTATAATAGTGGAGCTGGGATATGAACTCAAAACATTCTGGCTCCTGAGTCTGTGCTGTTACCATTTCCTCCCTTATAGAAGACCGTCGTTTTATCTGCTTGTTTGTAGTAGCCCTAGGATTGCTGTTGGCAATAACAAAAATAGAAATTAGCATTTTACCTGAAGAAAAAAAAAAAACTTCTTTCAAGATTGATACCTTCTGGATTTTTAGACCTGAATAAGTTCTAGGATGTTTTCGCATTGATTAACTGAGGATGATCACTTAGTCCCACATTATTATTTCAAAAATTACTTACAGCTATTTACTCTGGCAGAAAATCAGTAGGAGTTGTCATTATTTAAATCTTGTTGCTGAGGCACTGCACTCATGGAGCTATTTCCTGAGTGGGTGCTCAATGAGAAAAGACAGATATTCAATCACCTGGACCCCAGAAAACAGAAGTGAAAAATGCAAAGTTGTGTAAGGTCACAATAGGTAAGCAATTACCTTGGAACATCTATCCCTTGAATTGTGCTATGTCTATACAGTGGGAGGAAAAAAATCTGTTAATTTGCTCATTCAAGTAAGAAATTCAAAGTATAAAATTATAGACATAATTTATTTAGTAGCACATAATTATATAGATAGTTATGTGTGTATACATATTTATTAACAAGACTTTGTAACTATTTGAGTGAGGAATTAAAGAAACTAGACTATAATTGCAACAGGAGGTTTCATGTGTTAGTGTTACATGTATGGATGATTTCATTCATGTCATTTGATGGTAGAGCAAAGCACCTCACAGAGAAGAAATTTTATTTAAAAAAAAAAGTGTCCAATTATGGAGAAAGTAAAATAAAAACAGCATAAGAACAGTGAACTGACTTTTAGCTATTACTTTTCAGGAGGCAATTCTCACACTGTGCTCTATTTAGGCTCCTGGGTGCTCCTTCCTGTGGCCTGCCCTTGGGACTATACTTGAACTCCCACCAACAGAGTTCAGAGACAGGGTACAGTAGGCGGTTAGCTGTGTGATATAACCTGAAAGATATGACAGGTATGTTTGTGCCAACATATCTACCCTCCCTATCACCCACACTCTCCCCATCATGAAATTTCTACATCTTGTCTTATTTTTTCTGCCAAAGTCATGTCTGAAGATGGACTTTATTAAACCAAATGCATTACTTGTAAGACATTACATCCTAAGTCAGTAATGGTCACGTTTACAGTGACCCAACGTTTACTTAACAGACCACATAACGTGCTTCCTGGAAGAGCTCAAGTTCCTTAGGGAAGGTGACGCTAGGCAAGTCTGTTTGATAGGGGGAGGAGGGGATAAGGGAGAAAAGAAGTAATGGGAGCCATCCAGACATGCAGTACTGAGCTTGGGCATCGCTAAGGGAGAGGACACTCAGGATCTGGAAGACAACTCCAAAAAGGGCCACCAGAAGGGAGCTAGGTGGGGGTGGGGGGAGGAGGGTTTTGCTCCTGTCTGCCAGATAATAGAGGAAGAAAGGAGAAAACATGAAAAAAAGAATGTATGGTTTGCAAAAGAAAACTTTTGCATTCAAAAGTTTTACTGGGAAAGAGATCAGAATATAATGATTAAAAACATTAAAATTCATTATCCTCAGGTCATCCACATTTTTATCTTCATGAATGTATTAGTTTCTTTGGGCTGCCATAACAAATTAGCACAAACTGGGTGGGTTAAAATGATAGAAATGTGTTCTCTCACAGTTCTGGAGGCCAGAAGTCCGAAATCAAGAGGTCAGTAGGGCCAACTCTCTCTAAGGCTCTAGAGGAGAATCTATTTCATGTCTTTCTCTTATCTTTTGGTGTTGCCAGTCACTGGATTAAGGCCCACCCTAATTGAGCATGACCTCATCTTAACTTAATTACATCTTCAAAGACCTTCTTTGCATGTAAGTTCACATTCACAGGTACCCAGGGGTAGGACTTCAACACATCTTTTGCAGAGGGACACAATTCCACTCACAACAATGGTCCTTTTTCAAAGAGCAAAGATACTTAACTGTTGGCTATCATTCTTCCCAAGTTCAGCGTTCCCACAGTTCATATGGACTCATTCACCAGAGGAGTGTAGTGACCACTCCATTGATGGAAGAAATTGAGGGAAAGGCTATCACTGTCATTATGAGATTGAACAGCCCCTAGGAATTTAAGACCATATTCTCATTATGTTCTTCCATTTGGAGCTTTACTGGTGTCAGCACTTCCATAAAGTTTTCAGAGTTTCACCCTTGGCACTAATCCAACACAGGAGCACAGCAGTAAGGCATTGGCACAGAGGCATAAAGGACCATTGTTAGGATGAGGAGTTGCAGCCCAGGAATAAGGAAGAAAGAGAAGAGCTAATCTCAGAGGCAAAGTAAATTGCACAGTAAATCAGTGATATCCATAATACCAAACAAAGGAAGGCTTAAAATACAGGTTCTTGTTTTTTAAAAAAGAGAGAGAGGTTTTGAATAGGATGACAACTTGGGTTAGCAACTGGATATAATTAACATGTCAATATAGTTTTAATCCTATAATTTTCCCCATCTTTGTTTTTAATTTTATTTTTTATTTTTTAAAATAACATCCAAATTAGTTAGCATATAGTGAAGCAGTGATTTCAGGAGTAGATTCCTAAATGCCCCTTACCCATATAGCCCATCCTCGCTCCCACAATCCCTCCAGCAACCCTCAGTTTGTTCTCCATATTTATGAGTCTCTTCTGTTTTGTCCCCCTCCCTGTTTTTGTATTATTTTTGTTTCCCTTCCCTTATGTTCATCTGTTTTGTCTCTTAAAGTCCCCATATGAGTGAAGTCATATGATTTTTTGTCTTTCTCTAATTTCACTTAGCATGATACCCTCCAGTTCCATCCACGTCGTTGCAAATGGCAAGGTTTCATTCTTTTTTGATTGCCGAGGAATACTCCATTGCATATATATACATACCACATCTTCTTTATCCATTCATCCATCGATGGACATTTGGGCTCTTTCCATACTTTGGCTATTGTTGATAGTGCTGCTATAAACATGGGGGTGCGTGTGTCCTTTAGAAACAGCATACCTGTATCCCATGGACAAATGCCTAGTAGTGCAATTGCTGGGTTGTAGGGTAGTTCTATTTTTAGTTTTTTGAGGAACCTTCATACTGTTTTCCAGAGTGGCTGCACCAGCTTGCATTGCCATCAATCCCATCTTTAACTTTTACTGTACACATACCCAGGTTCCAAATAATGCATAGGAACTAATTAATAAGTCATTGAATAAAAGGAACTCAGATTATCTATGGCATCCATTGAAAATGGGCCAGTATAGCTAGAGAGTATCATGCTAAGTGAAATAACTCAGAGAAAGACAGATACTATGTGACTTCATTCATATGTGGATTTAAGAAAACAAACAAGTAAAGAGGGAAAAAAATAAGAGACAAATCCAGAAATAGACTCTTAATTATAAAAAACAAACTGTTGGTTACCAGGAGGGAGGGTGGTGGAGGGTTGGGTTAAATAGGTGATGGGGATTGGGGAGGACACTTGTTGTGAGGAGCACAGGGTGATGTATGGAAGTGTTGGATCACTGTATTGTACACCTGAAACTAATATAACACTGTATGTTAAGTAATTGGAATTAAAATAAAAACTTCAAAAAGAAAATTAAAAATGGGCCAGTGTTATTACATCTACACATCCACCCCAACCACAGTCAGCAAACACAAATCAGTCTACTGCCCCTTAATATTAAAAATGTCTAGCCATGGGGCGCCTGGGTGGCTCAGTCGGTTGAGCGTCTGACTTCAGCTCAGGTCACGATCTCGCGGTCCGTGAGTTCGAGCCCCGCGTCGGGCTCTGGGCTGATGGCTCAGAGCCTGGAGCCTGCTTCCGATTCTGTGTCTCCCTCTCTCCCTGCCCCTCCCCATTCATGCTCTGTCTCTCTCTGTCTCAAAAACAAATAAAAACGTTAAATAAATAAATAAATAAATAAATAAATAAAAATGTCTAGCCATTAATAGTGGAAGTTTCAGAACAACACTCTTAAGTGAAATGGAGGTACTATCAAAATCAGAACTGGTTATTAACAATGCAGTTTCATCATACCTAAATAAGAAAACTTGAAAAACTTTAAAGGTCTTAAGGGTAGGAGTGATCTCTCAACTGCTTAAAATTGGATAGAAAAAAACCTTTAAGGTCTGAATCTACACATTAAAGGGTAATACTGTAAACACTTAGGCTGACCACCCCCCCAACTTTCAATAAAGCTGGCTTTCATAATTTTTTATTTATGAACTAATTTATAAGGCCACTGGGCATCAAGTATGAGCTGTTTTCTCTGGCTTCATTGCCAGATAACAAAACTTGAGTACCTATTATGTGCCACACACAGTCCTATAAGCTGCTGATTCAAAAATAAACAAGGCAGAAAGTGCCCTTCTCTGTGGAGGTTACATAATAGTGGGTGAGACAGACGAGTATGTCTCATCTCAGAAACAGGTGTCCAATATGGTGTAAAGAGATCTGGGGGGTTTGGCTATTTTCCTTTGTACATAAGTATTTTAATATAAGCTACTGCTAGTAACTGAGAGTTCATTCGGGACTTTAACATCCTTTTATAGGTATCATGGAAATAAATGTAAACATATTACAATGTGTTTCATAAACTATATTGGAAGGCTTGAAAAATAAACTCATAAGGTCAAAATTTTTGACATGCTTTAATTATTTGGTATCAAGAAAAAAATTAGCAGTGTTTATTTTTTTAAGTTTATTTTGAGAGAGAGAGAGAGAGAGAGACAGAGAGAGAAGGAGAGAGAGGATCCCAAGCAGCTCCATGCTGCCAGCCCAGAGTCTGATGTGGGGCTTGAACTCACTAGCCATGAGATCATGACCTGAGTCAAAGCCAAGAGTCAGATGCATAACCGACTGAGCCACCCAGATGCCCCCAAATTAGCAGTGTTTAAAGTGGAAAGAGTCATAAGCCATGACCCAAGCCAACCTGTATGCTCATCTTAGACCTCTTCTGTCTTCGCAAGCTCCCTCACTGGGTTTTAATTTCATCATCTGTGTCATTGAGGGTTAATTTGATTCATCATTTTTAAAGAATTATTCAGATACTCCTCAGAGAAGCTTTGTGCTATGCAAATTTTTTGTTTAAAAACTTAATAACTTTTTCAAATGATGTTAAAACTATTTTAAAGATGTAGTAAAGGCAATAATACAGTCAAATAATGTCTTATACCAAATTTTAGCCCATTGGAAACTACCTACCAACACAATAATTCATGCATGCAGGTTAACAAATGTTTGTACAGGCCTCATAATGATCTCTGTGCATACATTTGAACTTCTTGAAATTGGATTATTGATAAAGTAGGTTGTAGCTCTGACCTGGCCTCTCAATAAATGTGTTCCTTCCTACATGCACTTTGTGAAAAATGATTTGAGGAAGTACCTAATGCAGCACACACCGTCTGTGCTCCATCAATGGCAGCCCAGACTCAGCCAGATCCATTTGGTGTACATTCCAGCCACAGCCTACAGTCAGCTCTGGAGTCACGGAGGAGCATAACACATACCCTGTGATATCCTAATGTAAGTCATTTTAACATTTTCTTGAAGTTTATTGCCTTCCTTTTATATTCATTATAAAGACTGCAAATATGTTATATATTGATAAAAATCCAAATTTTTAAAGAAAATTAACCATTGCTCTACTTTCGAGTTTCTAGGTCAGTTTATTGAAGAAAATCCTGAGATTTCAAGGTGAGCTGTGAAAATCGTTTACCATTTGCACCTATTTATTGGTGTGAGTCTGGATTGTTTCTTTAATATTGTGCAAGCAATGCAAAATACAAAAATAAAGCTGAAGATTGAAACTGCATCTATCATCTGTAACCCAGAGTTCACATTTCTGTGTTCATTAAAAACAGCATCATGTTTCTCCTGAATTTGGCTTTATAGCAAGAGAATGTTACAAATACAAACTTTTATTGTAATTTTTCAACAATTGTACTGCTCTTATCTCTTACATACGTAAGGAGTTTTACATGATAATGAGTTAGAAAAAAATGGTTCTTTTATAGCTGTTCTAGTCTGGGTTGTTGATTTTCAAGAAACAGAAACCTACTCAAGCCAGCTCTAGGTAAATAGAAACAATTATTGGACTATTCTTATTGGAAAACACAAGCAGTTTCAATTTGCCTATCCCTAATGTCCTTAGCATGGCCTCTGAAGCCCTGCATACACTCCCACCTACAAACCTCTCTGATCTCAAATTCTGCCAGCCTCCTGGCTCAGTTGGCTCCAACCACCCTGACTTTCATGCTGTTCCTCAGCACAACCTTTGTTATTGTCTGGGCCTTTTCTGTGCTCTGTCCTTGGAATTCCCATTTTCTAGCTATCACAGTAGCCTACTTTCTCGCTGCATTTAATTGTCAAATGTCAACATAGAAATTCAAACCTTGGTAGCCAATAAAAATACCATCACCCTCACATATATGTCTGGGTCATTGTCTATCCTTTGGCCATTCTACATTTTTCTCCAAAGCACTTCTAATCCTTTTTCTCTCTCTCTCCATGTATATGTAAGTTTTCCTTCCTTCTTTCCTTCCTTCCTTCCTCCCTCCCTTCTTTCCTTCTTTCTTTCAGTTTTCAAGGTACGAACTTTGTCTTGTTTACCGCTGCATCTTTAGAACCTAGAACAGTTCAGAGTGCCCAAAGAGGTTGCTCAATGATTATTTGTTAATGAATAAGTAAGTGAATGAATGGATGAATAGACAAGCAGGACACTCAGTCAAGTTACAGAAGGAGTGAAACTGGGAAGTCAAAACTTAGATGATTTCTTTCATCTATTGTAGAGTCCCATGTGGTCATCATCATTGTCATTGGCCCCTCCTCCTTCTCCTCCTCCTCCTCCTCCTCCTTCTCTCCTTCCCCTCCTACTCCTCTTTCTCCTTCTCCATCTTTCTCTTCCTCCTTCTTCTCCTTGTCCTTCTTCTTCTTTCTGCTGCTGCCACTCTCTCCCTCCATTTTTTTCTTGCGGTTCCTTCTCCAAACTTACTTTTTCTATTTATTAGTCGGTTTGAACATAGCTGAAAATTACCTCCAAACTCGACATGACCTGCAGTTCAAGTGATTATTGTTCTCTGGTTATAATCCTGCCCTATAGTGTAAATACTCAAGTGAGATCAAACATTTGGCTCAGCTTAGCCTCTGGATTGACTCAATCTCTCTCAGGTCTCCAAAAGAGGTACCAGGAGCTCACTATCACTTGAAGCCAACATAGCCTTCTATGTCTACCACTTCAGCAGGTATGGTCAAGGATACTGGTGGAAACTCGAAAGGGGATTTTCTGCCAATCCCAAATAATGTCTGCCAAAAACAACAGCAACAATAAAACATCAAGGAAGATGACTTCAACTTACCTAACTTTAGCACCTTAATATCACAATAGGGAAGTTAAATATATTTTAAGAAATGTATTGCTTTATTTCCTTTTCCACTTATTTTCACTTGTATATTTAGGATTATTTCCATTGCAAATTATTGAAGCCCCAATTCAAATTTGCTTAAGCAAAAATAAAAAAAAAATAAAAAAAAAAGGAAAGAAAAGAAAGGAAAGAAAAGAAAAGAAAAAAGAAAAGAAAAGAAAAGAAATCTGGCTCGCAAAATTGCGTAAGACAGAGGTATTCTGGATTTAATGAAGGAATAATGCAGAGCTTAGATGATTTTACCCATGACTTTTTTGTTGGTAGGTTTTTTTGTTTGTTTGTTTGTTTGTTTGTTTCCATCATTTCTCAACCCAGTGTTCTCAATGTTGGCTCCATTGTCATGGCTTTAAACTGCCTGCAAAAAGGTTCCATGGCTACATCCTCATAAGTATTCCAAGTATTCCTCAAAATCCTAATGGACTGATTTAGGTCACATTTGAATTAATTACAAGTGTTAAAGGAATGTGTGATATGTCAATTGGCATAGATTTATTTGGGTCATATGCTTTACTGCTAGAACTAAGAATGCAGTCAACTCTACCAGGCTCTCATGAGCTAAGATTGGGGGAAGAAGAGGTTCTACTAATGTATAACCTAGATGCTAAGCAGCCAAACAAAAATTTTTCACCATGGTTGTTATACTACTCATTTTTGTTGGTTGCCTGGAAATAATTTCATACAAGACAATAAAATCTCTACTCTTCTCATTTTGCTCTTCTTACCTTACGTGAAGAGATATTGACTATCAGAACCAAACCATTTTTTCAGTGATCTGTAGATAAAACATTATACACTTCATATTCATGCTTTACCCTTTACTTTTGGCTGAAGGACTAATTCTACTGATCAACCCTCAGTAAAACACCCCCATGACCCTACTCTCTAGACATGTGCATCAGGAGGGGAAGTGAACATTTAATCAATTAATATTTGCTGGTTAATGCTGTGACATTTACAAAGGCTGGGCACATCTGCATGAAACTCTAAAATAAAATTAGGAAAGTGATCAAGAAAAAGACTTGATGAAAAGAAGCCAATTGAACCCAAAAAATAGATGCATTTCTTAACCATTATGAAATTTCAGATAACACTCACTGTCTCCCCATTGTGTGAAAACTATCTGTCAGTTGGTTCCACCAACTATCAACCAAATAGCTCCATTTCATGGATTTACGATCAGATGATTGGTGAAATATTTCAATGTTCGATAGATTGCCTAAGCATTTTGTGGAACTATGCCTAAAAAGATAGAAAATTCAAACCCCAGTTTTTTTGTGTTATGACTCTTTTTAAAAGAACAATCAGAAATTTTTATGTAAGAGAGGAAATATGCCATAGAAGTTTAAAAGTTGGGGTCTAGTGTCAGAATACCTGGGCTCCAATCCTAAATCTGTACTTACTTGTCATTTGGGGCATGCCTCAATTTCCTCATCAGAAAAAAATGAAGATAATAATAGTAGCTGTCTCATGGGGTTGCCGTGAAGACTAAATGAGTCAATCCGTATGAAGCAGTTAGAAGCTCCTACCAAAAAGGTTGTGCCCAAGGGATGTTAACTATAATCTCTTTTTATTTTTCTCCTTCTCTCTCTCTCTCCCTTCCTCCCTCTCTTTCTTTTCATTTTTTCTTCACATTAAGAAGTACTATTAAATTGTTTTATGGACACCTCACTTCTATATATTGCATACTGCAAACTGGTCTGGCCATAATTGAGATATAATCACCAGAGAGATGCCTTTGAAAGAAATGGAGTAGCTGACAAGTTGCTAAACACAATGTTAAATTGTTTGTTATTGTTGAGGAGTGGGAAGCTTCTCTTTTAAAAGACTCCCAAGTTTAAATCCCACATGATTAATATTCACAGCAGACAGACTAGTTTATATAGCCAGAGACACTGAGGTCAGCCTGGATGATGGAAGAGTGTACTCATTCCTGAGCCTGTAGTGACATATCCTTACGTTTCTACCGAGTCCAGGCATCTCAGGCTTGTCAAGCAAAGGTGTGTCCATAAGGTTGTAAAGATTTGAACCTTACAAATGAGCATCATGTAGTCATAAGCATCCGGATGAGTCACAGCCTACTTTATGGGTGTAGCTCATCTTCAAAGAAAGATTGAACTGACCATAAACATCAGATCATGGAACATAAGCTTTTCCAAAGGCTCCTCATAAAAAATACAATAAAAATAAATATAGCTATTGCCTAAAATTCAAAGTCTCATGCAGATTTATTGTGAATCAGATGCATCATTGCTCATCTTCTCTTTTTGGATATCTGTACCACGGAACTGAGTTTTTAAAATGTTGATAAAGCTATTTGTGTTAATGTACAGAATCAGTTATAGGAGACAACCTCAATACAGCATGAGACATGAGAGAATTTGAAAACATTTGCATTTTCATGGTGTTTTTCAATTTTCTTCTATCAGGAATCTTGTTGACATATATTGGTTCTCGGAACCTGAACTTGTAATCTGTCACTTGAAGTGGCCGATATGCCTAAGATCTCAAGATAAAAACAAAAATGTATTTATGTAACTTTCTGAGGGTTATCAAATGCCATAGAAATCAGAAACTTTTATTTTTTTCCCCAAACTTGCATTAGTCCCACACATTTGCCTCCTTAGGTGTTATCTTCAGCTCTCAGCAAAGAATACAGGTAAATGACTAAAATAGCCAAAGTTCAAACACACATTTTCTTCAATGTGTAGTCCCCCCTGAGTTTTCTCAAACTAGACATGAAGATCATTTTCATGTAGAATCTAAATGCTGGTTTTGATGGCTCTCAGAAAATATGAAATCAGTGCATACCTATTACTTCCCCAGCACCATCTAGGTTCTGTAGGAAATTTAGAATAACTGTGAGAGGCAATCTCTGCACTCTAGGAGTTTACTTTTCCATGGGAAGATTATACTATGTGCAAACAACATCAAACATCATAAGGCAGGCAATAATTTAGTGGAGGGTTTTTTTGGTATAAATTATTGTCAAGGTTTAGAGGAGAAGAGCAAGGGCATAAGTTGGGTAAAATTCCGCAAAATTACATGGAGAAATAAGTCTTGAACTGAACTTTAATGGATTCAAGGAAAGGCGAATGGTGAATGAAGTCTGTTGACATAGGATGCCAATAGGCTAGTTATCAGTCTAAATAACAATAACATTTTCAAAAGATGAGTAAAGAATAGAGTCAATTCTTAGAAAAATTTCTAGGTTTCCGTGATAAAACAAAATCCCAAATCAGAAGTAACTCCAAGATTTCAAACTTGGGTAACCTAGAGAAGACCTGCATGAGACACATGGGGAGTTATAAACAGAGCTCAAAGGCTGAAGAAGTTTCACTTAAAAGATATTACAGTTGAAATGACAGCAAGATGTCTCATTGTTAATGTCTGGCACACAAAGGGAAGCGATACTGAGGAGCATCATTTAGGAGAGAGACCTAGGAGTCATAAGGTGAAAATTATAATAAAAATTCTTACTATGCAGCTTACTCAGTAGTTTCCAATATCTTCCCCCATGCCCCGAACAACACTAGGGTAACTTTTTCTTTTTTTAATGAGATGCATCCTACCACTCTGAAATTATTGACATTTTGTCTGCATCAGGAATTATTCAACTCTAGTGAATTATAGCAAATTGAGCCATATTTTTCCAAATATCCCTCTTTCCCAGTACCCACAGTTTTTCAGTATCATGCATTAGATAGGCCAGATTTTATGTTTTCTATGATGTCAGCCATGTTACTCCCAGCTGATCTAGTGTGATTCTGAAGCACTAATATTTTACATACACAATCATTTCATGTAAATATTGAAGCATAAGAAAGTTTCAATGTTTTTAGTTTTTTGTGTTCTCATTTTTCTTAGTTTTAGCAGTTATGATGAAGCCATTTTATAACATCCCTCTTATTAAAATCTAGAATGTGAGCCCCCAAAATATACAGAGAGTTACTTAAAACAATATTGTATTTTCCAATCCTGCCTGGCCAAGTTACTTGAACTTTCATTAGATACAAGAATCAGAGATGGATGCCCTAGGTGGGAAAAAGCAAAGTAGGAGATTTAGTGGGTGGGGGCAAGGATTAGAGAGGAGAATGTTATATGGGTTGACCATAAGTAAAGCATTTTGGCAAATAACATTTCCCCACATGCTTAATAATGGAATCTTGGACTTCTGGGTTAAAGGGTACCTTAGTGCTCACATTTTTTTTAGGAAGGATTAGGCCTGGGACAAATGCAGAGCGATACTCTAGTAGAATATCTTTCCTGTGATGTTCTGCTCCCACTTGGGGCATAAATTTAGGCTTTGTATTAGAGTATTTGTGAAAGGTAACATTCAAAAATTACCGACAAGGTCCTGGTTACTAAGCTTGACCACTCTTTCCCCTAACAAACCTCCAAATGATTATGAAAAAGTAAAAGGTCACAAAAATAGGAACAGAATCACTAAGATCATTGTTACCTTTTTTAAAAAAACTTAATGTTTATTTATTTTTGAGAGAGAGACAGAGAGTCAGAGAGAGAGAGAGCACGAGCGGAGGAGGGGCAGAGAAGGAGACACAGAATCTGAAGCAGGCTCCAGGCTATGAACTGTCAGCACAGAGCCCAATGCCGGGTCCAAAGCCACGAGCTGTGAGATCATGACCTGAGCCAAAGTCGGACACTCAACCAACAGCCACCCAGGCACCCCGGTCATTGTTACCTTTTATAGCTGACACTCCTAGATAGCCTTTGTAGGAACTCTAGCTACAAATGGATAAATGGAGGTCAGCTCTATCTCTGGCTAGCTGACTATTCGGCCTCTCTACATCTGTCTCCCCTCTGTTGAGCTAGATGCTCTTAAGTTCATATCCAGCACCCACATTCTATAATTCCATGCATATCCTCAGATAGTCTCATGAAGCCTCTCAAAAGGGTTCATGATGGCAGATTCCTGATTCACTTTACAGCCAAGATTACAATTTGGCAATTTTATTGAAATATTGTTAGTGAAATATTTTAGTGAAATATTGTTAATGCTTTGATGGTAACTCCTTAAACTCAGAGAAGCTGCTGTCCAAATCACTGTTTAACATTTGATCAATTCATAAGCATAATATAATAATTCATGAAAACATGAAGCCTAACATTTTAGAGTAAAAAAAAGTAAATAAACCTAAGAAAAAATTAAGTGTATCTATTAACCTACAGATAGCAATTTTGATCAATAATATAGTCCTATGCAGACCTAGAAGGAACTTACTGCCATATATTTTAATTTCACTTTAGGTGAGGCAGTTTCATTCAATATCCAAAACTATGTCACTAACTATAGCTTGCAGGTTTCCAGGCTATTTGTTGGCGTTTAGGAAAAAAACAAATTGGGAATACATGCAATTATTCAATTTCAAGAATTTTTTTTTTTTTAGAACCAAAAACATTTTTGTAATTGTTAAATAAATCTCCTTCTCCCCTGCATCTACTACTATTTTATAGGGGAAATTATAGAAACCAGGGATGGCAATCATCACTAGAGGTTTTTGTTTACTCATCTTATTGCCTTGAAAACCAGATTGCCAGATTAGACCTTTAAAGTGTATTCTTATGTGTGTCAGACCAAATAAACGTGTGAAAATGAGGTTACATATTTCCTTCTCCTCAATGGTTCCCAGTGGCAAGGGATCCTTCTCTAGCCTTGGAACGTTTCACATCTCCGTGGCACTTGCTGGATAGCAGCTGAGTCTGAGAAAATGGCAATGAGTCATAAGAGTGAGGGAAGCCCTGTGTCAGCACACGCCAAAAGCAGCAACTGAAGTCCTGTCCGCACTGGTCCACAAAGACAGACTATGCTGGAAAAGTGTTTTACCACACCCTGGTAGTTAGCCCTGCTAAAGGTCAGCTGTTGCCTTCTCGTTCTCTAAACCACAGGGCACGCTATATCCAAAAAGCAGTTTCTTCCTTGGTAGTTTCCCTCAGATTCTGAAATGTTTTCAGTACTTCTTCACCAGGATAGACAGGCCACAAGCACTGTCCATCCTCTTGAGTTTTTAAGTCTGCTCGGGGAGTCTCTTTCCTCTTTAAAATAGTTCCACAATTTTCTGACTGGTCTCTTCTCACTTAATGGAGCTTTTCAATTACTGCAACCCTTCATCTATCTGCGCCTATCTAAGTTAGAGAGGGATGGGTTTAAATGGTGAGCGTGTCTCCAACAAAATCATTACTCTTCAATATTGAGCAAGAACCAATAAAGCAGACGGCCCATTCAGCCCCAGAACCAATGTCTGACAAGGACAAGCTTGCTCCATCTCAGGTCAGATGATGATAAACATGGATTTCAACATTTTAAACTCTTGAATCTGGAAAACAACTCAGCTGAAATTTATATACAGCGTGTAATGTGAAGCTTGGCTAAAAGCAACGGTGCCCTTGGAAAAAGACAGACGATTTTAAACAAGACTAATTTAAAAACCCAAATCAAAGATAAATCAGCTCTCTGAACTTAGAGGGACAGCCTCCAAAGCAGGGGTCCACACAGCCCACCCAGCAGAGGAGTCTCCCTCCGTCCCTGCCAAGAACAGACGCTGGGCAGAGGGAGGATTCCTCTGTGAGCTCTCTCTGGATGGGGAAAGGCGGCTCTGGCCCTTGTAAAAGGAATTAATCACATTCGGTTCCTTGTACCTGAGAAAAATAGCTATCTATGGGATCTGATTTTTTGTGTTTCAAACTAGAGAAAGCTTTTATGATGTCTCTTGATGAAATACAACCACTCTCTCATTCTAAGCAGCCTCTAAATTCTTAAATGTGTGTAAATGGAAAACATGCTGTGGGTCTTTATTCCACTGAACAGCAAGAAATAAATCAGAACTCCCCCCTTCTGACACCCCCACTCAGTCTCTCCCCTGATACCTCACAGATGTGCAGCGTTAGAGGGAAAAGCATAAATGCTTTATAAAATTAATATGTGGAAATTGCTTTATTTACCATAAATGCCTAGCCTGGGGCTTTCTCTACAGTGCCCAGTCAAGATATTAAGCTGAGTTCTTGCCTTCTGCCTACCAAAAAGTCTGCCTTCGTTTCTGTCAGACAAGAGGGTCTCCATTCTCCACAGAGGAGAGGCAAGTGGTGGCAGTGTGGTGTTCATCGTCAAAGGTGAGGGGGCCGCAAGTGAGAGGTAAACAAAACATTTCATCCATAATGTATGAAATGTGTAAATCATTTTAGGATCCTGCTGGGTTCAAAGTCCTAAATAAATATCCGTCGTTACTATAATTGATATTAAACTGGATGCTGTAGACCCAATAGATGAATATAAATGCTAGAACTTGCCTCCGTGGTTCATTCATATCTAAAAATATGTAGAAGCTATACCACAGAGCTCATGAAAGGCTTTTAACTGATTTTAATAGCAGTCATTACATTAGAAAATGAGACTTCCCCTTGTAACAGAGATGAACTGGGAAGAAACAAAGGAGGAGAGGTAGCTAGCGCAGCGCCCCAGTGCCCTGCCAGAATTACTGCTCATCATTCTTGCTTTCAGCAGTTAGCCAGCTCCTTTTGTCAGAGACTACCACCATCTAATGAAACAATTAGGGCTTGACAGTTTAAATATGCTATTTTGTTCTTTTCAAGCATAAGTGCCAGCCACTAAGACAAACTATACCCACCACCTTCCTATCAGCAGAGCCATTGTTATCCCAGATAGAATGCCCTAAAAATAAAATCCATTTTGTATGTGAAGCTTCATCAAGTCAGGTCATGTCTGCTCCTCAGGGCAGACTGCAGTGTACTAATTTCATTATGCTATTTTTAAATGTGGCCTCCTTGGATCTTTTAGAATGTCCTACATAGCTCAACAAGGCCCTCAGTTAACGTTCAGGGCTTTCTTGCTAATCACCTCTGCCCAGCCTGCCTCGACCCCAACCTCAACAACTTCTCCAGGCCTGGAGGGTTAACGAGAAATAGGCACACTAGTGATGGGTGTGTTCGCACTTAGACCAACATCACCAACTGGGCATCGTCCAACACGTGAGCTATTAGAAGTTCAAACTCGTATCAGTTTCTTTAGTTCATTATTAAAGTTATTCCGGCTTTTTTTTTTAATCCACACAAAAGAAAAGAGGGAATTGCTTTCTAAGAAGTCGTCTTAAGAGATTTTTTAATCTGTGTATACCTATTTCTGTTCTGCCTCTTGTATCGAGTTTATTTTTTTCAGTTGTAAAATGAACACATTGTGAGATACATGAAAAGTGTAGAAGAGCAAATCAATATTCATGACTCTCCTGGTTTCAACTAATAGAAACTCAACTCAAACTTGATATACAAAAAGGGATATGTTGTTCATGTAATCAGAGATGGAAGTGGCTTAAGGCACAACTGGATTCATTATGGTTCAAATTAGTTCCATAAGGACAAGATTTCTCTCTCCTGATCTTCAGTTCTGTTTTTCCCTATGTTAGCATGTATCTCCAGAGGCTGTTCTCCTGGTGGCCCGTGACAGCCCCAGGCTTACATCTTAACAGCTGAGAAATTCTGATAGAATGACATCTCCTTATTCTCAACTGTTCTAGCCAGAGTCCCCAAATTAAGTTTCATTAACATGGCCTGGTGTGTGCCCATTCCTAAACCTACCAGTGTTCAGTATGGCTAGAGGAAACCTGCGATTGAGTAGATTTCTGTTATATGCTCACTCATAAAGCCAGAATTTTAGATCAGCCTCAGATAAGCTGTATGCTCTAAGATGGGGGGAGAAATGGTTCCCCAAAAGAATACCAGTTATACAATCATAAGAAGACGGAGGAGATGCAGAGCAAATAACAACAGATGTCCGTGGCAGAGACCTATGTCCTCACAACCTGAAACAAGAGTCACAGGTACATATTTAATTCTGGAGGAGGTGGAAGGTCAAGAACTGTTTTTGAAAATGTCAATGAATTTGTACTCATTAAAGTAGTAAAATACTTCCCACACAAAGATTCAGAAACCGTGAGGAAATAACAATGTGGGTAATAATGAGAAAGTCATACAGGATATAGAGAGAAAAACAAATATGATGTGAAGTTACTGGAGAATAATGTCTACAAATTCTGGTCTCCTATTTCACACTTGCATGTTGAATACAGTGTCCTACTATGGTCTTCATTGTTTCTACTGAGAAGCTAGTTATTAATCTATTTGGAGTTCTCTTTTACATGATGAGTCATTTGTCCCTTACTGTTTTCAAGATTTTCTCTTTTTCTTTGACTTTTGACATTTGGTTACGATGTGTTTAGTTTTGGATCTCTCTGTGTTTTTACTACTTGGAGTTTGAAAACATAATGGCTGAAAACTTCCAAATTTGATGAAAAATGCTACATGTCCAAGAAGCCCAACAAATATTTTTTCTGCCCATTTCTCTCTATCCTCCTTCTTTCGTGCTCCCTTTATACATGTATTGGTGTATAAATGATGTCCTGCCCTTCTATCAGGCTATGTTTATGTTTCATCCTTTTTTCTCTGTGTTCTTCAGATTGTATATTCTCTATTGATCCCACTTCAAGTTCACTGATTATTTCTTGTGCCAGCTCACACGTACTTTTCAGTCCTTGTAATGAATTATTGGTTTAGGTACTTTCCCACTTCAGAATTTTCATAAATTGATTCTTTTAAAATCGTCAGTCTCTTCATTGATAGTCTCTATTTAACAAGATATTGCCATCATACTTCCCTTAGTTCTTTAGACATGGTTTTCTTGAGTTCTTTGAACATATTATTAATAGAAGCTTTGAAGTCTGTGTCTGCTAAGTCCAGTATCTTGGCCCCTCAAAAGCAGTTGCTAATGCTTGCTATTTTTCCTGTGTATGTGTGTGTCACACTTTCCTGTTTCTCTGTACATCTTGTAATTTTTATTCAAAACTGAATATTTTAGGTAATATATTGTAGCAATTCTGAATATTGATATCTCACAAGAGGTTACAGTGGTTGTTGTTTGACTCACTATTTGCTTAATTTGTTCAGTGAGTTCATTGAACGACCTCTGCAAAGTCTGTTTCCCCTGTAATATCCCCTATATCTAGTGTCTCTGCTTAAATTATTTTTCCCTTGTTTTTGCCTTTTACCTTAGCTTCCTATAGGTTGCTCCTGAGGCTACTTATATTGGTCAAAGTTTGTTTTAAACCCCCATGGTCAGTTAGATTTTAATCCTTACCATTGGATCTGTGTGTGGTTTAGAGGCTGCTATCACAATTCAGGGTTTATTTATTTATTAATTGCACCACAATCAGCCAGGGACTAAAGCTTGGAAGGTCCCTCTCCAACTGCTCCTGAGATAGTGTAATTTGGGGCATGCCCAAAATCTTCCAAACTCCTAGGGAGAAGTATGATTTCATTTTTAAGCCTGGCTTCCTAGGAGTTGCCTGTGGACTAGAGCAGCTTATATTGTCCAGTGTTTGGTCAGAGGTTGTGCTCAAACCGCGTGTGCCAATAAGGCTTCCACCCTGTGTTGAGGGATCAGTGTGCAGATTGGGGAATAATTTCAAATCAAGCCTCAACTCCTGCTCTGATTGCTGAATAGGTACCTAACATATGGGCACTGCCGTTCTGACCTGTGATTCCAGGAAGGTTATTCTTGGCTCTTTCTATGGTTCTCTCTGTAAAGCTTCTGGCTGTTCTGCTCTTTCACTTGTTGTTGCCAGAATCATGGGGTACAAAACCCTCTTAATTGTTCTCCACCCATATCTCCATTGTTTTCAACAACACCCTTAGGCCTGGAATTCTGCAAACTCTGTTCCAAATACAGTCTGTCCCCTCCCAAAGAGCTATTAACAGACTGCCTCTCACGCTGAGAAGAACCTCTACACTGCTGCACAGGAGCTGAACAGGGACAGTGACCTGCCTCTCTCTGATGATGGAGGCATCATGATGGAGCAGTGGGTGGTAGCCCTTGGTCTTCTCAGCCTGCCACCCACCCCCACAGCATGGAACCTCCACACTGCTGGAGCAGGGGCAATTGGGGTGCCGGTATTCTTGGCTGGACACACTCAGAGTAAAGCTTTTGCTCTATGAGTAGCAGCCAGTAGCAGATGGGAACCTCAGTCCCTTCAGCCATGTCTGCCCTAAATAAAGCCTCTGCAACACAGGATGGGGAGGACAGAAAGGGGGGCCTGCTGACTGCCCCTTATAGGGTGGAGACGTAGCCCTAGACTGGGAGCTGGGGGAAAAGGGAGGCCCCTCCTCTCCACACCCTTGTCTTCTTGGCCGCACTACCCAGAGTAGAACTCCCAGGAAAGTTTTCCAGACACAGAGCTGAGGGGGAGGAAGTCATAATGCAAATGCCATGGAGTCTCCCTGTTCTTACTGAGATTTAGTAGATTTTCTTGAATAAATGTTTCTCCATTTGCTATATGCTCTTAGGATAATTTTCAGAGCTTTGTAATGATTATTTTTTTATATAATTTTCATCAATTAAATGGTTGTTTTGCTGGGAAAATGGTCTGCCAGTCTCCTCAGTCCGCCATTCTGGAAGTCCCTCTATATTCACATTAACTACTGTTGCTGTTAGTTACAAATCCACGAGTCATAAGCCATTCAAGAGCTTAAAAAGTTATCTAGTCTATTCCTTCTGCCTTTGAGCAGGATAATACCTTAGCCAGCCCAGATAGATGAGAATCTATACTAGTTTTGAAAACCTCCACAGAAAAAAAAATTCACAGCCTTCCTTAATAACCTAAATCAGTGCTTAACAACCCTCACTGCCAGGAATTCCTTTCTTGCATATAACCTAAAGCCCACGTGGTACAGTTTAAAGGCCTCTGCTCTTCATCTGTCCTGGAGGAGATAAAGAACAGCTGGTCACCACACAGCACACTTCCTCCTCAGGAGGGGCAGTCTCCAGCCTCCATTTAAAAAAAAAAAATCCTTCTTTGGCCCTGTCATTGGGATAAATAATCTTAATATTTCCACATGCTGTTTTTCACTTGGTGAACAACCTCTGTGCTCTCTTCTGAAATCTTTTCATTCTTGCCATTATCCTCTTGAGACTGGAAATATTTCTCAAAGTGAGGTCTAAGCACTCTACTCATGGTTCTCTTAGAGCACTTGCTAGCTATGCAGATTCCCCTGCTTCCCTCTGGACTCAGTGAATCATAATCCTGACTATGGATCTGGGGGTGAGCATGCCTGTCAGATTTCCTAGGTGGTTCCGACGCACTCAAGGTTAAGATCCTCTTGCTACATCATAGCCTATTTGCTACCATTGGATCATAAGTTGCAACACGTTGCCTGCACAGAAGAATCTGATGGGAGCTTTTAAAAATCCTAATGCCCACGCTCACCCTGGAGGTGGAGGTGGCACCCAGGCCAGCTGTCCTTTTACATCTCCCCAGGTGAACTCCACATGTAGTCAAGGTAGTCAGCTTCTCCAAGGCAAGGGCTAACAGTGTTTGCATCCCAGCGCCTACTAACACAAAGCCTACCACAGGGAGTGGTAGCTCTCAGTGTTGTGAAGATAAATCTTGTTACTGTTTGTTTTGGAGAAGAGGTATTTGAAGAGGGAAGGGGCAAGACTTCTAGCTGGGAAACGTACATGACTTGAAATGCTGAGTCGCCTGTGTGAAGACTGCTGTAGCCATTGTGGGCCTGCAAAATGGGGATGGTGAGTGCTAAAATCTTCACACCGAATGATGTTAAGACTCACTTTCTGCACTACTTCTGACACACTTAGCCTATCCTGCCTCTGATTCTACCATCCCGCTGGGGGACAACTTGCAAGTTCTACCCGCACTGTCAAGCAGTGTATACTTGATGCCCACAACATTAGCCCCTTTACTCCTACCTAAAGCTTACCCAATGACCCAGAGATAAGGGATAAGGCAGACCCCGGTGGCGATCACATATGGGCTACCCCTAATTGTGAAGAAGTTAACATTCCAAGGGGGCAAATCTGGCTAGATAAATTTGTCCCCCTTTCTCCACACCTTCCAGGACCCACCCCTCCGCCCCCACCATGTAATGAGCTAAAACAAAGATTGTAAAGCCTCTCAACGACGTTTCTCGGAGTTACACTTGTCAGTTACACTTAGTGTTGGCCAAATCAGTAGTACTTGCTTGTATTTCTCTCCCTCTGGCCCTGCTTCCCTGCCCCCATCCCTCATTCTTAATCCCAAGTATCACATTCCTTCACAAGAGTAGGGAAGGCCCATAAGCCCTTTCTGAGCAATCCAAGTTAAATAGATGGTATTGAGACAGGTCATTCATTTTTATATCCTTAACTATCAGGGTGCCTACCACAAATTTGGTGACCAATAAATATAAACTGGCAAGGATCAGAAAACTGGACAGAGAAAGGAATGCACCAAAACTATCCATCATGAGAAAATGTGAGAGAATAACTAAAAGATTGTGACTAAACCTTCCCCTCTATTAGCTGTGAGGCCATAAATAAACCAGCAGCCTTTTGGATATTCAACTTCTTTATAAAATGGAATTCTGAATTGTATCTCAACCTCATGAGAAAATAATCGTGGTAGTTTCCTGAAAATGATAAAACTAAAGTGTTAAGTTACTGCTTTGGTATAAAAGGCTTATATGGTAGCTTTTTCCCCCCCTTCAGACATGAGGGTAGTTCCATATGTTAGCAATTAACACACATTAAAAAGAATTTTGAATAGCTGTGTGAGAATGAGATAACCATAATAAAGATTGTGAGTGATTACCTGAGATGAACATTTTCAGTTTTTGCTTCATGCTATATTTTTTTAAATATACAATACAGTATTATTAACTGTAGCCACCATGCTGTACAACCCCAGGACTTAATAACTTCATAACTGGAAGTTTGTAACTTTTGATCACCTTCACCCTATAGCCCAATCCCTACTCCCAACCCCTGCCTCTGGCAACTACCAAATCTGGTGTGTGTGTGTGTGTGTGTGTGTGTGTGTGTGTGTGATTTCTTGGGGGTTTTTTTGGTTTTTTTAGATGCCACATAAAAGTGAGATGATACAGTCTTTGTCTTTCTGTGGCTGACTTCACTTAATTTAATGCCCTCAAGGTCCATCCATGTTGTCACAAAAGGCAGGATTTCCTTTTTTAATATGGCAGAATATATTCCATGTATATACCACACTACTTTACGTCTGATGATGGACACTGTTTTCATGTCTTGGCTGTTATAAAAAATGCTGCAGTGTACATGGATGTGCAGCTACCTTTTTGAGTTAGTGTTTTTGTTTTACCTGTTTATCCAAAACTGGAATTGCTGAATCATACTGTTTTCCTCCACACTGTTTTCTATAGTGACTGCACCAACTTACATTCCTATGAACAGTGCACAAAGGTTCCCTTTTCTCCAGAGTGTCATCAACGCTTATTTCTGGTCTTTTTGATAATAGCCATTGTAACATGTGTGAGGTGATTGTGGTTTTGTTTTGCATTTCCCTGATAGTTAATGATGTTGACCACCTTTTCATGTACTGTTGGCCATCTTTGGAGAAATGTCTATTCAGAACTTCCCTTTTCTTAATCATATTGTTTGTGTTTTGCTATGGAGTTTTAGGAGTTTTTTTATATTTTTTGGTTGTTAACCCCTTATCAGATACGTGATTTGCAATTTTCTCCCATTCCTTAGGTTGCCCTCTCATTTTGTTGGTTTTCTTTGCTGTGCAGAAGCCTTTTAATTTGATGTAGTCCTCTTGTTTATTTTTTATTTTGTTCCTTTTGCTCTTGATGTCAAATCCAAAAAACGATTGCTAGACAAATGTCAAGGAGCTTACTGCCCATGTTTTTTTCTAGGCATTTTATGGTTTCAGGTCTTTCATTGAAGTCTTTAATCCATTTTGAATTAGTTTTTGTGTATAGTATAAGAGAGTGGTCTAGTTTCAACTTTTTCATGTGGCTGTCCAGTTTTCCCAACACATTTATGGAAGAGATGGTCTTTTCTTCAATTTATATCTTTGTAACTTTATTGTAAATTGATGACATATGTGTGGGTTTAATTCTAGGCTATTGTTCTATTGATCTGTGTGTTTGTTTTTAATGACTATACCATACTGTTTTGATTATTATAGTTTTGTAACATATTTTGAAATCAGGAAGTGTGATGCCACCAGCTTTTTTTTTTTTTTTTTTTTTTTTTCAAGATTGCTTTTGCTATTCAGGGTCTTTGGTGGTTTCAAACAAGTATTAAGATTGCTTGTTCTGCTTGTGTGAAAAATGCCGCTGGAATATTGTATTTTTTTCATTTAAAGACTTTTAATATGTCAAGACTCCTATTTTACATGTTTTACTTTATTCAGTACATAATTATTATTTTCTTTATTTTCTTAAAGAGAAAATGGAGACCTAGAGCTATTCAGTAGTTTTTTCCAGATTCACAAAGTAGAAAAACCAGGATTTGAAACCAGATAGGCTGATTCCAGAACCCTCAGCCTAAACTATATGCTTCCCCTTTTTGTTTCCTCAGTATTTTTCATTTCACGATTTTGTTTTTCTTTCTTTATTGCACATTTAGACTGTTATGAGAAAATTTTAGATATGTTAAGGTGATACTTTAGATACTTTAACATTTATTGTTTTTTGGTTTTTGAGTTTTCAAATTTTATTGAAGAATAATTGATAAACAATATTGACATACAATTTTGTATTTGTGATTCAGTATTTATATGCAATACAAAATGGTCACCACAATAAGTCTAGTTACCATCTGTCACCATACAAAGTTGAGACAATATTATTGACTGTATTCCCTATGTTGTAAGTTGCATCCCTGTGTCTTATTTATTTTATAACTGGAAGATAAACCTCTTAATATGCTTTGCATATTCCCTTCCATCCCCTTCCCCTCTGGCAGCCATCACTTTCTGTATCTATGAGTCTTCTTTATTTGTCCATTTGTCTTGGTTTTTAGATTCCACATATAAGTAAAATCATATAGTATCTGTCTTTCTCTGTCTTATTTCATTTAGCATAATACCCTCTAGATCTATCCAAGTTGTCACAAATGGCAAGATAGCATTCTTTTTATGGCTGAGTAATATTCCATTGCGTGTGTGTTTATACATGATGACACTTAGGTGTGTCCATATCTTAGCTATTGTAGAGGTCTTAGCATAGAGGTTTTTCCCTTCCTTGGTTAAATTTATTTTAGTCTTTTTATTTCTGATGTAAATAGGATTGGTTTATTAATTCTCTGTTTGCCAGTTTATTATTTAGTATATAGATACACAACAGTTTTGTCTATAGATGTTGTATCCTGCAATTTTACTGAACTGTGATTAATTTCAACATTTTTGATAGAGACATTTTTGTGTATCTATTAGAGGTTTTTGATTTGTGGTTGCTATAAGCTGCATATATATAACAACCTATGTTTAAGTAGTTTATTTTAAGCTGGTGGTTACTTAAGTTCGAATACATTCAAAAAACACTGGATTTTTACTCCTTCCCCCTACATTTTAGTTTTTTTGATGTCATCTTTTACATCTTTTTATTTTGCATATTCCTTAGCTCATAATTGTAGATACAGTTGATTTTACTACTTTTGTCTTTTAATCTTACTACTAGCTTTTTACATGGTTGATCTACAACCTTTATCATATGTTTGCCTTTATCAGTGCGATGTTTTCTTTCATGTATTTTCTTATGTCTAGTCATGGCCTTTTCTGCTTAAGGAATATTTCATTAATATTAATATGTCCTCTAAAGTCACATTAATAGTAATGAGCTCCTTTGATTTTTACATGTCTTTATATATAGGTACAATGGCATCTGAAAATAGGGACAGTTTTCTTTCTTTCTTTCAAATTTAGATGCTTTTTATTTCTTTTACTTTCCCAGTACCTCTTCCTAGGGCTTCCAATACTGTGTTCAATAAAAGCAACAAGAGTGGGCATTCTTGTGTTTTTCCTGATCTTAGAGAAAAAACATTGAGCTTTTCACTGAGTGTGATGTTAGCTGTGAGCTTGTCACATGTGGCCTTTATTATATTGAAGCCCATTCCCTCTACACCCACCTTGTTGAAGGTCTTTGTCATACATAAATGTTGTTTTGTCAAATGCCTCTTCTACATCTATTGAGATGATCATATAATTTTTATCCTTCATTTTGTCAAAATGTCAAAATTACATTGATTTTGCACATGTTGAACCATTCTTGGTCTCTTGAATACCACTTGAATATGGTGTATGTGTATTACTAATTTTGATTTGCTAATATTTTGTTGAGGATTTTTGCACCTACGCTTACCAGGAATATTGGCCTATAATTCTCTTTTCTTGTGTCATGCTTGCCTGGTTCTGGTATCAGAGTAATGCTGACCTCATGAATAAGTTTGGAAGTATTCCCTCTTCTTCTATTTTTTGGAAGAATTTGAAAAGGATTAGTATTAATTCTTCTTTAAATGTTGGGCATAACTCACCCTAAGCCATCTGGTCTTGGACTTTAGTTTGTTGAAGTGTTTTTGATTACTGACTCAATCTCCTCATTAGTATTGGTCTGTTCAGGTGTTTAATTTCTTTAATGATTCAGTCTCAGTAAGCTGTATCCTACTAAGAATTTAGCCATTTTATTCTAGGTTGTCAAATTTATTGGCATTTGTTCTTAGTCATCTCTTGTGATCTTTTTGTATTTCTGCGATATAACTTGTAATATCTCCTCTTTTGTTTCCGATTTTGAGTTCTTTTTTTTTTTTTTTTTGCCTTAGTGATTCTAGCATATGGTTTGTCAATTTTGCTTATCTTTTCAAAAGACCACCTTTTCATTTCATTGATCTTTTCTATTGTTTTCTCATCTCTATTCCTGCTCTGATCCTTATTTCTTTTTCTAGTTCTTTAAGTTGTAAATATAGGTTGTTTGAGATATTTCTTATTTCTTGAGGCAGGCATTTATATTGCTATGAACTTTCCTCTTAGAACTGGTTTTGCTGCATCCCATCAGTTTTGGTATGTTGTATTTTCATTTGTCTAAAGAAATTTTTTAATTTCTGTTTTGAGAACTTTGTTGGAGAACTGGTTTGCCCAATTGCTTGTTGAGGTATAACATAGTGTTAATCTCCACATATTTGTAAATTTTCCAACTTCATCTTGTAGTGGATTTTAGCCTCATAGCACTGTGGTTAGACAAGATGCTTGGTAACGTTTCAATCTTAAATTTCTTAAGATTTAATAAATGTATAAAATTTATTAAAATAATTTTGTGTCCTAATTTATATTTTCTGGAGAATGTTTCATATGCAATTGAAAAGCATGTGATGTTTTTGCTTTTAAATGGAATGCTATGTACATGTCTGTTAAGTTCTTCAACTCTAAAGTGTCATTTAAGGTCAATATTTCCCTATTGATTTCCTGTCTGGATGATCTATCCATTGGTGAAAGTGAGACATTAAAGTCCTGGGCTGTTATTGTACTGATGGTTATGTCTCTGTATAAGTCTGTTAATATTTGTTTTATATATTCAGGTGTTCTTATGTTGGGTGCATATGTGTTTACAGTGTTATAGCCTCTTGCCTGTTGATAAACAGGTCAATCCAGTAATGGCCTTTGTCTTTTATTACAATTTTTGTCTTATTTTGTGTGATATGAATATATCTACCACAGCTTTCTTTTGGTTCAGTGTTGAACTATCTTTTTCCATCCCTTTACTTTCAGTCTCTGTGTCCTTATATCTAAAATGATCTCTTGTAGGCAGCATGTAGTTTGGGTCTTATTTTTTATTCATTCAGCCAAGCTGTGTATTTGATTGGAGGATTTAGTCCATTTATATTTAAGTTACTTATTGATAGGTATGGACTTATTGTCATTTTGTTTCTTTCTGATGGTTTTGTAACTCCTTTGTTCATTCTCTTGCTCTCTTCTTTCATGATTGGATGATTTTTCTGTAGTGTTATGCATAGATTCCTTTGCTTTTTGTGTAAGTACTCTAGGTTTTTGCTTTCTAGCTATCATGAGGCCTCCATAAAACAACTTATAACAGTCTATTCTAAGTTGATAACTGCTTAAGTTGAAGCACTATACTTTTATTCCCTCCACCCATGTTGTATGTTTTTGATGTCAAGTTTTTTTTTTCTTTTTCCCCCCAGTTTAATTGAGATATAATTGACATACAGCCCTCGATAAGTTTAAGGTGTATACCATTATGATTTGATTTCTACAGTTTGTGAAATGATTACCACAGTAAGTTCAGTTAACATTCATCATCTCATGATACAAAAAAAAATCAAAAAATGCTTTTTTTTTTCTTGTGATGAGAACTCCTGGGATATACTCTCATAACAACTTTCAAATATACCATACAGCAGTATTAACTGTAGTTATCATGATGTATATTATATTCTTCATATTTACTTGACTCTTAAATAGAAGTTAACACCTTTTACCATCTTCATCCAATTCCCTCTCTCTATCCCCCTCCCCACTTCTAACTACATTCTCTGATCTCTTTTCTCTTCCTTTTTTTTTTTTTTAAGATTGACTACTTGAGATTGTACAGTATTTGTCTTTCTCTGTGTGACTTACTTCACTTAGCAAAATGCCCTCAAGGTCCATCAAGTTTGTCATAAATGGCAGAATTTCTTTCTTACTGACTAAATAATATTCTATTATATATATGTACCACAAAGTTTTTAGCCATTCATCTGTCGGTAAACACTTAGGTTGTTTTCACATCTTGGCTATTGAAAATAGCAATGAACAAAGGATGCACATATCTTTTTGACTTGGTCTTTTCATTTTCTTGAAAAAAACACGTGGAATTGCTAGATCATGTGATAGTTATATTTTTAATTTTTGAGAAAGCTCTATACTGTTTTCTAAATGGCTGTACCAGTTTACGGTCTTACCAAGAGCACACAAAGTCTCCTTTAATACACATTTATACCAACACTTGTTTTCTCTTACCTTTTTGAGAATAGCCATCCTAACAAGTGTGCAGTGATACCTCGTTGCTTTTTTTATTTGCATATCCCTGATGATTAGTGATAATGAGACTTTACATGTAACTTTTGAACATTTGTATGTCTTCTTTGAAAAAATGTCTATTTAGGTTCTCTGCTCATTTTTTTTTTAATTTTTTTTTTTAACATTTATTTATTTTTGAGACAGAGAGAGAGAGAGAGAGAGAGAGACCATGAACAGGGGAGGGTCAGAGGAAGAGGGAGACATAGAATCTGAAACAGGCTCCAGGCTCTGTCTGAGCTGTCAGCACAGAGCCTGACGCGGGGCTCAAACCCACAGACCGCGAGATCATGACCTGAGCCGAAGTCGGACGCTTAACCGACTGAGCCACCCAGGCGCCCATCTCTGCTCATTTTTTTTTTTTAATTTTTTTTTAACGTTTATTTATTTTTGAGACAGAGAGAGACAGAGCATGAACGGGGGAGGGTCAGAGAGAGAGGGAGACACAGAATCTGAAACAGGCTCCAGGCTCTGAGCAGTCAGCACAGAGCCCGACGCAGGGCTCGAACTCACATACCAAGAGATCGTGACCTGAGCCGAAGTCGGACGCTTAACGACTGAGCCACCCAGGCGCCCCTCTGCTCATTTTTTAATCAGACTCGGGTTTTTTGCTATCAGGTTGTAGGAGTTATTTATGTATTTTGAATATTAACCTCTTATCAGGCATGATTTGCAAATATTTTTCCCATTTGGTAGTTTGCCATTTTATTGATGGTTTTCTTTGGTATGCAGAACTTTTTTTATTCTAAGTGAAGAGGCTTACTGCTAATATTTTTTTTTTTATAGTAGTTGTATGGTTTCAGGCATTAGGCTGAGGTCTTTAATCCATTTTGAATTTGTTTTTGTATATGGTATAAGAGACTGGTTCCATTTCATCTTTTGCACATGGCTGTCTACTTTTGCCAGTACCATTTATTGAAAAGAGTTTCCTTTCCCCATTGTTTACTCTTAGCTACTTTGTCATAAATTAATTGACCGTGTGTTTGTAGGTTTATTTCTGGGCTCTCTATTCTGTTCCATGAACTTTGTAATATAGTTTGAAATCAGGAAGCATGATGCCTCCACCTTTGTTCTTAAGATTGCTTTGAGGGGTGTCTGGCTGGCCCAGTTGGTAGAGAATGTGACTCTTGATCTTGAGGTCATGAGTTTAAGCTCCAAGTTAGGCATAGAACTTACTTTAAAAAAATAAAAATAAAAAAGGTTGCTTTGACTATTTGGGGTCTTTTGTGATTACATACATATTTTAGGATTGTTTCTTCTATTTCTGTGAAAAATGCCATTGGAATCTTAATAAGGATTATACTGAATCTGTAGATTGTTTTTAATAAAATGGAGATATTAACAATATTCTTCCAATCTGTGAGACAGAATATGTTTCAATTTACTTGTATCTTCTTTAATATTTTACATCAATGTCTTGAAGTTTTCAGTGTGTAAAGATCTTTCACTTCCTTGGTTAAATTTATTACTAGGTATTTTATTCTTCTTGAATTATAAACAGGAGTGTTAATTTCTTTTGATAGTTATTAGAATATAAAATTGCAACAGATTTTTGAATGTTGATTTTTGTATCCTCAAGCTTTTCAGAATTCATTTATTCTAGTAGTTTGATATAGTCTGTAGGGTTTTTTAATATATAAACATATATTTAAATAATATATTATCATCTGTAAATAATGACAATTTTACTTTGCTAATTTGTATGCTTTTTATTTAGGAGTTCTTTATAATTTTGTATATTAACTCCTCATTAGATATATGGTTTGCAAATATTTTTCACCATTTTGTAGGTTGTCTTTTCATTTCGTTGATCATTTATTTTGCTGTGCAGAAGTTTAATGTAGTTCCAGCTGTTTATTTTTTACTTTTTTATTTCTTGTGCTTTACATGTCCTATCAAAAAACCATTGCCAAGACCCATATAAAAGAGTTTGTTCATATGTTTTCTCTTAGGAGTTTTTATGGTTTCTGATCTTAAATTTAAATCTTAATCCATTTTGTCAATTTGTGTAATGTAAGATACAGGTCTAGTTTCATTCTTTTACATGTGAATATCAAATTTTCCCAGCACCATTTAAGATACTGTTTTTTCTCCATTAAGTATTCTTGCCTCCCTTGTCAAATACTAGCTTACACTTGCATCAGTTTATCCCTGCGTTCTCGATTCGGTTCCATTGGTGTACATGTCTGTTTTTATGTCAATACCCTACTGTTTTTAATTACTGTATCTTTATAATATAGCTTGATATCAGAAAATGTGATACTTCTGCCTTGTTCTTCTTCCTTAGGATTTCTTTGGCTATGCAGAGTCTTTGTAGTTCCACATAAATTTTAGAATAGTGTTTCTACTTCTGTAAAAAAAAAAAAAATGACACTGGAAATTTCATAGGGACTACATTGAATCTATAGGTGGCTTTGGATAGCATGGACTTTTTAACAATATTAAGTCTTTTGGTCCATAAAAATACAATATCTTTCCATTTGTGTCTTCCTTAATTTCTTTTATTAATGTCTTATGGTTTATAGTGTAGAGATCTTTCACCTCCTTGGTAAAAATATTCCTAACTGTTTAATTATTTTTTTATGCCATTGTAAATGGGTTCATTTTCCTTATTTCTTTTTCTGATAATTCATGTTAGTGTATAGAAATACTACTGATCTTTGCATGTCAGTTTTGTATACTGCAACTTTACTTATTAGATCTAACAGTTTTTTGGTATAGTCTTTAGGATTTTCTGCATAAGATATTATCTCATCTTCAAATAGAGCCTATTTTACTTCTTCCTTTCCAATTCTGATGCCATTAATTTATTTTTCTTGCCTCATTTCTCTGGCTAGGACTTCCAATAGTTGAATAGGAGTGATGAGAATGGGCTCTCACCTTATTCCTGATTTAAAGTAAAAGTATTCAGCCTTTCACCATTGAGTATGATGTTGGCTGAGGGTTTGTCATATCTGGCATTTAGTATTTTAAGGTATGTTCCTTCTATATCTAATTTAAAAGTGTTATCAAGGAGTGTTGAATTTTGTCTAATGCTTTTTTTTACACCTATTGAGATATTTTTTTCTTGAATTGTATTAATGTGATATATCATTTTGATTTTGATATATTGACATATTCTTACTTCTCAGGGATAAATTCCACTTGAACATGGAGCATGATCTTTTTAATGTGCTGCTGAATTTGATTTGCTAGTATTTTATTGAGGATTTTTACATCTATATTCATCAAGGTATTGGTCTGTAGTTTTCTTGTAGTATCCTTTACTGACTTTGGTATCAGGATAATGCTGGCCTCAAAAAGAAAAAGAGTTTGAAAGTGTTCCCTCTTCTATCTTTTTGGAAGAGTTTGAGAAGGATTGGTATTAATTCCTCAAATGTTTGGTAGAATTCACCAATAGGCCATCTGGTCTTGAACTTTTGTTTGAGAGGGTTTTCTCTTACTGATTCAATCTCTTTAGTAGTATTTGGTCACTACACTTGTTTTATGTCTTCATGATTCAGTCTTGATAGGTTGTATGTTTCTAAGAATTTATCAATTTCTTTTACATTGTCCAATTTGTCGGCATATAATTGTTCATAGTAGTCTCTTATGATCTTTTGTATTTCTGTGGGTTCAGTTATAACATCTCTTTCATTTCAGATACTATGTTTTTCTCTTGATGAGTCTAGCTATAGATTTGTCAATTTTGTTTATCTTTTCAAAAAATAATTCTTATTTCAATTATCTTTTCTCTTGTCTTTTTAGCCTCTATTTCCATTCTTTTTTAAATGTTTATTTATGTATTTTGAGAGAGAGAGAGCATGTGCATGCATGGAAGGGGCAGAGAAAGAGACAGAGAAGGAGAGAGAGAATCCCAAGCAGACTCCATGCTGTTGGCACAGAGCCCAACATGGGGCTCAATCCCACAAACCTGTAATCATGACTGGAGCTGAAATCAAGAGTCAGATGCTTAACTGACTGAGTCACCCAGGCGTCCCTAATTTAGTTTCCATTCTGATCATTGTTATTTCCTTCCTTCTATCTTTGGGCTATGTTTTTTTTTCTTTTTCTAGTTCCTTATGGTGTAAAGTTAAGTTGGTATTTGAGAACCTTCTTGTTTCCTGATGTGGATCCTTCTCAGGCCTGCTTTTGCTGCTTCTCATGTTTTGGTATATTATTTCCATTTTCATTATTCTAAATACTTCTTTATTTCCCCTTTAATATCTTTGTTAATCCACTGATTTTTTTAGGAGTGTTGTTTAATTTCCATGTCTTCTTGACTTTTCCAGTTTTCTTCCTTTTATGGATTTCTAGTTATTTCTAGTTTCGTTGTGGTTAAAGAAGATGCTTGGTATGATTTCAGTATTCTTGAATTTGCCAAGACTTGTTTTGTAGTATCACATGTGGTCTATCCTATAAAATGTTTCACATGCACTTGAGAAGAGTGTGTATTCTGCTGTTTAGGACAAAATATTCTATTTATGTGTATTAGGTCCATTTGGCCTGTAGAATTGTTCAAATACACTTTTTCCTTACTGATTCTCTGTCTGGATGAGCTATTTGAGAATGGGGTGTAAAGTCCCCAATCATTATTGTATTTCTGATAATTTCTACATATTGATCTTTTATATTTTCTCTACACATTTAGGTGCTCTGATGTTGTGTATATAACTATTTGCAAATGTTAAATATTCTTGACCCCTTTATTAATATAATGTCCTTCTTTCTCTCTTTTTTAAAAACATTTTTAGTTTAAAGTCCTTTCTGTCTAACTATCCTTGCTTTTTTTTTGTTTTGGTTAATATTTGCTTGAGATATCTTTTTCCATCATTTACTCACAATCTGTATGTGTCTTTAAAACCGAAAGGAATCTCTCACCGGCAGCATATCTTTGGATTTTTTCCAATAATTTCAGCCTTTGTGTTTCTTTTGTTTCAAAAACTTAATCCATTTATATAAAGTAATTATTGGTAAGGATTTATTGCCATTTTTTGTTTCTGGCTATTTTGTAGATCTATTGTTTCTTCTTACCATGTTTTTTTGTATGTGTGTGTTTTGATATCTTTTGGTATCACTATGCTGACATATTTTTTTAACATTTATTTATTTTTATTTTTTTAATGTTTATTTATTTAATTTGAGACACATAGAGCACAAGCAACGGAGGAACAAAGAGAGAGGGAGACAGAATCCCAAGCAGGCTCTGCACTGCCAGTATGGAGCCTGATGTGGGGCTCAATCCCATGAAACGTGAGATGATAACCTGAGCCAAAACCAAGAGCTAGATGCTTAACTGGCTGAGCCACCCAGGCACCCCAGTATGCTGACTTCTTAATCTTTTTTTATGTGTGTAATTATTATAGATTTTTCCCTTGTGGTTACCAGGAAGCTTACACAAAACATCTTAAAATACATAACACCTTGTTTTAAACTAAGAACTTTGATAACAATTCTAAACTTTACACTTCTACTCTCCTCCCCCTCACATAGTAGGTTATTGATGTAACAGGTTACATTTTTTTTATAGTGTGTCTAATAACAGATTGTGGTAGTTATGGCTATTTTTACTACATTTGGTTTTTAACTTCTATTTTTTTAGTTATTCTTTTAAGGTTTATTTATTTTGAAAGAGAGAGAAAGAGAAAGAACATGAGTAGGGGAGGGGCAAAAAGAGGGGGAGAAAGAGAATCCCAAGCAGGCTCCATACTGTTAGCTCAGAGCTCAGTGTGGGGCTCGAAACCGTGAACCGTGAGATGATGACCTGAGCCAAAGACAGATGCTTAACCAACTGAGTCACTCAGGCCCCCCTGGTTTTTAACTTTTAAAGTTAAGTGAAGTTGTAAGTGAATTTCACACCACCATTACCTATTATAGAATCTAACATTGACTATGTATTTATCATTACCAGTTTTATGTTAGCTTATGTTTTTATGATGTTCATTAGTATCCTCTTAGTTCTATTCAATGAACTGCCTTTAAATGTTTTTGTAAGGCAGGTGTAGTGGTGATGAACTCCCTCAGTTTTTGTTGGTTTGGTAATCTTTATCTTGATTTCATTTCTGAGGGACAACTTCACTGTTTAAAATTCTTGGTTGACAGTTGTTTTCTTTCAGTATTTTGAATCTATCTTCCCATTCTTTCCTGGTCTGAAAAGTTTCTGCTGAGAAATTTGTCTGCACCCTTATGCTGGGTAGGGGGATTCCCTTGTATTTAATTTTTCTTTTCTCTGTCTGCTTTCAAAATTCTTTGTCTTGAATTTGATGTGTGTGAATTGTAATGTGTCTCAGTGTAGCCCTATTTGGGTCCAACCTATTTGGAGTCCTTTGGGCTTCATGAATCTGGAAATCTATTTTTCCCCCTCAGGTTTGGGACATTTTTAGCCATTATTGCTCTAAATGTACTTTCTGTCTCTTTCTCTTTTCCTTCTATTTATGGAATTTGATAATATGTATAGTATTTGTCTTGTGTCCAATAGGCCCCATCAGGTTTCTTTACTCTTTTTCATTCTTTTTTCTTCTTGCTCTTCTGACTGAAGAAGGATTTGCTTTCATGTTTTCTGGGTTTTTTGTTGAACTTCTCATATTCTTCATGCCTTGTTTGCTAATTTAATTTCATTTTCTGTGTGTTCTTGTAGTTTTCAAAACTTTTTCTTTAATTTTTTTAAATGTTTATTCACTTATTTTGAGAGAGGAGAGGGGCAGAGAGAGAGGGAGAGAAAGAATCCCAAGCAGGCTCCATGTTCAGCATGGAGCCCAACATGGAACTCCATCTAAGGACCACAAGATCACAACCTGAGCTGATACCAAGCCAATATCAGGAGTTGAATGCTCAGCCAACTGAGCCACCCAGGGACCCTTACAAAACTTCTTTTTAGAAGATCATTGTGAATTCTTTTTTTTTTTTAGTATGTATTCATTGACAACTAGAACTATAGTTATAGCTATATAACCATAATTTTTTTACTACTTTGTCTTTTAACCTTCATAATAGATTTATAAGAGATTAATCCACCACTTTTACAATGTCAAATTATTCTGAATTTGACCATCAATTTACCATTACCAATGATATTTATATTTTCATATATTTTCCTGTTACTAATTAGCACCCTTTTGTTTTAGCTTAAGAAGTCATTTTAGCATTTTTGTAAGTCCTGTCTCATAGCAATGAGTGACTTTATCTTTTGCTTGTCTGCAAAACTTTTTATCTCTTTTTCAAATGAAGGACAGTTTTGCCTGGTAGTGTATTCTAGGTTGGCATTTATTTTATTGGAGTCCTTTGTAGGCCAGAGGGAGTGATAGGGTATATTCAAAGTTCCTGCTGAAAGTCTGTCCATAGTCTTATGCATTTCCCCTTGTATGTAACCAGTTATTTTTCTTAATGCTTTTATGATTATCTCCTTGTCTTGAACTTTTGACACTATAGTCATAATATGTCCTGATGTGTCTGTGAGTTCATCTTATTTGGAACTCTCTAGGCTTCCTGGATCTTGATGTCTGGTTTCTTCCCCAGGTTAGGCAAGTTTTAAGTTTTCAGCCATTATTTCTTCAAATAAGTTTTCTGCCTTTTCTTTCTGTCTTCTCCTTCTGTGAGAGCTGAGTTTGGATCCTCCTACATCACCATCTTGAATCAACTCCTCCTCCACTCTTCTTCTTAGGCTGATAGAAAAATGCTAAACAACAACAACAACAACAATATCAGGACATGGAAAAATTTATCTTTATTCTTTCTTAAATTACAATTTCAAAACCTCAGATAATAAATATCCACTGGATTAAACCTGTAAATGGGACCAAATCTTTGTAATTGTACCTGGTAGCAATGCCTGCTTGCTTTAGTTTATACTTACTGTATGTCTATTGACTAAATGAATAAATAGGTTGAGCAATTATTCGATGTTTGTTTTTTTCTGGTTGTTACCAAATGCTTTTTACAATCAGGGGCCATTTCATTAAGTGGCAAAGGGATGGAAACAATGTTGAGTCAGAAGTGTGCAGAAAGGCATACAGACATGGCAGAAAATGCTCCTCAGTGCTACCAAAAATTTGGGACACATACTCCTACTCTAATTAAAGACGTTTCTAAGTGGTAGATAGACCTGACATTGAATAACTTTGAGTGCCATATGAAGAAATGCATTTCCCTTACAAAGGTCTTTCAAGCTTTTAGAAAAACAGATGGGACTATCATGTTTCTTCCAAACTTGCCAGTTTCTCTCTCTCTCTCTTCTCTTTTTTTTTTCTTTTTCCCCACTCTCTCCCTCCTTCCCATCCCCTTCCTCCCTTCCACTTTCTCTCTCTCTCTTTTAACAAATAGTAAGGCTAGGGCTCAGAGCATTTGGCAGCAAAATTACCCAGCTAGAATTTACAAAAATTGGTTTGGTTTCATTATATTTATTTTTATAGTATGTCAAGACAAGTGATAGTGATTCATCCCTTCATAGTAGTGACATAAATTTTCCTTTAAAAAATATATCCAAAGAATGAAGATATAGATATAGATATAGATATAGATATAGATATATATCTCCAGAGTTTTTTAACTGGACCATTTAAGGAAAACATAAGCAAATAATACAGATGGTATGTAGATTTTAAAAGTAAAAATATGAAAGAAGTCCAGGACTGAAGTTTGAGAATCATTATGCAGACCTCAGTAGAGTGCCTATGCTGTCTTGTTCTCTGGACTATAAAGTAAATGAATGAAGTCTTCCTTATTTTCTATGACTGTTTCAAATTTTAATATTAGTAGTAAAAGAAAAATACAGTCTTTTTTTGTTGTTTTTTTGTTTTTTGGGTTGTTTTTTTTAGCCTTCGCTAATAGATTTTCTCCTCAAATCAGTCTTAGCTTTCAGTTAGATCTTTATGGGATGCATTGGTTAAGGATAGCACCTCATTAATGTGCATCAGAGAAAGGTCAGAGCAGGAATTCATCTGGCACTCTAGGCTTAATTCAGTAAGATTACCCATCATATTCTTTTAACTATAAGATTGTGCCTATATATACACCTAAATTCATATTATCATTGTTATTTCTATGTCTTATTTGCACTCTGACAATTTACATACAGAGAATTACAGAGACTACTATGAAATAATGATTAAAAGAAATTTTCATGTGGAGTGTCTGGGTGGCTCATTTGATTAAACCTCCAACTCTCCATCTTGGCTCAGGTCATGATCTCACAATTTGTGAGTTTGAGCCCCATGTCAGGCTCTGTGCTGATGGTGTGGAGCCTGTTTGGGATTCTCTCTCTCCTTCTTTCTGGCCCTCACTTGGGTCTGCTCTCTCACTCTCTAAATAAATAAATAAACTTTAAAAAAAAAAAGAAATTTTTACAAACTGTAAGCTGATTATAGAAAAACATGTTAGGCAGAGGGGATTAATTCAATTTTTTTTCAGACTACTAATGAAATGACTGTGCAAAACACCCATATAAAATAAAAACTTAGGTTCTAAATCATGCATGTATTTATTTGTTTTATTACCTTAGCTGCTTTTTTGTTTCTCTTTTGGTTTGAAATTTACATTGTTTCTTATTTGTCATGTATCTTCTGTCTGGTTATTTAAATATGCCGGATATCTTTAAATAGACCAGAATACATGGCAAATGTTATTCACATAGCAAATAATTGCATAAATTTTTATAAAGTGCAAAATCGGTCTGAACTAAATAACTTTTTAATCAATAAATCTAGACAACTCTATGAAGAAAGAAAAGCATTTTTTTTAAGTATTTATTTTCAGAGAGAGAAAGAACATGAGAAAGGGGCATGGAGAGAAGGGGAGAGAGAATCCCAAGCAGACTCCAAACTGTCAGCATGGAGCCAGACAGGGGGCTCCAACTCATGAACAGTGAGATCATGACCTGAGCTAAAATCAAGAGTCAGATGCTCAACTTGACTGAGCCACCTAGCTGCCCCAAGAAAGAAGCAATTTGGTCAATGTTATGAACTAACACAGAGATGGCAAGATGAAAGGATAGACTGGTTATTTGGAAAACCAAAGGGAACAGTTGAAGGAGGCAAGTAACAGAAAAACTGCCATCACTTAGAAGACGATGAAAGATAGAGTAGGGAATGACATTTTTGGCCTGATTATTGTGATCAGTTATTGACAATGATCAAATTCACTGGACAAGTGTTGACATCATTTTTCTGGTACAGATATAATCACAAGTTCCAATGAAATCATGAGTAAGAAGACATACATTGAGCCAGCTTTGACTTGAATGTTCCTACTAGTGGTTTCCACTATCCTCTTTATGACAATTATTGTGGGATTCGCATTTTGAGTTTAAACCCCTATGGGATATAAATTGGAATCATTTATTTAAAATTATGGAAATGTGGCACAAAAACAGACACATAGACCAATGGAATAGAATAGAAACCCCAGAACTAGACCCACAAACGTATGGTCAACTAATCTTTGACAAAGCAGGAAAGAACATCCAATGTAAAAAAGACAGTCTCTTTAACAAATGGTGCTGGGAGAACTGGACAGCAACATGCAGAAGGTTGAAACTAGACCACTTTCTCACACCATTCACAAAAATAAACTCAAAATGGATAAAGGACCTGAATGTGAGACAGGAAACCATCAAAACCCTAGAGGAGAAAGCAGGAAAAGACCTCTCTGACCTCAGCTGTAGCAATCTCTTACTCGACACATTGCCAAAGACAAGGGAATTAAAAGCAAAAATGAATTACTGGGACCTTATGAAGATAAAAAGCTTCTGCACAGCAAAGGAAACAACCAACAAAACTAAAAGGCAACCAACGGAATGGGAAAAGATATTTGCAAATGACATATTGGACAAAGGGCTAGTATCCAAAATCTATAAAGAGCTCACCAAACTCCACACCCGAAAAACAAATAACCCAGTCAAGAAATGGGCAGAAAACACGAATAGACACTTCTCTAAAGAAGACATCTGGATGGCCAACAGGCACATGAAAAGATGCTCAACGTCACTCCTCATCAGGGAAATACAAATCAAAACCACACTCAGATATCACCTCACGCCAGTCAGAGTGGCCAAAACGAACAAATCAGGAGACTGTAGATGCTGGAGAGGATGTGGAGAAACGGGAACCCTCTTGCACTGTTGGTGGGAATGCAAATTGGTGCAGCCACTCTGGAAAGCAGTGTGGAGGTTCCTCAGAAAATTAAAAATAGACCTACCCTATGACCCAGCAATAGCACTGCTAGGAATTTACCCAAGGGATACAGGAGTACTGATGCATAGGGGCGCTTGTACCCCAATGTTTATAGCAGCACTCTCAACAATAGCCAAATTATGGAAAGAGCCTAAATGTCCATCAACTGATGAATGGATAAAGAAATTGTGGTTTATATACACAATGGAGTACTACGTGGCAATGAGAAAGAATGAAATATGGCCCTTTGTAGCAACGTGGATGGAACTGGAGAGTGTGATGCTAAGTGAAATAAGCCATACAGAGAAAGACAGATACCATATGGTTTCACTCTTATGTGGATCCTGAGAAACTTAACAGAAACCCATGGGGGAGGGGAAGGAAAAAAAAAAAAGAGGTTAGAGTGGGAGAGAGCCAAAGCATAAGAGACTGTTAAAAACTGAGAACAAACTGAGGGTTGATGGGGGGTGGGAGGGAGGGGAGGGTGGGTGATGGGTATTGAGGAGGGCACCTTTTGGGATGAGCACTGGGTGTTGTATGGAAACCAATTTGACAATAAAATTCATATATTAAAAAAAAACCAATCTGACAATAAATTTCATATATTGAAAAAAATAAATAAAATAAATAAAAATAAAAAAATAAAATAAAACTATGGAAATGTGGGGCACCTGGGTGGCTCAGTTGGTTGAGCAGCCGGCTTCGGCTCATGTCATGATCTCAGGGTCCGTGAGTTCGAGCCCTGCATCGGGCTCTGTGCTGACAGCTCAGAGCCTGAAGCCTGTTTCAGATTCTCTGTCTCCCTCTCTCTGACCCTCCCCTGTTCATGCTCTGTCTCTCTCTGTCTCAAAAATAAATAAACGTTAAAAAAAATTTTTTTTAAATAAAAATAAAAATAAAATTATGGAAATGTGAAAAAAAGAGACCCTAGAAGTAGTGGGTTTTTGTTTGGTTGGTTGGTTTTGGGTTTTTTGTTTGTTTGTTTGTTTTTGTTGTTTTTTTTTTTTTGTGTGTGTGTGTGTTAAGCCAAGCCATCTTGGCTTTTGTTAAGCCAAGCCAACCTGGAGAGTCCAACTAAGGGCTGCCATGAGCTCATAGAGTACCGTTGTGTAAACTGGAAAAGGCATTTTTTCGTTTGGGCTTATGCAGCTCCGTTTCACAGCATCAAGCTAGGCAAGTGGAGTGTAAGCTGGATTTCAGCCCTCACTTAGTCCCTCCCTTAGCCAGTAACATGCACAACTATATGGACAAGCCCTGAACAGAACCAAAAATTTCTAAAGCATCATACAGAATATATATTTGTGTGCCTTTTCTGGACAACTTGTTTGAATGTTTAACAACCAATTGAATCAAAAAATTTTTTCAATAGTTTACCTTAACCAACTAGGTCACTTACCTTTCTCTATATACTAAAAACCCTTCTAATTTTGTTTACAAGAAACCCACTGCTGGTCTCTTTTGTGAAAAAGAGATGCCCTGTTATGGTAATAATCATTGAAATTTTCCTCAAGGAAAGCAATGATTCAAGACTTCAAATAATTTCATCATTGACCCAGTGGCGGGGGAGCACAAAGCCTCAGATAAGAGCAGAGCTTATATGGCAATTCAATTTCTATCAGGTGGAATTATACTATAAATCCAAAAGACAATAATAGTTAGATCCATCGAATTAACATCTATGACAATAAATACAATAAAAACGTCTTTTAATGCAGTTTGCTCCACCAGACCAGGATTCAGATGTGATTGATTTTAAACCTAAAAATATCTTTAAAATTAGATTTTAGGACTACATTCTATAGTTCTCTAAAAGTAAAATGGGGAAAATATATTTAAAATATTTTGAGCTGGTTTAGATGTCATTGAGTTTATAATGGGTATATTTTTCTTTGTTCCAGATCATTAGGAGTCTCAAAAACATTTTTTTCTTAAGCATGGGGAAAAAAAACAGAATCAGGAAGGGAGGTGACCTTTAATTTAAGAAGGCTAGAATTACCATATCATGTGGTGTATTAAACTTGCAAAAATGCAATGTCCTCATCTGGCTTGCTTTTGGGAAACTAGTAATCTATAAATTTGACATTATTTGTATAAAATACATTAAAACAAAAAATGTAAGCTGAATTGTTATTAAATTTGTGCAAATGCAGTCACTAAATTATAACAGTCAAGCATTATTATGCAAATTGGAGCTAATTTTACAATATCTCTATCTAATTGTTTACAGAGCAGTAGAATTATGGTATTGTTAAGCAGGACAGGATGTTGTGTGAAAGAGTGTGTTTTTAATTTGAACCATTTTTACTTCCTGTGATTTTTTTGTTTTTAATAGTGAGCATGGAAAAGGGATTTAGCATGGAGAAAACAAGGGCAGATGTCTCCTACATTGTATACTCAAGGACTTAGCTAATTAGTATTTTCTATGTACTTTATATGCAGCCATGGAGATGGGCTCTCCTCAGAGGTGCACAAGCTTCCTCTTCTCAGGCTTTATGAGATGTCAGATAGAACAGTCTACAAAGACCACGCCAAGAAATAGTTTTAAGAGATTTGTTTTGAGATGAAGGGCTACTTGAAGGTGCAGCATCCTAAGTGGTCCTAAGCTTCCAGCTGTGTTCCTTAGCAGAAGGGGTTACAGAAGGCTGCTCCGATGTGACAGCATGGAATTACGTCTGAAACAACACTTAAGGAAAGGTTTAGGGAAGAAAGCAAGACCACTCTCCATCCAGTGGAGAAATCACATTGAATAAACAGTTTTAGCAAGAGGTCAATGAACACTGCCTCAAAGGAAAGACCCTTCATCTTCTTAGATAAGCAAAAATCAGTGTCTGGAATTCATTTGTGGAGGGTATTCTGCTTCCTGTTTCTCTTACAATCCTTATTTTATCCTTCTTATTACTCAGCGATTTCAAATAAGCTAAACTGTCAGCATATGAGAAAGCTCTCTGCCAATGAGATGACTTTTTTTTTTTCCAGAAAGCCTTGCCAAATTTATGAGCCAAGAAATAGCTGAATTATAATGGCTGGAACTTCAAAGAGAAAGAAGAGTGAAAGGTATTATAATATTTTGGTAAAATTTCCTGACTCTTAAAATCAGCAGGGGCTGATCGATAGGAGAATAACAGTAAATTTTATGGTTGGGAAAGGGAGGGGGCTTAATATCTCATGATAAGAAGGTGCCCCCAGGTGGAGCCTTCCTGCCTAGTTATTCTTCATCCCTAGAGGAAAAAAATGTGACTGGGAAATTCGAGGAAGAAACATATCAGGAACAGGATCGCATTGTATTCCTTTTGCTTAGCACGATTTGTCCTGCTAATGTGATCCGCATTTTTAAATTTGTTTTGGAATCTTCCAAAAATCTTAATGCATTTATATTAAAATGAGCCACTTCATTAATTATCTTTTTAGTTGTTTACTTAGTATGCCTTCCATGACATCTCCAAGCACCTTTTATTCACTCTGAAGATTTTTATCTCCACTTTTGTTCTCCTCTGCAAAACCTGCAGTATAGAAATGACCTTAAACTGAACAATGTTTTCTCTCTGGGGACTTGGCACTTCACGAGAGATCAAGCTTAAGACTGAAAAGACCCTTTGCCTCCTAAATTTAGACAGTAGTGAGTATTTTACTTCAGATCTCAATTAGGAATTGCATTTGACTGCTAGTAATAGACTAGAAATAACAATGCCTTGAATAAGTGAGTTTCTCTCCCAGAAAGAAAGTCCAGTGATAGGCAGTTAAGGGCTTTGGGTGCTCCTCAGTTACCAAGGATGGAGTCCCTTCTTCTTTTCTACACCTTTATCCTGAAAGCATAAGTTTCATCCTGAAGTTCACCTCATAGTCTAAGATGGGTGCTGTTATGATTGCACATCCAGGCAAGAAAGAGGACAGGGAGGGTGTTGAGCTATAAAGGAGTCCTAGCTGAATATCTCCTTTTATACTGACTAATCCCTTTTATGCTGTTTCCTGGAAGTTCTCCCCCACCCCCAAAACATTGGCTTACATCCTTACCAACTGTAATTTTTAGCTTCGGAGTATCTCTGCCATAAATAAATCTGAGGGTTTTGCAATTAGGAAAAAAGGGAAGTATAATTATTGGATAGGTGACGAGAAGTTTTTGCTGTGGCGCTTAACTGCAAACTCCTGGACAGTTACCTACCTACTTCAGTTATGTCCAAGCCCAGTCCTCGTTGTTGGTCCATTCCATCTCTTTTTTAAAAGACCTGCATTGTAGTTAATCTATGGAATGAAACACATAATCAAGAATGTGGTTCATTCCTTATTCTCAGCTATATCAAGAATATCCAATTAAGCATATTTATTGCTCATTAGTCTTTCATGATTAGGCAAACCTTAATTTTTCACAGTAATGGGACACTAGATTATCATGGATAACAACAAACAAAGGCAGCTGGAGAAATGCCCAAATTAAACTCCAATTTTCAGAGTTAAGAAAAAAAAAATTTAAATTGAATTGTCAATTGAGTTTCACACATATGAAAGTAAATGAAGAAACCAAGTAACTTTTTTTTTTTTTTAAGTAGGCCCCACACCCAGCATGGGGCCTAACACGGGGCTTGAACTCAGGACCGAGATCAAGACCTGAGCTGAGATCAAGAGTTAGATGCTTAACCGACTGAGCCACCCAGGTGCCACAGAAACCAAATAACTTTTTTAAATATTCTCAAATTCTGTGCTTGTAGAGAAACCTACACATGGAAAAAACAAATTAGAGGTTGTGAAAATTTTAAGTGCAAAAGACAGAAGGTATTTGTGTTGTTTAAAGGAAATTATAAAGAAATGTGTCTTAATATTTTAGTGTGCTGATGTGAATTATATAGCAGCTAGGGATAAACAACCAAAGTGGAATTAGAGAGGGGCCAAATGATAAACTCTGAAGAAAGCCAGTGTCAAAGACTGCCAGAAAAAACATGGGTAATGATAATCTGAAAGAGCAATGAGAGGACTGACTTGAATCCACAAAGTGTTTCATTAACAGCCACGAAGCTCTTGAATTGGCCACATCGTATTATAGCCTCTTCCCCTTATTCAATTAAGACCTTTCTAGAGGTCAGTTCGTGGCTTTGGCTCAGCCCAGTTTGAGTCACTGGAGCCTTTTGGTAGTTTCTGGATTTCTGTATATACACAGCTGGCTTCAAGTTCTGGCTTTACTCCTTAGGAGACTCTGGGCAAAAGACCCCAACTTTCTGGGGCTCTATTTCCTCATCTTTAAAGTGTTGTTATGGAGATGAGGGAGACAGCGTGAGGGACAGACTTGGCTTGAAAATAAGTTAGGTGCCAGGGAGACAGGGAAAAAATAGAGGACAGTTGGAGACTTTTAGACAAAATCATATATTCTTGTGCTTTTTATAAGGGTCCCACGAGGAACATGATGGTCAATCAAACATGTGTAATGATTGAAATTAGTTCTACATACTGCATATGAATCATCAACATGAAGGATCAATTGTGAGAGACTATAGTTATTATAAAATATGGTTAATGCCACAGCTATAATCAACATCACTTTAAATTAAGCTAGAACATATAATCTAGGAGTTTCAGGTGTACAATATAATGATTTCATATTTGTATATTGCAAGATGATCACCATAAGTCAAGTTAATTCTAGTAAACATTCATTACCAAACATAGTTATAGTTTTTTTCTGATGACAAAAACTTGTAAAATTAAGCAACTTTCAAATATACAATACAGTATTATTTTTTTTTTAATTTTTTTAAAGTTTATTTATTTTGAGAGACACAGAGATAGTGCAAGTGGGGGAGGGGTAGAGAGAAGGAAACAGAAAATCCCAAGCAGGCCCCATACTGTCAGCCTGGAGCCCGATGTGGGGCTTGAACTCACGAAACTGTGAGATCATGACGAGTCAAAACCAAGAGTCAGACGCTTAACCGACTGAGCCACCCAGGCACCCCTACAATACAGTATTATGAACTACAGTCACCATGCTAGACATTATATCCTTGTTACTTATTTATTTTAAAACTGGAAGTTTGTACATATTGACTACCTTCACTCATTTCACCCACCCCCAACCCCACCACTTCTGGGAACCAACCTGCCCTTTGTATCTCTGAATTAGGTGAATGATTTTTTGGTTTTGTTTTTTTTAGTTTCCACATATAAGTGCGATCATAAGATACTTAGCTTTCTCTAACTTCTCTTATTTAGCATGATATCCTCTGAGTCCATTCATGTTGTCTCAAATGGCAAGATTACATTCTTCTTTAAGACTGAGTAATATTCCATTGTATGTGTGTATATATACTTATATATAAACCTCTTTGTTTCTTCATCTATCAATAAGCGTTTAGGTTACTTCCACACCTTGGTTATTATAAATAATGCTGCAATGAGCATAAGGGTGCATATATCCTTTCAAATTAGTATATTTTGGGTAAATTTCCAGAAGTGGAATAGCTGGACTATATAGTGGTTCTATTTTTCATTTTCTGAGGCATCTCCTTACTATTTCATAGTGATTGCACCAATTTATCTTCCCACCAACAATGCACAAGGGTTCCTTTTTCTCCATAATCCTTTCCAACACTTGTTATTTGTCTTTTGATACTAGCCATTCTGATAAATGTGTGTGAATATTTCTTTGTGGTTTTGATTTGCATTTCTCTGATGATTAGTGATGTTGTGCATCTTCCCATGGGTCTGTTGGCCATCTGTAGGTCTTCTTTGGAAACATGTTTATTTAGGTCCTTTGCCCATTTCTCTTTTTTAACACAGTGAGCAAACAATTCTATACATTATTCATTGTTCACCAAGATAAGTGTAATTTTCATCTGTCACCTTACAGTGTTATTACAGTATTACTAATCATCTTCCCTATGCTATACTTTTCATCCCACTGATTTACTTATAACTGGTTTTTGTTGGTTGGTTTTCTTTTTTAGATCTTACATATAAATGAAATCATATGGTATTTGTTGGTCTTTCTCAGTCTGACTTATTCCACTTAGCCTAGTTCTCTTAGTCCATCCATGTTGCAAATGGTAACATTTCATTCTTTTTTATGGCGAAGTGATACTTCATTGTATATATATGCTTCATCTTCTTTATCCATTTATCTATCAGTGGGCACTTAGGTTGCTTCCATTTCTTGGCTAGTTGCAAATAATGCTGCAATAAACATAGGATAGGAGTGCATAGATCTTTTTGAATTAGTGTTGTTGTTTTCTTTGGGTAAATACCAGTGGAATTGAGGTCCTCTGCCCATTTTTGATTGGATTATTTGAGGGGTTTTTGTTTGTTTGTTTGTTTGGGTTTTTTTGGTGTTGAGTTGTATGAGTTCTTAATATATTTTGGATATTATCCCTTATCAGATATATCATGTGTAAATATCTTCTCCCATTCAGCAGGTTGCCTTTTTGTTTTGTTAATTCTTTCCTTCACCCTGCAAAAGCTTTTTATTTTGACATAGTCCCAATAGTTTATTTTTATTTTTGTTTCCCTTGACTAAGGAGACATACCCAGAAAAATATTGCTAGGTCCAATGTTGAAAAGATTATTGCTTATATTGTCTTTTAGGAGTTTTAGGGTTTCAGGCCATACATTTAGACTTTTCATCCATTTTGAGTTTATTTTTGTGTATGATGTAAGAAAGTGGTCTAGTTTCATTCTTTTGCATGTAGTTGTCCAATTTTGCGAACATTAATGAAGAGACTGTCTTACCCAGTGTATATTCTTGCCTCTATTGTCATACATTAATTCACCATATAAGCATGGGTTTATTTCTGGGCTCTCTATCCTATTCCATTGTCTATGTGTTTATTTCTGTGCAAGTACTATACTGTTTTATAATAGCTTTGTAGCGTAGCTTGAAATCTGGCATTGTTATACCTCCAGCTTTGTTCTTAAGATTTCTTTGGCTATTCAGGGTCATTTATGGTTCCATACAAATCATAAAATTATTTGTTCTAGCTTTGTGAAAAATACTATTGATATTTTGATAGAGTATACTTTGAATCTGTAGATAGCTTTGGGTAGTGTGGACAGTTTATTAATCCGATCCATGAGCATGGTATATCTTTCATTTGTTTGTTCATCTTCAATTTATTTGAATGACTTAAAGTTTTCAGAGTGCAGGTTTTTCCACCTCCTTGGTTAAATTTATTCCTAGGTATTTTACTATTTGGATGCAATAGAATTGCTTTCTTCATTTCTCTTTCTTTTTTTTTTTTTATGTTTATTTATATTTGAGATAGAGAGAGAGACAGAGCATGGGCAGGGGAGGGGCAGAGAGAGAGAGGGAAACACAGAATCTGAAGCAGGCTCCAGGCTCTGAGCTGTCAGCACAGAGCCCAATGCAGGGCTCAAACCCACGAACCGAGATCATGACCTGAGCCGAAGTCGGTTGCCCAACCAACTGAGCCACCCAGGCGCCCCTTAATTTCTTTTTCTGATAGCATATTACTAGTGCACAGAAGTGCAACTGATATTTGCCTATTGATTTGGTATCCTGAAAGTTGACTGAATTTGTTTATTCTAACAGTATTTCTTGGTGGAGTTTTTCGAGTTTTCTGCAAAATGTCATCTGCAAACAGTGACAGTTAAACTTCTTTCTTTCTGATTTGGATGCCTTTTATTTCTTTATCCTGCCCAGTTGCTCTGGCTAGGATGTCTAATAGTGTTGTTGAATAAAAGTGGCAAGATCGGGCATCCCTGTCTTGTTCCTGATCTTAGAGGAAATGCTTTCATCTTTTCATCATTGAATGTGATGTTACCTGTGGGCTTGTAATATATGGCTTGTTTTTATACCTACTTCTATACCCACTTTATTGAGAGTTTTTATCATAAGTGAATATTGAATTTTGTCAAATGTTTTTGTACCCATTGAGATGATCGTATTATTTTTATCTTTCATTTTGTTAATGTGATGTATTACGTTGATGTAGGAATCCTTACATCCCTGGAATAAATCTCACTCATGACGTATGATCCTTTTAATACATTACTGAATTTGTTTTACTAATATTTTGTTGAGGATTTTATTATCCCTTATATTCATCAGGGATATTAGCCTGTAATTATCTTTACTTAGGGCATTCTTGTCTGATTTGATAATGCTGGCCTCATAAAATGAGTTTGGGGGTGTTCCCTCCTCTTCTATTTTTGGAAGAGTCTGAGACTGATAGGTATTAATTCTTCTTTGCGTGTTTGGTAGAAACTTACCATTAAAGCCACCTGGTCTTGGAGTGCCTAGGAGGCTCAGTCAGTTGAGTGTCTGACTTCAGCTCAGGTCATGATCTCACAGTTCACAGGTTCAAGCTCCACATCAGGCTCTGTGCTGACAGCTCAGAGCCTGAAGCCTGCTTCAGATTCTATGTCTCCCTCTCTCTCTGCCCCTCCCCTGCTTGCTCTCTCTCTCTCAAAAACAAATAAAAACATTTAAAATTAAAAAAAAAATAATAAAAGCCACCTGCTCTTAGACTTTAGTTTGTTGGGAGGTTTTCTTCTTACTGATATAATCTTGCTAGTAGTTGGTCTGTTCCATTGTTTTATTTATTCATGATTCAGTCTTAGTAGGTTACATATTTTTAGGAATTACTCATTCCTTAGAAGTTGTCAATTGTCAGTTATAACTGTTCATAGTAGTCTTTTATGATCTTTTGTATTTCTGTGGTATCATTTTTAAACATTTCCTCTTTCATTTCTGATTTTTTGAGTCCTTTTATTTTCCTTAGTGAGTCTAGCTAAAGGTTTGTCAATTTTACTTATTAAAAAAATACTTCTTAGTTTCGCTGATTTTTTCTACTGTATTTTTAGTCTCTATTACATTTATTTCTACTCTTATCTTTTTTTTTTCCCATCCTTTCACTGTCTTTGGGCTTTGTCATTTATTTTTCTAGTTGTTGAAGTGTAAAGTCATTGATTTGAGGTTTTTTTTTTTGTTTTTGTTTTGTTTTTAATGTAGACATTTACCACTATGAGCTTCACCCTTAGAACTGTTACATTGCCTAAGTTTTAGTATGCCTTATTTTCATTTGTCTCAAGATATTTTTTTAAGTTTTTTGATTTCCTCTTTGATCCATTGGTTTATTCAGTAGTATGTTGTTTAATCTTTACATATTTGTGAATTTTCCATTTTTCTTCTTGTAATTGATTTCTGGTTTTATACCATTGTTGTTAGAAAAGGTGCTTGATATGATTTAAGTCTTCTTGAAATTATTAAGACTTATTTTGTGGTCTAAAATGTAATAAATCTTGGAGACTGTTCCCTGTGTGCTTGAGAAGAGTGTGTATTCTGTTGCTTTTGGGTTAAATTTTCTGTATTTATCTAAGTCTATCTGATTAGCATGTCCTTTAAGATGAAATGTTTTCTTACTGATTTTCCATCCAGATGGTCTATCCATTGGTGAAAGTAGGGTACTAAAGTCTTCTATTATTGTGTCACTCTTCGTTATATAATTATATATAACAGACTTGTATAATAAATCTATTAATATTTGCTTTATAATATTTAAGGGCTTCTATGTTGGGTGCATATATATTTACAAATGTTATATTTTCTTGTTGAATTGATCCCTTTATCATTATGCAATCATATTTATTTCTTAGTATAGTCTTTGTCAAAAAGTTTATTTGTGTGATGTTGCATATAACTATCCAAGCTTTGTTTTGGTTTCAATTTTCAGAATTACCTTTTTCCATCACTGTATGTCCGTATATCTAAAGTGAGTCTCTTGGAGGCAGAATATAGGTGAGTCTTGTTTTTTTGTTTGTTTAGTTGTTTGTTTATTCATTGAGCCACTCTGTATCTTTTGATTAGAGAATTTAATCCATTTACATTGAACTTATTGATAGATATGGAGTTATTGCCATCTTATTGATTTCTGGCTGTTTTGCAATTCTTCTGTTTGTCTGTTTGTTTCCTGCTCTTGCTGTCTTTGTGGTTTGATGATTTTCTGTAGTGGCATGCTTAAATTCCTTTCTTTTTCTTTTGTGTATATACTGTGGGTTTAGGCTTTATGGTAACCATGAAGCTTATATAAAATAACATATTTATAACAGTGTATTTGAAGTTGATAAGCTGGATTGCATTCTAAAGCTCTACATTTTCCCTATGTATTATGTTTGTGGTGTCACATCCCTTTATTCTCTGTATCCTTTAACAAATTATTGTAGTTATATTTTTTACTATTTTCTCTCTTAACCTTCATACTAGTTTTATAAGTGATTAACCCACCACTTTTACAACCTTTTATTATTCTGAATTTTACTATATACTTAACTTTACCAGTGATATTTATACTTTCACTTTTTGTTGTTGTTATTTATTTGCATCCTTTCATTTCAGCTTAAAGAGTCCATTTAAGTCTGGTGGTAAGGATCTTCTTTAGTTTTTGCTTGTCAGAAAAAGTCTTTATCTCTCCTTCAAATAAAGGACAACTTTGCCAGGTAGATTATTTTTGGTTGGCTTTTTTTTTTTCAGTACTTTGAATGTATCAGGTCACTCTCTTCTTTCCTCAAAGTTCCTGCTAGATAAGGTGCTCGTAGTCTTAGAGGTGTTCCCTTGTATGTTACAAGTTGTTTTTCTCTTGCTGCTTTTAAGATTCTTTCCTTGTCTTTAAATTTTGACATCTTAGTTATGATGTGTCTTAACGTGAGTGTCTTGCAAACAATTTTGGTGTGGGTTTATTTGAAAGTTTCTGGGCTTCCTAGATGTAGGTGTTTGTTTCCTTCCCAAGCTTAGTGAGATTTTCGAACATTATTTCTCTAAGTTTTCTGCCCAGTTCTCTTTGTTTCTGGGACTCCTATGGTGTGAATGTGGATCTCTGCTGTCTTCCCATGAGCCCCTTTAGCCATCTTCATTCTTACACATTCTTTTTTTCTTTGGCTGCTCTCACTGGGAGAAATTCACTGCCCTGTCCTTGAGTTCATTTTTCCTTTTCTTCTGCTTTGACTATTCTGCTATTGAACCCCTCTATTGTATTTTTCAGTTTAGTTACTGCGTTCCTTAGTTCTGTTACTTCTGTTTGGCATTTCCTTGTATTTTCTCTCTTAATTGAAATTTTGACTCCTTTCATCCATTATTTTTAAGGGCTAGGTAAACCTCTTTATTAGTTATTTTGAAGTAGTGTCAGATAAATCACTGACCTTTGTTTTTACCGTTCTTTGAAGTCTTAGCAGATTCTTTTTAAGGACATTTGCTGTTATTTCATTTTCCTTGACTCTCTGTGTTGGTTTCCTTGCATTGGATAAAACAGGCACCATTCCTACTCTTGAAGGAGTGGCCTTGTGTAGGAGATGAAACTTATCATTCAGCCTTGCCATAGCTCTTGGTTGTCTCTCAAATCTTTGTGACTGTCTAAGCAGCCTACTTTATTTTTAGTGGCTCCCAATATTTGAGGGTGTGCCAAGACCTGTTGGTGTCCCAAAGGCAAGGATTTCAATCAGCACCTACATTCAGGCTAATTGAAAACCAGACCCTCAGGCATCAGCTTTTTAAGTGTGCAAAAATACCTCTTTTAGGGGAAGACTGAGAAATGGGGATTTCTTTCTAGTCCCTCTGCACTATTCCATGGCATAATCACCAGATAAGAACTGTTTCTTTGTTACCATTCCATTGGACTCATGAGCACTAGACCCACTGGCCAGGTGATCAAGGAGATTTTATGTGGTGCACAAACACCAGGGCACCATATATAAAAATTGGAGTACCAGATATACATACAAGTTGCCCTCTGGGCATTACTGATACTCTAGAGCATGGCACAGGGACAGACCAAAGATAGTACTTGCCTTCTGGGGTCTCTAGAGAGGATTATCGTCAGCCTTTAGATGTGTGTTAAATTAGAAGCCTCTCAGGACACAGCTATGAAAATAAGCTAATAGGCCTTTTAATAGAAGGACTGGGTGCCTTGGTTTGTTGCCTCTGTGATGTATCCTGGGGGTAGTAGCTTATAAAAACTTTATCCATTTTCTACAGTCTTGTGAGATGTGCATGGACAAGCCCTGCTAGCCACGTAAGCCAAGTGATCTAGAGGTGCCTCTGGGTGATAGTGCAAAAATCAGGGTGTCAGATGAGGGCACCATTCCCTTCTAGGCAACATGGAGTGAGGCAGAGAGAGTGCCAAGATGGCCTCTGTCTTTGGAAAATATTTCGGTTGGTCCTTCCATGTGTGTTACATTAGATGTGTGATAGTCAAGCTAATACTTTAAGAAAAGCAAATAAACCTTTTTCATAGAATGTCTGGATGCTGTTTAGTCAGCTGCCTTTGTTGTACTGGGTGCTGGGATCGGTAAGTCCACACATGTGAGCCCTTTAAGAACTATTTCTCAGTTCACCAGAGCCTTATGGGTCTTGTGGACATGAGTCCCATTGGCTTTTTCAAAGCTAGATGTTTTGGAGGCCCTTTTCTCAGATGTAGGTTCTAAAAGTCAGTGAGCCAGATATATGCTTCAGAGCTTTCACTCTTCAGGGAAAAGCTCAAAGTTGAGTTCCCTTCTGATTTGGAGTCACAGCATCCGGCTGGGGTTTATGATGAGATTGTTTCAGCCTTTCTTACCCACTTGGATATGGGTCTTATTTGCCCAATGTGTAGGAGTTGATCAGCTAGGTTTTGGATTTTGTTTTCATAGGAAATCGTTCAGTGTCTACCTGTAGATTCAGTGAGTCTATTAGGATCCTCCTCTGCTGCCATCTTAAACCAGAATCTATCTCAATTTATTTATTTATTTATTTACTTATTGAGGATGGTTCATAAAGTGTGTTATCCTGTACAGCCTTGGGGTGACTATGATTATAGGAGATTTTCTCTGTACTTGCCAAAATATAGTGGTTAACAGAAAATTCTGGTTGACAAGTTGCCCTGGAATGGAGATGGAGAGCAAGTTTGGTATGTTCAACTCTATCTGCCTTCCCGTGCCTTGCAGGTATTATTAATTAGTTTCTAGGCCAAGATATTTTCACTAGGTCACAAGTGCTTTTGCACAACATGTAACATGCACATCTTGAGCTGATGAAAACAAAAAGTCAGATCCATTCTATAGTAAATATTCCTAATTGCTAAATTTTCACACATTTTTCGTGACTTGGTGTGCTACAGATGAGAAACATTACCATCTCTGCGTCTATCAAGAGTGGCTATAAAGTGATGACTGATAAACATGTATATATATATATATATATATATACACACACATACATATATACATATACATATATATATACATATATATGTGTGTGTGTATATATATATATATATATATATATATATTTTTTAAACACAAAGGGAGTTAAACAGCCAAAATAGTTGTCATTCAAAGGAATAACTTTTGAAACCCATACTGATCCCAGAAATACTGAATTTATTCAAATATCTTTGGACTTCATCTCAGGAATTCTTAAAATCCATGCAAGAAAATCATATAGACGCTTTGCAGATTACATCTCATTTTGCCTAAAAACAGTACTGCCCCAATAGGTCACTCTCTATACTTACCAGTTTTGGTCTCAAGGACTTCAGGCTCTTTCTCAAAATTAAATGCATCTCCAAAGCACAAAAATTTATCATCACTGAGGACATTGAAAAGATTTTTGAAGCAACTACAAAAGGAGAATGTTTTAAAAAGTTTTTTAAAAGAAAGGTAGCAACATTCAGAGTATGGCTAGGGCCTCCAGGGAACTGGGAGCAAGAGACTCTACTTTGGAGGGATAAATTCCATTGTTGTTCTTTTTATAAAGCTGTCATCTCATTTGTACCATTTATTGAGCCTTCCTGATTCTCTCAGACAGGAACATTTTCATCATTTCCTCCATTCTTAGGGAGTATGAGAAGTGATAGAGACCAGGGTAGAATTTGAGAAAGTTATACATTTGCATCTCAGGTTAAAGAAAAGTAGAGAAAACAGGAGAAGATACACACTAAAAGGCAAAGTAGCAAGAAGTAGTTACTGTGTTCAAATATTTCAGAGGTACTCTTCTTGTTGATGACAGTTATTGGGCATTTACCATGAGCATATAGCCATGCTTATTACTTGACATAGAATAACTTAGATAACTCTTCCAATAACTATATGGAAAGGAGGTGTCCTTACCAGTTCTTTATGGATGAAGAGACAGAGAAATTTTTTCTTGTAAGTTAATGGGCTAGACAAGATTAAACCTTAAGTTTCTCTGATTCCAAAGCCAGTGATTTCTGCAATTGTACCAAGAATCTAACCAAAACCAGCATCTCACTCATGATTTTCAGGAAGATGGCAAGTTCAGATACAACTAAGACACTCTCACAGGGGATCAGGACAGATTGTCACTCTGAGCCTAGCTCAGGTGTGATTTCTATTGATTCCACCAGGTACATTTATTTTAGACTTGGTCTATCTGTTGAGATCTCAAAGCAAATGTTTGAGATCCAGGGAACCACAATCAGGTTGTAACAAGTTGGCCATTGCGGTACTACATGGTACTATTTTATTCTATTGATTAACTTTCTTTTTAAAACTGCATACATTTTTTCCACATAGGTTGTTAGTCTGTGTCTGTTCTTCCCATGACCTTAATACATCTATACCATGATAGGCCATCATTAGGAATTTTATTTTAGAGAGAGAGCATTAGCACGCAAGAGGGGCAGGGTGGGGGGGGGGGAGAGAGAGAGAGAGAGAGAGAGAGAGAGAGAGAGATTGATTCTCAAGCAGGCTCCACACTCAGCATAGAGCCCAACACAGGGCTCAATCCCAAGATCCTGGGATCATTACCTGAGCCAAAATCAAGAGTCTGACCTCAACTGCCTGAGCCACCCAGGTGCCCTGGGAATTATCTTAAATGCCTGTCATAAAGAGTTGACATAGACTAGCACTATTTCTCTACCAATCTTTATTGTCTTGGGTTTTCCATTCTTTTTTTTCTCCCCCCTCTCATCCCACACATCCTTTCCTACTCTTCCTTTGTAAACTGAGATGAAAAGGACAAGAAGGCAGGAAGTCTTCTTTTCACTTGACTTTTGACCACATATAACCACACAAACAGGCTGTTTTAATTGTTCAGTTACCTCCAGTCTCTGTTATGGATGCTTTAACTGTGTATTTAGACATCAAGTCCTTGATAGAACTCATGTCCAACTAAGCATCAAACACAGCTCTTGGCAAAATGCAAGGACCTCAACTGACCAATTGTAATCATGCTACACTTGTCAGAAGCAAAAGCTGGACTCAGGGTCCTGCTCTTTGTCTCAACGTTGTGATTTTTTTTGTCCTGTCCACTATCACCGGACAGGGTGGCCAAATATACTGTTGTCACTCCTGATCGGTTAGAATTAGGTACGTTGTAATGAGACTGTACCTACATAGAGCTCAGCTTTTGTTTGTGATTTAGCTTTTTGAACTGTATGATCAAAAATAAAAGACTGCTTATTTTCACTAAGAGACTTGAGTTTTTGCTGTTAATGAGGTAGCATGGGCAGGGATTTCCTTCAAAGTCTATTTCTTAGTCTCCTTTCTGTTAGTATTTCCTTCCTCTTCTTTTCTTTATTCTGCCTTTGTCCCTTTGAGCTCTTCCTCCTCTAGCTCTGTTACTAATTCCCTGGGGAGGCAAGATAGGGTCTACCGTGTGAGAATCCAGTTTCCAGTGATTCTTTTTGGTCTATGAAATACCTATCATCGGTTCTTCAAATTTTAATATCTAGACAGATGTATGTGCTCTATTAAGGGAGAAGTGCTGTGGAATGTGATGGGTTGTGTGCCAAGACTAATCTTCTATTCCGTAGATGTTGGTACTCAGTTAGTCTTGGTTGACTGGGCAATTCCCATGTAGCTTTTGCTTAATGTCTGAGTAATTGGAGGGAGAAGGACTTTGGTCTTTGTCCTTTTTTGACTTCCTCTTTTTGCACTTTATTTGAGATTATGAGCGGGTGTGATTTCAGATGAGAAACACTTAACAGTGAGTCAGGGAGATGAAATTTCACCGAGATGCAGAACACAGGAAGAGAAAATGTGTGAAAAATCACGTTGACGGGGTTGTCTTGGTAGCTAGTAAAGCGGAGAAAGGAAATTCCCGCACAGCAGGCTTTAATAAAATTGGCAGGCAGGGATGTTGGATTGTGTGAGGAGACTGGTGAGGAATATAGAGATGGAGAGCAAGTGAAGCAATCATGGGGGCCTATTGGACATTCTTTCTCGGCACCTAATTTACTCTTTAAATGAGTCTCCAGATAAGAATTGTTTTCCCATAAATTTGCATCAGTAGATTTAAGAGCATGGTTGTGTACTTACTTCCCAACACAGGGGGTAAGCCAAATATCAGGCAGTATTATGGTTTGGTATTAAAGATTTCCAATCCCAAGGACAGGTTATGAAGAAAGGACATTTATGTGTGTATAAGCCAAACTGAGTGTCTAGAAATTCAGATTCCCAAAGGAGCTAAAGCAGGACATGGTCATTACTTAAGGGATTTATCATGTAATGCTTTTAAAGACACATAAACACTGTTCGAGGGCTTGAAGAGTATCATTTGATTTTCATGTAACTTTTCTGGAATATTTATCTACGACATCAGGTAAGCCTATTACCAAGAGAAGTGATGGAAGTCCTACGCCCTTGTTGCCTGGGTCACTTTCCTAAGGATCCAGAAGTTATTTGTTGGACTTATTTTTTATATTCTCTTTCCACCTACCAGTGTGTAAAATGCTTGACAAAAGGCCATTTGTTTTTTTCTTCAAAGATGTACCCTACGTGCCTGGCACATTTTGTGGCATATAGTAGGTGGTCAGTAAATATTTACTAACTGAGTGAATGATCCTGGGATATCAGAGCAAGTTCACCTCACATGAGTAAATCACCTAAGCCAAAGGTGACAGCTAGCCCAGAGGTCCTTGATCTAACCCCCCATTATGTCAGTGGCTGTCCTTTGAGGCCCTGCCAGGCTTCTCATGTGGGAGGGTGGTTTCCTCCCAGGGCCGGCTTCCTGAGACGAGGACCTGGGACATAGAGTGTCCCTACATGCCAGAGTCTGGCAGGCTCACATAGGCAATTATTTGCTCTCGATACATGAAATATTGGTGGAGATAACAACTTTAACGTTTACCTTTTAGGAACTTTTGTTAAAGGCTCTCCTTAAGCTGAGGTTGGTAGTCCATGAGTTAGTCTGCAGCCTTCAGAGCAGGCCCAGCAACTTGGGCCTTTACCAACTGCTTTTTAACTAGTAACTGGCTTAGAAATGGCAAAGCAGCAAATTCTGCTGGTGACCCACGGCCGAAATCAATACTGCCATTATAAGTGGAAGGTCACTTGACAGCAGTATCTGTCACTCTGAACTTCCTTTGCCTCCAGAGGAGACCATGAGCTTAGGCACAAAGTAGGGATGAAATGCCTATTTTAGCTGATGAAATCTGTTAAAGCGAGGGAGGGAAACAGGCCCTCCCTTTGCACCTCATGCCCCTGCTTTGCACTTGGTTCTGGGAGAGAGGGAGGAGAGGCCCTTAGCCCCTGCTGTTCTCAGTGGGGTCCCTCCAAGAGCAGTTCTTGTATTAACCACTTCACTGTTTTGTCCCCTTCTCGTTATCTGTTCTTGTTAGAATCTTTATTATTCATGGATGCAAAAAAAAAAAATCCCATCATTAAACCATCATAAATATTCATAACACTTTGCAATTGTGTGCATTGCATTTAGCCACTTGGCAAAACTTCTCTGAAGTACCAGAGTTTTAAGAAAATCTGGCTAATGAGACCAGAGCCCAGGAAATGCAGGGTGGCTTTTCTACTTTCTGTTATTTGATTTTCACCTGAAAACAAATGCAGAGTATAAATAATAATTAAAAGAGATAAGCAGGGGAGGCGTTCCCTTGCAGTGAAGAGCCACAAATTCCTTGGCTTTGTCTTGATTGTGCTTTTGTGTTGAGCAAAAGATAAGGGTAAACACTGTACTACAAGAGAGGGAATCATGAGGCTGCAATGCTAATGGATTTATACAGGAGTCTACAAAGGCCAGATAAACCCCCTGCTTTGGTTAACGGGGACCTCTCTTCTCATGTTCTGTATAATTACTGACGTCAGGTTGCAGTTGAGATAAGCAGGGCCCTTTTCTTGGACTTACTATGGCAGACAGCCACCCCATTTTTAGTGTCTAAGGAAGAATTATATACATCTCTCTCTCTTCTTCTAATCCAGTTTATCTAAACTGTGCACTCTCCATCAGTACTGAGAGCTTTTCACGGGAGTGAAAGAGAACCCAGCAAACTTCTGCAGCACCAGAGAGGAATTGGAATACGGTGCTTCCCCACTGCCACTGCCTCCAGTCCAGAGCACACAGATTTAAACGGGGGGGGGGGGGGGGGCATTTTTTTGTTTTGTAACACAAATTCATGCCTTGAAATGTTTCTTTCCTATCTTTTCAGCCTGAGGACTGTCACCACAAAAAAGGAATTTTTAAACGGTATGAGCTTGTGGAGAGAAAATATTTATACCCGTATGTTTTGTAGCCCTTGCCTGCACTGGTTTAGGGTTCCTCCATGCCATTACTGACAGCATTTATGTTTGATAACGAGATGCCTTCCCTGCACAACAGCTAACAGGTGCTAGAAAACACTGGTAACATTCAAGGCTGCTCTCAGCAAGTTCTGCTTTCCCTGAGGAGCTTATACCAAGTAGAAATAAGTTACCACCAATCCAAGTGTTAGACTAGCTGTTCGTGTACAGCACTTTCTTAGGAAATGTCACATGTTAATGGGAGAGCGCTCCAGCTTCCCAAGCAGAGGACCAATTAAGGAAAGTTTGCCTTGGTCCCCATTCCTGTGGAATTAGAGTGGGTCCTGTTTTTCCAGTATTGATCCTTGAGCTCATTTGTGGTGTTTGGCATTCGTCTCCTCGTTGGTGGGCCCATCTCAAATACTCTCTAATTAGAGTCTTACTATGGTACCCCTCCCTGTGCCAACTGATAGGGGATATCAGCAGGGAGAAGGGGTTCCTCTCACCATTTATTTTATATTTCACCCTGTCAAGAAAAAAAGAAAAGTCTGAGTCTTCAAGAAAATCAAGTGTGTCATTCTATATAATTCATCATGTCAATTTAGATGTAGTGACCTTTGAAATATGGCAAATTTCCTCAGTACTGTAACATATTGAAATTCAAAATCAGGTTTTCAAATTCTAGCAGTGTTAATTACTCCCTCTGTGCTTCCATTGCACTTTCTTCATAGCCCTCTTATCCTATCATATTTGTTTAATGGACTATTTTGCTTGCAAACAACCATGATTCACTCAGCCTAACTCAAATGATGAGGGCTTATTTTAAGGATGTCAATGCCAATAATGGAGTCGGAGTGTCACGAAAACCTCAAAATAGAAGCCAGATAACGACCAGGCATTATAGTGACAGGAACTAGAAAGTGCTTCTGGGTTTAAGAAAACAGCGCTATGGAACTGAGCAGGTACAAGTTACGGCTTTGCTAAGAAGAAACAGGAGTAAGAGGATTTCTGTATATCTGTTCCTTTTCTTTGTTTGTTTAGCCCCCTCTCTTCTGACTCATTCTATTTATATTACCTCTCAAGAGGGACACATTGATTGTCCTGGGTAATTGCTAAACAGCAAGTAAGAGCAAAGATACTTTCTCCTTGCCAGAACACACACAGGACACTGACTAGCCTGTGGATTGGCTGCGTGTGAGTCAGGTGCCCAGTCTCTGTCCAATCAGCTGTGAGCACAGATGTGACGGTGCGATATCTTACATGGCTGCCAGGACTGCCTCCTTTTTCCCTTCCTTAAAAGGGACTGTGTGTTTGACAAGCTCCTTAACTGATTTGTACAACCTCATAATGACTGGAAGCTTTAACTGGATGAAGCCGGTCTCCTATTAAAAATGCCTATAGTGTGTAGCACAGATTCTGGCATATAGTAGGTACTCCGTTATTTATTTATTTATTTATTTATTTATGAGAGGACACACAACTGGGGGAGGGGAAGAGAGAAAGGGGAACAGAGGATCCAAAGCGGGCTCTGCTCTGACAGCAGAGAGCCTGATGTGGGGCTCGAACCCAGGAACTGAGATCGTGACCAGAGCCAAAGGCAGCTGCTTAACCGACTAAGCCACACAGGCTCCCCATGCTCCATAAACTATAGCCAAAAGAATAAGTGAATCTTTATATTCTCCTTTCCTGAGGCTGTGGGTGAAGTGAAGTAATGGAATCTGTATGTGATTTGGTATCATTTACTTGCCAAAGGCAGGGAGTTCCAAAGTTACATAATCCGTTTTGAGACTTGGTATATCTTACTTTACCTCTGTTGTTTCTAGATTTCTTTTCTTGATCTTTAGGAATCTAGCCTTTGTGGAGAGTCAGCAAGTCAGTATTCTGTGAGGCTGTCTTAGCTTGAGCTGCTATAACATAGATCGCAGACTGGATGGCTTAAACAATAGAAATTGCTTTCTCACAGCTTAATTTCAGGCTTCCTAGCCTCCAGGTGCCAGAATGGCCAGGTTCTGGTGAGAGTTTCCTTCCTGGTTTACAGATAGCCATTCTCCTCATTCTCTTGCCGTGTCCTCACGTGGTAGAGAGCAGAGAGTGGGTGTCTCTGGTGTCTCTTGTCTCCTGTCACAGACTCCATCCTTATGACCTAAGGACGTAGGGTCACCCAAAGGCCGTATCTCTAAATATCATCACTTTGGGGATTAGGGTTTCAACACATGAATTTTGAAAGACACAACCATGTAGTCCCTAATTTAGTATAACTTTCCTTTTCAGACGAGAAACTGGCTGTCATTCCCGCTATTCTCTCTAGCACCCCAGAATCATTCTCTGTAGGACACTATAGAATAAACCCACTAGCTTCCGCAGGAAAAAGCTATTTTGAAGAATATAGGTTAGCATTCTGGTTTCTTGTGGATCTGGCACTATTTCTGAGAGGGAAGGCTAGAGATCCTCCTCAGAATATGAACTCTTTCTGCTACACTGTGAGCTCCTCAGTGCCATGGGCAGACATCACAGGTGTTGAGAGTAGGGATTGGGGCAGGAAGAATATGTCAGGTCCCTCTCAAAGGGATTATAGGCACGCTGCATGATGGCTCCCGTCCCTCTATAGATTTGCCAGTAGGATTGTCTCCAAGTGACAGTTGCACCAAGATTCTGTAAGCACAGTGGGCAGTGCAGACACGCAGCACCAAGTACAGGATTTATTATGCTTTGACAAAGGACTTTTCATGCCTGGGAATTCCTCTGATCACATCATCATCATTCACTTGCTCCTTCCTCTGTATCCATAAACCTGATCAGGACAGAAAATGGGCTTAGAAGCAGAGGAAATATTGTAGTGATTGGAAAATGAATCTTCCCTTTTACTAAATTTCCACCAAAAAAAAAAAAAAATGAATATCAATTCCTTTGCGGTAGGATCTTGGTTATTTCCACATAGCTTGAAAGGAGAGCTTTCCAGTACTTGGAGGTCTTCCGAAAGACTGTATATACCTGTTGCATACAATAACTAGGTTTCATGACAATAATTACCTTTGCTTCTTTCTCCACTACCGTGTTTGTTTCCCTGAAGCCTTCGGAAGAGTCGTGGTCAATTTCTGTGGAAACGTAGTGCTCACCCACATTTTACCCCTCCTCTCTATGGAGCTGTCAAAGCTTGGGCTAGAACAGTGTGGTATGTGAGCCTGCTGTGAACAACTTAGCAAAGGAGGTTGGTGTCCTCAACTAGACAGAGTAGATAATAAGTCTTGTGGGCAGGATCGATGATAAAAGGAGGGGGGGAGAAAGCTGAACTAAGAGATGGGGACAGCCAAACAGATTCCAGCTAAAACTGGTGCAGCCTGCTAATGAATCCACTAGCCAGTACTGAATTCTTGATACTCTCCTCATTTCTCAAATCAAGTTAAAAAATTGACTCCGTGCCAGTTACAAGGGGCAGAGCTGTCACTTACCAGGGAGATTAACTTTCTTTGTTGAATACTGACAGGGACTAGAGAAGGGCAGGACCCACACAGAATGCAGGGCACTCTGATTTGTGGTAACCTCGAAATCTGAAGTAGAAGTAAATTGAGAGTTTGTAATTTGCACCAGCATCCAGACTAAGGTAAACCGACAGAGGGAATTTAAGGAAGTCATACACCAACATGAATTTTTGTCCTCTCGATGGATCCTTTTCCCAGACTGGCCAGCCCTTTGAAGGTACAGATCCTTATCCTCCAGTGTTCAGAGTCTGCACTTTATATTTAGCCATCTATACTGATCAAGAGAGGTTGGGCCCCAAACACTGGTGAAATGATGGCTCTGCCCAGCTCTGGAACATTGTGGAACTCTTGTGGGTGGGGAAGTCAACTGAGTTGAGTAAAAGACACCAAGGATTCCGAACACCAAGTGTTGCCTCTCAATAGTGTGGGCGGTTTTTTGTTTACAAATGGGGCCCTAGGAGATTCTCTACACTCTAGTCACATCCCTGAACACCACAGGGCCTGGCTGGCCATCCCTTAGCAGGATTTCTTTAACCACCACATTTTTGCTCTGTGGCTTTAGATGTTAAGTCAGACTGATGTTTAAATGTATCTAAAGTGACCTTCAGTGTCCTTTTAAATATCACCCTGCTTAGCATAGACAATGCCAAGTAAAAAAGTGCTGTGAATACATAAAGTTAGAAAATATGTAAGACTGTGAATGTGTGCATGTGGCACAGGGGGAAATTACTGAAAGAACTGACAATACAAATTATTCTTCTCTTAAGTTCTTCCTAATTTTTAGAGAAGTTTTAATATGCACAGAAACTGGGGCATCCTGAGAAATTAGAGAATTTAAGTTATCCTTTATAATAAAACCGTTGACTCACAAAAATCTGGGAAGCTGCCTAGTGCCCCTCTCCCAATTACACTGCATTTGAAATTTGAAAAGGGGATAAATGCATTGTTTGTTTTTCTTTAGCTCTTAATCAAGCTCCTAGGAATGAAGAGTAACAGACTGGAGGCCTCTGTCCAAATCTCGGATCAACTTGACTTTGGTTCTTTCCCTGGGCTACCTGAGTTAAGTTGCTTTCTTCTGTTTCTTCAGGGAAGCATGATGACAATCTTCCTTTCCATTTAATTCTTCCCAAGCTTGTTGGAAAGAGCCATTAGTTTATGTTTTATTCTTTATGCCTGTGAGATGTTGGGATGAAATACTCTCGATAAACCACAAAGCCTATTACTATTTTAAGTACCTGCATCTTCCAGGAGAAGGAACACGCTGGCTCCCTGCAGGAGAAATAAATGGAGTCAGCTTTCTGGCTGGCACACTGTCTTTAGGAAAAAATAAAAAAAGACACAGATCTTGTTCTGTCTCCTGCAGAAAATGTGTCTAGATCTACTAAAGCAAAGCACAAATTTCAGAGGTGTTACGTGTCCCACATTCTGTGCTACACAAATCGGTTTTTTGTTTGTTTATTTTTTGGTCCAAAAGAACAAGCTTTGAACACAAAAAGGAGAGGATACTAAGGGTGTTGATGAAATGTGTTTTCTAAGATGGGTATAGGAAGAAACACGTTCTTTCTCATTTTAGTGTCTTGTTTCATGGCTGTGAAGGAAAGAAAGCGATTTTGGCTATCTACGTCTCAAATGTTCTGTGCGGTTTGCGGGAGCACCTGGTACTTCTGAACAAAACAGCATGCAGAAATATTTTGTTCTGTTTTCCCATTGTAATCACTCTGAGTTTGGTGTGTGTGTGTGTGTGTGTGTGTGTGTGTTGGTTCCTCTCTTTGTGTTCTTGTCAAGATTGACAAGCATCCATGTGTTACCAGTGACATGGAGTTCTTGCTTGAATAACCATGACTAAAATCCAGGATATTTCAAAACACATTATTGACTCAGAGAGCCACCCACTAGATTGGATTCTTATGAATTAACTCTGACAGCATCGGTGAGGTGGTACTTGGACCCCAAACTGTCAAGTCATCCCATGCTTCTACTATAGCTCCAATGTGGCATCCTTGCTCCAGGTGCTAGGATATGCTTTGTGTTGCTTAAAAGGTTTCTTTAATTAATGTTGCAGAAAATCCCACATTGAGGGATTAAATTGAGTCAAAAAGTAGACCATGAGAAGAGTAACTCAAAGTTCTTTTTATTGGAACTGGGTGGCACTATCCTATTGACTCTCCTTCAGGGTGAACCCTAACTAATGCCTTTGCTGGGAGGAAGATGGCAGAACTCAGGGGACACTTGGAATGGAGCTGGGGATGGTTTTTAATGAGAAGTAATGAAATTGTGTTTCACTCTTAGCATGTACTCAGCACGTACTGAGGTTCTGGGGAGGAGAGCATGACAGTCTTTGATGGAAATTGTCTAAAGGGTCATTGCATTGGGATATGCTGTGCATGAAGCCTTTAGACCCTTGTCTTCTGCCTATTAGTAAGGCGTGGCTCCAGAAATGCTATATGGGAAGGGCTTAGAAGCTGTTTTCCTTTGGAAAGGAGAGGAAGAGAGGGGACTTGCCTAGAAGTAGAATTTGTGCAAGCAAATTCTTTTGTTTACTGAGATGCTCTCTCTCTCTTTCTTTTTTAAATGAGTGGTTTGACTAACCACCATTCCCCGAAAGCAAAGAAGCCCATAGGTGATGCCCTTAACTGATTTCTTGGGCAATGCAATTCCATGCCTTTTTTTAAAGCTTGTGCATTCATTTATCATCTGTATAAAAAAAAAGAAACACAATTATTGCAAAATGACTGCTCACAGGGCCCATCAGCAGTAATAATTCCATTTTAATAGGCATATATGGGGACACCTGGCTGGTTTAGTTGGTAGAGCATGTGACTCTTGATGTTAGGGTTGTGTATTCGAGACCACCCTGGGTGCAGAGCTTACTTAAAAAAATGAAAAGAGTAAAAAAAAAAATAGACACAAGTATGGATTTAATCACTGGACTTAACATAGCAGAAAGTATCAAACTAAAACTGATGGAGGATATTGGCTTGATTAGTTATTTATCATCATTTCTGAAGCACTTGTTTTCCAAAGGGGAATCAAAATGGGTTTGCAAAAATCATAATGGGTTTCACAGCATTTTTGCCAATGCTTTCTTGAAGGATGCTTCTGTTATCAACAGAATATGAGAGTAAGCTTTGCAAATAATCTCAAAGAAAATGTTTGGCAAATAAGTCCTAAGGAACCAGAACAATCAGTGCATAATCCATCAGAATGATCTTGAACATTTTATGACACCTAGATTTTATACATTCCCATACTGAGGTGATCCAAATCATTATCACTGAGAAAAGAGATTCAAATACATATGTGTTTTATATTCACTAACATTTCCCCTATGATTTTTTTTTTTTAATTTGGTGTGCTAGAAGACTCAAGTTTTCTACATACTTTGTTATCTACCAAACAAATAAAGTGTGGTTCCTGCAACACTGCTGCTCATGGTACCACCTCTGGTCCAGACTGCTTTCCCATTAGAGTGGGTAACATTATCTGCTGGGAAGGAGCCTCTTCGTCAGGGATTCACAGTCACTTTAAAATTATATTAGCCCCCGATTGTGCATGTTCTGCACTTTATCCCTCTTCTCTAATCTGAGTGTTCTGTAGCCCACCCCTTCGCTGAGGTCCTGGAAATCTCACAATTTGGTGTAGTTAGTCTCAGGTTCAGGAGCAGCAGGAGTATTAAGGCCGAATCTAAAATTGTCATCTTTTCATCACTTCCCCTACTTCTGTAGGGCACTGTGGTGATTTCCCTGAACGAACAGCTTCACAATTTCCTTCCGTGCCCGTGCCACTCAGGTGTTGTCTTGGGTTTTCTCATTCCCACGGTCGCCTTTTAGCTACTATGAAAACTTAACTCCACGCATTTCACCATTCTCATACAGCCCACGGTTTTTAAATCAGAGAGTTTTGTTTTGTAAGAAGCTCCTAACCCCATTTTGACAATTTGTAAAGATAACTTACTTTCACTCCAAGCTTCCTAATCTTAAAATCCCAGTCTCCTCTTATTTATGCGCAATATAAATGTTTGAGCTTTAGATTTCCTCCATAAATAGTTACTATGTTACACTTATACATGTCTGCCTTTTGTAAACTTGGTAAGTACAAATTGTAAACATTAACTTTATTCTGCGCAGCACTGAGCACAATGTCATGATCACTTAAATGCTTTTGATGATGAAGGTGAAGATGATAATGACCATGTAATGCTGTTCTGGTTTGAAAATATCACATAGGTAGTCCGGTACAGCTTTTTTTTTTTTTCTTTCTTTTAAATGAGTTGTTCCTCATTCTGTAAAGCTGTCATTCTTCATTAGCAAAAAAAGGTTACAGTAAGTTATAATTAGTGTTTAGTGCCCCGTCAAATAATTAAGTATAATAAAAGGCTTTCAGTGAGTTTAATGTTAACATGGTATAATTAAAGCCAAGTCTTGAAATGCATTAGTTGTCTATTATGTCAGATATTTGATGCTTTTTCCCTCTACACATGTGATTTTCAAATTGTGCTTATAGTAATGTCATCAAAGACAAAAACTCACATGACTCAGATGCAAAATGGGCTTTGCAGTGCCCAGCAAGGGCAGTATTCAGAAAATGAAATCACTTAAAGAACTCTTTTATTTACTGGTAAGGAAACTGAGTCCTAAAGATACTGTGTGACTTGCCCAAGGTCACACACTGGTAAGTTAATTCTTCCTGGATAGTGAGAATTTGACATTCAGTGTTGTACTGAAGTGATTATTATTACTGTCATTTCTCTGAAGTATGGGATGTTTGCTGGAAAAATGCTCATTCTGTCTCTATTTTGATGGGGTGAGAAACTACACGAGGTGAAAGAACATAATTTTTGTACTTAGCTCTTAATGTATTTAAGTGGTTTTAGGATGCAGGGCTTTGCCTTAGCACCTGTTTTAAGGCTTACAGAGACAAGGCTTGAATCTCACCATTTTCTCATCAGAATAACTGGAATGTGCCCAGATAGTTGGCCATTTCTAACCCTGCATTGTTTGAGCTTCTCAGGCCTTCTCTTGTGCATATCATATAATCTTTTCTATCCACAAAGATTCTGAAAAATCAGCAGAGTACAAGTAGCCCCTGAAATAAAGGCGTCATTCAAGGAACAAAGTAGAAGGAGGGCTCCAATTAAAATGATGAAAATCTTTAATTTTTATTTAGGTATACTTGTACGGACACGTGTATATACAAATACAGATTGTATGGGTTGGTTTGTGTGTGGGTTTTTTTTTTTTTTTACATTTTCTTTTATGTTTATATAATGTCAGCATTTCAAAACAGCACTCGATGAGTAAGTGCAAAGGAACTGCAAAGCAGGGCAGTACAAGCACAGGACCACACGGAGCTGGACTTCACACCCAGACGCACACACAATGAGTGGCTTCAATGGGGTGTCAAAAGTAAGCATGGAAAGCGGATTTTGACTCATGGGTAACCTCCAACATGCCAGCATCTATTAAACTGTACAGACAATGGGAGCAAGCCCATTGTAGGGAGATTTGTCTCACATCCGAGCAGCTCTTGGGCAAATGCATGGGAAAAACTCAGTGATGCCAAACCAGAGACAGACCTGCCCATTCACGGTTCTGAGGGAAAATAAAACGTGGGCGGAAGGAAAGAGACAAAAAAAAAATAAACATCTAAAGGGGGGGGGGGGGTAGGCAAACGGGGGTGTTGGTGGAGGTGGTTTTGAAAAGAAAAAACAACTGACCACAGCTCTGAGAGCAATGAATGGAGGGGAATTTAAACTGTTTTATTAATTTTGGAGAAACTAATGAAAATGGCTGCTGCCGTTGCTAAGGCACCAGAGAAAAACAAAGTCCCTGAAAATCCACAGGTACTGTGCGACTCTTCCTTTCACAATGACACAGGGAAACAGCTCCCATTTAACCTTCCTAAATGGACTGGCTTGAAACCCTTCCCATGCTTGAGCCACGTGGGATTCTGGCACCTCTTCCTGGGGAGAAATGAAACAGTCTATGAAAACCACCACAAACAGAAAACCAAACCAAAATCCAGAACTGTTACTAAATTCCCTAAACCTTTTTAAACCAACATGCTGGGGGAGGAAGAACACCACAGGGCTCCAACATCAGACCTTGAAAACAGTGAGGATAAAATATTGATCAAAAAAGTCATGTTGTTCCAGGTCCCGAGATGATGGAGTCTTACGACTGGGCGGGTGATGACCACACACGAGTCCTGTATGGAGCAGTGTCTCAGCCATTTGTGACTCTTCTTAGCCACGTATACATTGGATGTTTCAAAGCCTCAATGCATGTTTTGTATCCTGAAAGACTATTGTTCTCACTTACAAAAGACATAAGAATCAAATTAATACTTTATTATCAAACACTATATACAACAGAGGTCGCTAAGAATACAGAATTTAAAGAACGCAGTTTTTTTTTTGTTTTTTTTTTTTTTTTAATGTTTTACTTTTCTTTCCTCTGCCACCCAAGAAAGTACAGTACAAAACAATAGTCTAAACTAACACGAACTGTTACCTGGTCTATTAAAGGATACACAGTATCCACTAAACAGACAGATCCTTATTTCCCTGCTTCATGTTGCAAAGCCCTTGGCAACCAGGGGCAAAGGTCGCTGGGGTTTGACTAACTGGGGCTGAGAGGCAGCTAAGGCTGCCCTTCAGACTTTTGAGTTGTTTTTTGAATTAAAAGCTGCTACAAAATTGCATCGACATCCTCCTAAGCCCCCAGAGGGTTGTAACACTACCATAAAAGGCCACCAGCACTTTCTGGACAAGATGAAAACTGTCTGATACCAACCATTTTCTTGGAAACTCCGTGGCAAGCATTACCTACAATTACATCACTTAAAGGTAGAGAAGCACACTGTCTACTGGTGTGGATAGTCTTGCTTTTTTTTTCCTTTTTAAACTTAATTTGTAGTGGCATGATGAAGTAAAGGGGTCTAATTTCACTGTGAAAAATGAAAGACAATGGCAGAGAGGGCCATGAGTAATTATTTTATCATTTGTTAGAGACAAATGCTAGCAAAACCACAGAAGTCACCATTTCTAAAATGAAATTAGCACTGCTAATGTAGTTATGACTAACTGGAATCATTATAGGATCATTTGATTTCCTTGTGGTTATAGAACATGCAGTATTATTTTGGTTCTGACTATTGATCCATTTTAGAAGGTATCCGCCCCCCACCCCCACTCAAATCCCACTGGACCAACAAGCCGGTTAACTATTAATAAAAAGAAGTATTACTGGGTATTACTGAGAGTGCTGAGCATATACAGAGTTAAAGGAAAAAAAAGAATCCAATGCTGTGAACTTTTGTTTCAGTGAAATGGTGGCTGCCTTCTGTGACAAGACTCTGCCACTCCACAGAAGCTCCTGATGTCTGGGGGAACAGCACTGACGGTGTCTGCAAGGCCAGCAGCCTCACTCCCATGGTTCCAAGTGTGAACAGACCCGGCAGTAACATCCATTCCACATGGATCAGGTAAGCCCAGATTACATTTCAACATGTGTACAACTCTCCAGGGTGCAAGTGCCTTTACAGCTGCCTTTCATTCACATATTTTTCTAATTCAGAATTACTCACAACTTCGTAGCCAATTCCCATTCATAAAGTCTGTCCATACTGTGACCCCTCTCTTTTTTCATCTAGACATTTTAAAAAAATACATATTTTTAAAAAGCCTTATTTCCTGGACCGCTTCCAACTTTTCACATATGACATAATCATGGCATTTGTTTTTTTGTTTGTTTGTTTTATTTTGAAAGGCATGATTTCTATTGACATGCCAGGCAGTTAGTAAAAAGGCTAGATTTCTTTTCATTGGTCTGACACTTTCCCCTGTCTAGGCTTTGGAGCTCAGTTTGTGAGCCTCACCAGTAGTAACCCCAAGCTTGTATTTCCTGGTAACCAACTGGAAATGTCCCTTGTTGGCCATGCTAAGATTCCTCAAACAGGGTCATCTTGCGTTTATTCTCCTTCTGCCCCGCCCCCACAATGAAACAAGATAGCCCCCTATATTTCTAAATGTATCAAGGGATACCACTTTTTTTCTCACAAGTTTAAATAGGACAAGCATATATACTCACTCTCAGCATAAAGTATATCTAAATAATGTATTTTCTATTCTAGTGGATTTTTAAAAAAATATTTTGTTAAAGTCTTTGGGACTCCATCTTGTTTATCTCCCACAGATAAACACATGTTCCCCCTACGCTTCAGGCTGTGTCAGAAAGGGAAAGAATATAAAATCAACACTTGAAATTTTTTTATTCCAAACTTTGGAATTTTTATTCCAAATTTCCCTTTAGCCCTCCCAAGTAGTGCTGACTGACTCTCCTGGTGACAGGGGTGTGTGTCTGAGCCCCTGCAGTTGTGGAGTGTGGAGCAAAACGTGGGTACTAGGGTGGGAGTCGGGGAAAGGCCACAGCACACTGGCGCTCCAGCAAAGCCAAATCACATCTCCTCTGGCCACTGACCTCCTTTCCTTGGTACATATTGTCTCCCAGAGGAGTATCCAAAGCTATTCCATTATACACTCATCAACCCTGGCTTGTCAGCCTTGGGGAAGGTCACTTTATTCATAAAAATGCCTCTTTGAGTTTCTTTAAAAAAAAAAAAAAATTGTAGCACCATGGTGATCTGTATTCAAAGGAAAAAAAAAATCTGGTGTGCATTGCCCAGTCACCAAAAAAATTAGAGGCACTCACACATACACACCCCCACCAAACCTAATTTTCTCTGTTCTCACACTTGCTCTGTGCTAGCATTCCCGCACCCGACCTGCTTTCTAGAAAAAAAGGCTTCTTTCATGGAGCATAAGTTTTGCCGTCAAGAATGCTTTAAGACAGTCATCTTAAAACAAAACAAAACAAAAAAACCCCCAGTGTCTCAACCTTTTAGAAGCCTGTTCATTTATGTACTCCTAGAGGAAAGGGTGTAATATTATATCTATTCTTAATACCTCCCCTCTGGACTCGACACGGTGACACGATGCCCCGCACGATCAGCTTACAGTCCTGAATGAGAAGGCATAAATATTGTATGGGAGAGCACAACCCTCCTGGGCCTTGCCGTTCCTGGCTGCATCTGCCACTATTCTTCCTTGTCCGTATACCGCTGACACAGGACGCTAACGGAGGTGGGCTCTGAGAGGAGAATGCACAGGAGCTGACGACCACTGGTGTCACTGTGACAATTTGGCATTTTCATCTGGAGTCCATTTAACTTGGAAGGGGTGAGAGAAAGTCAAGGGCAAGGGCTAGGGGTGGAATGGGGTAGGGGAGCAGCCACTACTTTAGCCCCTCCTGGCCCCAAGTTGTTGCTTAGAATTCAGGCTGAAAGAAAGAAAACAAAAATCTGACATCTGCCAAAAAACCAATAACAAGTCCCTTCTTAGGATGAGCAGTTAGGTGGATCTCTGGTGTTCCAAGACCCTGATGTTTTCTGTGACAGGTGACGGGAGGAGACTGTGCTATAACGTCAAAAGCATCGCCAGGAGGAACAGTAGGATTGCCAAAAGGCGGCTGGGTATCCTTGGTGTTTGTGCCGCGTTCTCACCACGGGATGGCTCGGCTGACTCATGTACGGTGTCATCTGTTCAAATAGAAAGCACACATTCCAATGAGATTTCACATCCTTAATAACTCTCTTGCAGCAGCCTGCTGTTAACAGACCTCGCCACCCTCTGCAAAGTAGGGTAATGAACCTTGTGCCACCATTGACTTTCATGTCTGCATAATCACTCATTATTTACAGCAAACAAAGGAGAAGCAGAGAAAATTGGACTTTTTCAGCAATATTATTACTTTCCTTAAAGAGTGAGGGGAAAAACTGTACACAGACTGTAACCTCTGGCATGTGATCTCCTTTGGTTTGCTCACTAACACACCTTGCACAAAGCTGAGATACCTGAATGCACCTTTTAAACCCAAGATGCCACGGAGAAGCAAGTAACATGTTTGGCAGGGGAGGCTGTAGTTATATTGGCATGTTGGTGGTTGACCAGAATGGGCTGCCCGTTTCCTGCTTTCTAGCTGTTTCAGAGGATTAGTGTTGAATGCCTGGTTGTTGGTTACCTACGTGAATTGTCAGATAAGAAAAATTAAATGCCAAAACCGCATTTAAATTAACTACACATAATGCCCACTAAACCTCAATAAATGGTGCCCACTAGTTTGCCTACAATTGGGAATCAGTTATGGTGCTATTTCCATTACAAACCCTGTATCTCCAGGATTAAATTACTTGAACTTGACTGTTTTTATTTTTATCAGGCTGAAGCTTGGCACATAAATTATCGGCGTGGATGCAAATTTTCCTCTAAATAAAATGGATTAAGTGAGGTAAGCTTCTTTTATTTAGCTATAAAGTGTTCTACGAGGCTGCCTCTGACTTTGGATAGCCTTCCTGATCTGCATGATTAACAGGCTTAACTTTGAAACAGGAACTTTGCAGCAATTAGTACCCAAAGATAGATTGGAGGCCTGCCTGGGAGCCATGCTCTGCTCCAGTTTTGTCTGTCTTCTTCCTTCCTCCTGGCTTAACTTGTGCTTTTAGACTACGTGTTCTCTGAATTACACGTTCTTGGGGCCAAGGTGGGGGGGGGGTTCAGTTGTAGATTTTATTTCAGCATCAGGGGGCCTTCCTGTAAGAGTGCAGAGACTGTCATCTTGTATTCACTCCAAGTGAGACTCTAGTAATTTGGGTCAGTTTTGTAGACCTCAAAGGATAATTCCTAAATATCCCGGCAGGACCCACGTACAACCCCTTAATGGACTGTTAATTCAAACTCCTGTAGATTGTCACACCACAAGTCACAATGAGGATGCTTTCTTTTTCACTAGGTATCATCACCATCACACTCCCTATTCTTGGTCCTGCAATGACCACTTTTCAGGCTCACAGGCTGGCCCTGCTTCAGACATGCTCAGGTAGGCCGTTCCCGTTCATCACGTTCATTGCCACTCTGAACTAGGCAATAGATCCTGGCAGTGTCCAGGCTCTGCCCTGTAGTGCTCTTAGCACCTGAGCCTGTCCTCACGTAGAAGCTCCTGCATCTCTGTGTCACGTCTGCTCCCCTTTCCTGGACCTCAGCAAACCTGCGTGGAGTGGTTCTTCGCTTAAAAGACCAGAGAAGGTTAGGAAGCAAGAATGGGAAGTTAAACAGATACAGAGGAAAAAAATATAAAGCCCCACATGGTGCAGCCAACGACTTGCGGTCTCTTTTCCTCTGTTCTTCGTCAGCCTTGCAAATGTATTAAATATGTAGTGAGCAGGACTTAGACACAAGTGCCCTGAATGGCCCTGAAATTAAAATCCAGATCACTTCAGGAGCATTGATGTGTTGTCCATCCGAACAATAGAGAGTACTTCAGGTTTAATTTGTACCAACCAGAAACCCCGAGGCTTCCAGATTTCATTTTGAAATACCGTTTATATTTATACACCTGAAATTACATCAGCTGCTGGGTTCTTCTCAATCGTGTTTTCACTACCATGTTACCCAACCCTCTTCCTTGTGAAGTGTGGATGTGTCCTGATAAAAGGTACTTAGGTAATATACAGGTACTCAGCATGCACTGAAAGTAGAGTTGCCCTCCCTGTTCCTCCAAGATGCTCCGCAAGGCCTAGCCAGTGCTCCAGGCAGCACAAGACAGGGTGAATGACTCTGCGGACATTGAGAGGAAAGCTTTTGTTTTACCTACAAGTGAAGCATGAGGTTACATGTACATTTCAGTCTTCTAATTGTGGATCGATTTTTGGAAGTAACCCTTTTCTAAACAACTAACCAGGAAGTGCCACTTTGCACTCAAAGGGGAAAATCTGTCCCTTTAGGGCATGATGGTTCTTCTCTTCTCTCTGTAACAGGCTGGTCCTGGCCCAGGATTCTACAAACCATCCTTTGATTATAGCAGGGCCTCACTGTTGGAAGATTCCATGGCCCCTGCGCAGCAAGATGAAAAACTGGCTGTCATTTGGGTAAATCTGAGCAATTCCAAAATTCTAAGGAAGGATTCTTAAGCAAAATCTATCCCAATAGAAATCACATCTAAACATCAGAGAATTTCTAACACTCATAATGGTGAGTGTAGCTTAAAAGCAGAAAATATTCCTCCTCTGAAACCAAATCAAGCCTTGCCTCCTGCCTACCAGGATTCTACAATATGAGGGTTTCAATGGTTAATTGAGAAAACACGAGCAATATTTTGGAGCATATTATGTGGCATATGTCTGCCCTGAGATCATCCTGTATCCCTGATGATAGGAAACTGGCAGGCAGAGTGTGCAAGCAAACAAAAAAGACAAATACATTCCAAAGACAGGTGAATTAGTACACATTACCGAGAACATGCAGTGGGATCCTTTCAGGCTTTCTGCATTCATAAAGTCTAGGTCTATACTCAGACATTCAACACAGTGGTGCAAAGCCACAAGTCTGACTGAAGTTCATGAGGAATAAGATGAACTACTCAAAGTTATTACTGCGTTCATATAGCCAGGGATGGTAGCTCAACCTTGTCATAACTTTTTTAGTGAAGATGCTCACCAGAAAGCCCTTAAATACAGTCACAACTGACTCCACGAGCTTTTCTTGCACAGATCCCTATACGTGTGCACCCGCATTTCCACTCTCCAACGTATGCACTCACACCACATTCTGTTAAACTTCAAACTTCCATCAGTTATATGTGCGTAGATTTGGGGGCCATCATGGATTTTAAATGCTCAGTGAAAAAACCTGTTTCCCAAAGACCGTGAAATATGCTCACGTATGAATGCATCTTAATATCTTGCATTTTACCATTATTTGAATTCAAAGGTAATTTTCCTAATGCAGAGCAGTCCTCAGTGTAGCTACTGGTTACCAGAGAAGAACACGCAATCTATTATTTCTAAATAGTCTCTTGCTCTCTTGATAGGCAATGGAATTTACCTGGAAAAAAGATTATTGGAAAGATATGCCTACATCTGCCACAATATGCATTAAAAAAAATCCTAATTCAGAATAATTTATGCTTACAACTTAGGCCTGACTCTGCTGGTCATTCTACACCTGACTTACTAAGAAATGCAAAAGAGTAAAGTTCTCATTATGAACATCTATGTTTCTACTGACGGTAAGCAAATCCTACTTTTACACTCACGTTGGGATAGGAGTTGAGAAATTTGAACATTACATTTGGATCAGTCTCAAACTAGTGATGCAGCCTGGGCAAGTCTCAGTTATCGAGGGAAGAATGTAGACTTTGTGGTCCTTAGGAGACAGCCCCTCTAACTCATACATCCTATGAGGAACCAAGTCTGCAAGCTTGTGAGGAGCCTCGTACCATGAAAAGCCACAGTAATGCTTCCAGATTTCCAGGACACAATTAAAATGGCTCTGTGTCGGCATTCATTCCTTGCAACTTTCTAAAGCAGCTAACTGATCCCTGGGGAGCCAAGAAGGCCTCTCAGAGCTTTCTTGTACACACCTCCCATTTGTGCTGGGATAAGACGCCTGCCTTAGAAAAACAAGAATGCTTGGGGAAGAAAACCTGACTCTTAATGTGAAAGCTGTTTTATGTCCTGAGGCACCACATTTACTCAGGGTAAGTTTCCCTAAGGCTCACTGACTGTCCTAGTAACAATATTCCAAAGAGAAAGTGGACTACACAACACTTTAATTTCTAGGACCATAAAAAAAGAGAAGTTCCACTATAAATAGATGAAAAAAAAAAGTCTCTGTTCACACAAGGTGGGGCGGGAGGGGGGCTCCCATCTTTCTGTGAAGAAGAAATAATTTTAATTCCATTAAGCTTTGAGAGTTTTGTGAGAGTTGGGTAAGGAAACCAGTCAAGATCTCAAGCCAAGTAGGACAAAGAGAGGAAACCACAGGAAGGTAGGCATATGGGGGCATCAAGGTACAGTCCTCACTGCACAGTGGATACAGGACTCCTATCTGTCCGAATCAGTCTAGTTACATTTATAACCGAATGGATAGTATACAGCACCATTTTATACTCAGTACACTACAGTGTAGTTACAGTGTAAATACTTTGATGAGGGCTTTTGTGGGTTTTATTTTTCTTCAGTGACAGGAAAGTTTGGGTGTGTGGAGATCAGCAGTAGAAAAAAATGTATCCTTAATACTTATTTTGCCTCAGCCATCAAGGATCACATTGCACTGGGTCGATGACATAAATTTGGAGGAGCCACAAGTGTGTGATTTGTGTTGGGCAACATGATTATACTTCTCCAGACCAATTGCTACTGATAACAATAGCACAAATAATATTTGAAATGAAGGTCTTTCGATCAGTTCAATGACTGCACGTGAATTGCTAGAGAAAATGAAATATGTTGAATTAGCTGCGATTTTGTGTAACAGTCTTGATTACTTTCATCCATAGATTTGGAAATAATGTAAAAAAATTTATAAGCATACACGATAGAATTTTTTTCTGTCTTAAATGAAAACAGATCCATTAATATTCACAGTGATTCACCAGCATGCTCGGAGGATATGGTAAAAAGTAGTGAGATTTTAGCATTCTGATGGGGCTTCTATATTAGGATACTGCATTACATCAAACCCATGTCCAAAAAAGAAAGGTCATATTTTATCTAACATGCATTACACGAAGATACTGGAGAATGAAGTAGAATATAAGTAATATTAGCATTGCTAGCAATGAGCAAAAAGCAGAGCAACTATAACGTGCAAACATGCGGAGAGGAAGAAAGGAAAAAAAGTACGGAAGCACCAGAGAGAGATGCATTTGTTAAAAGAGATTCTCTAAGCATACTAACCTGCTGGTTCTAATGAATTTTCTACTTTGTCGTTAACATCGAAAACACGATCATGAACACCTATAGTTTTCATACAGCTATCTATAACAAAAATAGAGATAACAGCCAAATATGTTAGTGAAGACACCCTTAAACTCCCATTTCTTTCTTTCTTTTTTCTTTCTATTTTTTCCTTTAATTTATGTAGAGATCGTTTTACAATCAATGGCATGTGTCCAAATGCCAATATTGTTCCCATTTGCTGTGCACGTACAACAGTCTAAGAAACAACAAGTTAGCAACTGCTGTGTACTTAAAAATAAAAGCATCATGAAGAATGATGAGAAAAAATTTGATGAAAACTAAAACATGGATGTTGATATACAAAACAGATACCACACAGGATTTAACAGTAAAAAAAAAAAAAAAAAAAAAAAAAGTTTTACCGCCGTGAACCAGACCACACAATAAAGCATGCGCAATGAAGCCACCCTCTGAAGCTCATTCTAGTCAACTTACTTGTTGGTCTCACAAAGACTTTGAGCTTTAGACAGGACCTTCTTCCATTATCTGGGATTGCAGAGGCTGTGGATAAGACAAAACGAGAGAGAAAGGCGAGAACAACAACACATTATTCTTCATTTTCAAATGCAAATGGTCTACAAGAAACTGTTTCCTCAACAACAGGAGCATACTCTACTTTTTCCCAGAAGTTAAAACAAAAATACTTCTCAGATTGATGGAGACCGCTAGAAAGAGCTACTTTCCCATCCCTATCTTTTCTTTTCAATACAGTAAGGACTCATGCAAGAATGTTGGTAATCTACAGGAAAATACTTTGGATTTTTATTTCAAAGGCTCTTCCGTTTAACTTTATCTGTTATCAATTTTCTTTAAAATAAGAAGATAATGCTTGAGCCCTCCGGCCTTCATAGAGCTCCTCGGCATCTCCTGCAGGAAAAGGGGCCCAAGGTGAAAGTGCTGGCAAAAACCAGTAACAAATAGTTACAAGGCCAACTTAAACATGACCTATTTTTGCTGGGGAAAGCAAAGCTTTGTCTGTCCTGAAAGCCTGTCTGTCAGTGCTTTGCAGGTAATTCAATTAGAGGTTTTACTCAGAACTTGGCTCTGCATTCTATATGACTAAACCGAGCCCAGCAACTTCCATCATGCTATTATAAGTACAATATGCTATTGAGAAAGCACACTGGTGCAATGGTACATTTATTTTAAGAATTTTGCCACAGAGAAGGATGGAAGTAATAAAGTGGGCTTACCAAAACATGACAACATGTTTCAAGTTATAATTCATTTGAGGAAGAAACTTTCTTCTCCTCTTCAAGATAATAAGACTGTAAACTTTCTCTGCATTGGAAAGATTATCTCCCCTCAGTACACACAGCCTAATGTCAAAGGGATTTCCAAGGGCGGTAAGACCCTTAACAATCTCATATGTTCGCTAATGCATTCTAGAAATGACAGAAATTACAGAAACGAGTGCTGCATACTTTCCTCCCTGTGTGTTTGCTTCAAGTGGTTTCTTCAGAAAATGCAGATGACAGCAATTAAAACTCACATGGCTTACGGTTATTTGGTAATGCCCTCAGTGACAAAGTCAGGACCAGTGTTTGATACGCCTTCTCTCTCCTTTATTTTTTATTTTGATTCCTCATGGGAGCCCAGAAATTGAAAACGCTTAGTGCATAGGTGAGGGGATTCAAGATGCAAACTCCAAACTAATTTTACACCAGTCTCCTCCAGTAACTCCAGATCCATGTGCTGGAGAACTTATAAATTCACCACCTAAAAGACATCAAGCTGTAAAGGACCCCTAGTGTCACTATTCAGCACCTGTTGAAAACTCTTAATTCTAAGACTAAAGTATACAGAAAAGAGGTTTTTGTCTCTCCCCTTCTCCCCTCTGACAAGCAGTTAAGAAGTGCTAACAGCTGGCTTTGCTGTAAGCTTTCATTAAATCAAAGTCGGAAAAACTCCCTCTACTGACATTTACAGTAACTAGTGTGTTATTTAGGGCACAATATTTGCACTCTGCGGTTTGATCCAGGAAATGGTGTCCTTCCTCTGGACCCCAACTGCACATGTGCATGTCACAAATACAGTCCGCATAGGTGACTCCAATTCATTAGAAAAACCATGGGTTCTTGAGATGGTTTATATCTTGTTCACGAGAGGTGGTGTGAAAAGGTGACACGTGGATATTTACACTGCCATTTTATGGACTTTGGAGCTGAGATCAACTCACTGCAAGCTTCCTGAACTTGATCTGCCACATGCAAGAACGGATTGAACCAAAGATCCTGCAAGACACAGTAGGCTTGCGGCAGGATCAAGTGTTTAATTATTTTAGTGGGGGCACTTTCTGGGAGTTGGTACAGGTCTTTCAGATTTATATGTCAGAGAAATCCTGTATATCCAGGACAGAAAAATCATTGTAGGGCACACAGGAATAACCAAACAGCAACAGATGATAAGCTGTCTGGGAAAAACTGAAGAGCGATCTCTCACCAGCTCTGAGAGATGGACAGTTGGCCTTAGCTACAGGCTGCTACGTTCTTCTGTGAATTAAGGATATAACACTTAAAAAACACATAATGTACTTAAAACAAAAACCTCTTTTCCGATCTAACTTCTCCATTACATCCTCCTCTCCCATCACCAGAAAAGCTGTAACAATCATGTGACCTACACGTTATACTATAACTATTAATTACACTTTAATCCTGAGAAAAATTGATGAACAAAGAATAAAAACATATAACATGAGTACACAACGCAGATGACATTAAATCAGCTACCTCTGCAACCTCTGACCTGAACTCATGCAATCAGTTCTTAACCCTTACAAGCTAACCTGAAAACGTAGGACATGCCAGGTCAGCGATAACTTTGGGTTCCTTGCTCACCCCACAGAGAAACAAAACCAAAAAGCCTAAAAACTTTTCATGTAAGATTTTAAGAAGCAGGAGTCTGGCTTTATTCCATGTTATGTTCCAGGTTTCTTAACCCCATACTCCCCAGATGACAAATGTAGGATGCCTTTATACTATGTGCAAAACACAACACTATTAATTATGAATATTTGAAGACTAAAAGGTAATCTAAAAAGTGCTTCACCGGTCACAAGTAAACAAAAAGCAGTGGAGTGAACATTAAGAACACCAAATAACAGAGGAATTGAAAAATGTAACCGTCACACAAGTGAAGTTATAAAGAAAATCCTCTCGGGATCAATTATGAGCAAAAAGGAGTTGCACATGGACACAAGGGAGTAAAAGCTGAAAATGTGCCTGACTTGTCTCAGGAGGTAGGTAGTGTTAATCCTGATAATTCTAGAGCCATGACAGTTTATAATGGCCAACACTATCTTCATTAAAAAAAAATCTGTAACTTCATATCCTCCTTTCCTTAGAAAATTAATAGTCAACATTTGAAAACCGATGGTAATTAACAGCTTCATCCATCCATTCAAATGCTTTAAAATTCCTACTGTGTGCCTGCTTCCCTGTTAGGTACTAGGGGTACAAAGGTATGTACGACACACTGTCCCTCTCCTTGTGTGGGTGCTTATTCCAGCCGGGGACATAAATATGAACCACATGAATATGAACCACAGTGTGATAACGGAGGTCTGTGTGAATTGCCAGCAAAGCTTTAGGCATGGACTTAGCTTGGTCTAGGAGTGGGAAGCTGTCCCAGACGTGTTTATCAGAGGGAATTTTATCGCCTACAGAAACCAATCAACAGGATATGGGACAAAAGAATTAAAACAGTTCCTCCCTTGGGGCGCCTGGGTGGCTCAGTCGGTTGACCGGTCAACTTGGCTCAGGTCATGAGTTTGAGCCCCGCATGGGGCTCACTGGTTCCCTCTCTCTCTCTCTCTCTGCTCCTCCCCTGCTCTCTTTCAAAAACGAATCAACGCTAAAGACACAAAAACAAAAACAGAACACATTTCCTACCTGAGTTGCCACAGTGGAGCTTTAGCAACCAAAATTAAGTCTTAACCAGCAACAGATGAAGAATAGCTGGACCTGAACTCTTCCCATAAACATACATGGATTTTCTAACAGACTTGGTCAAACTAAAATATAAATACAACTCCTGTCTCAAACATTTGTCACATAATCCACATTCATATCCTTTTATTTGGTTTATTGCTGAAAATGTACATTTGGAGTCCGGAAGCTGGGAATAGGGGTAGGGGACCATTAAAACAAGTACAACCTCTCATTCCCTGATCTTAATAGAAACTTTATAAATCAAACCACAGGGTCCTTTCCCCCTACTGATCTGCAAAAAAACAATCAAAATCATACAACACGTAATGAAATATAATCTGAGGGTCTTCTGTGTTTAGAGTATCATGCTAATAAGGCCATGAAGGCTGCATATCCTCAGTCTGTTCCATGACCTCAGACAGGGGCCCCAACTCCAGCCATTCCTGAAAACCTGTTTCCTGGATCTCCTGGGGTCAGCTCAGCTCAGCACTTATCAGCCAATCTGATACATAAAGGGGACCACATTCAGTGCCCCCAAATCAGTACTTCTAGAAGATTTAGCGTTGTAAATGTGACAGTATTCACATCGCAACTCACTACAGGCTTATCAGGTGGACATGGCAAACAGTATAATGGCACCATGCTTTTCACAGGTAGCTTGTGACCTGGCTTCAATTATTCTCACTTGAGAGCGGGCTGAACCTAGCTGTTTTTGCTTCTAACGAGTAGAATACAGGAAATGTGATAGGATGTCATTTCTGTGAGTGTGTTGCAAAAGACCATGACTTCTTTCTTGCCAGCACTGTTTCTCTTGCTCATGAAGCAAGGTGCTGTAGTGTGAGAATCTCAATGCAGAGGCCCAGTGGCAAGGGACTGAGGGAGACCTCCAGCCAAGAGTGTGCAAGGAACGCAATCAGCCAACAATCTGATGAGGAACTAGAGAGTGAATCCTTCTCAACTGAACCTTTAAATGATTGTTACCTTGTCGGAGACCCATACCCAGAGGACCCAGCTAAGCTACTTCTGGATCACTCATCCACAGAAACTGTGAATATTAAATGTCTTGGCCCCAAGTTTGGGGGCAATTTGTAACTCAACAGCTAACTGATACAGTGCTATATAAAAACAACTTTGTGCTACCAAAAGCTTCCCATGGCCGACTTGAGTAAGACCTTAAAAGCTAAGGCACTGGGGTCTCCTGTCTGGAAAACCACCATGGCCGTTTCCACAGGGCAGCTCCTGCCTTATTCGGCTCCCACGTCTAAACAACTAGATCCCTTCCTAGTTTACTTTTCAAGCTACTGTTACAAGTCCACTTAAAATATGCCTTGAAGAGAAGTAATTATAAACTGCTGTTGAAGAAATACTACAAGATGTATCTATTTGTTTTCACTCCAGCCCTTAAAAACGGTTTTTCATTTTCCTGCCCATGCCACTTAGTTTGTTTTTGCTAATGCAGCCAACCTGTGCTTTTCTGTGCAATTATCGTGTCTCACTTTAACTCCAAATTGCTGGGTGAACTAAAAGGAGCTTTGATACAAAATGTAAACTTAAATCGTAAGACAGAATGCCCTTCCTCAAATAGGAGAAATAGCATGTACAGATGAGCTTAAAAACATGTGAACTAAGGGGCGCCTACGTGGCTCAATGGGTTGAGTGTCTTAGCTCAGGTCATGATCTCACAGTTCATGAGTTCGAGCCCTGTATCAGGCTCTGTGCTGACAGCTCAGAGCCTGGAACCCACTTCAAATTCTGTGTCTCCCCTCTCTCTGCCCCTCCCCTGCTGGCACTCTGTGTCTCTCCCTCAAAAATGAATAATGTTAAAAAACAAATGTAAACTAAAAGGACTGTAATAATAAGTTAAAATTCTCTTCGTATCGAAAAGCTTGTATCAATTATCTTATACACGGGCTATTAAATTAAAAACAAACATTTTGAGATTTCAAGCAACTAAAACTAATCAAGGCAGCAAACATCCTTTTTTGTGAAGAACCAGAAGCTTGGCAGATAGGGTGATATACTCTGGTATTTTCTTTCTCCACATTTTTAGGCCCAATACTGTACTCATCAGTCAACATTAATATCTCTGCCTAACCTTATTCATCCCCAAATCTTAATTCTAAAAGCCAAAATCCTTCTCCTTTACTGTGTCCCTTGTCAATCTGGGTACCTCGAGAAGTTGTATTTTTAAGAATAGTCAGCCACTTTCTTCTTCCTTTTAAAGAAATGAGTGTGTGTGGGAGCATTAAAAATGCAGTTTTCCATTATGTTTGCCACAGGCAATAGTTCTCAATTTGTGCAAGTCAGAAGAAGAGATAGGCTATTAGTTGTTAGCAGAACCTAGTCTTTTCTCTGCATGTTTTCATGTAGTTTAACATACAACACAGATACATGCAAATTAGACCAGGCGACAGCAGAATTAAGCATTAATATTCCTTTCGCAATAAATGCTGAAAAAGTAAAGTTCACTTAAATAAACAGTACTACTGAAAATGTCTTCCAGAATTTAATGAATCAAAATCCATTTTGTATCTGTGCATGGGGGTAGGGAACAGAAGAAGTGGTGGGTGTAGGATAGAGATTAACAAAAGCCATATGGACTTTTTGGAAAATGGTTACCAGACCACAGAAAAAGTCTTAAAAGTTAGGCCTCTTGTTAGGAAAGAATATCCCAGCAACAATTGCAACTGGCCATCTGCCCTTTTTTAAAAGGCAGCACAACACCTAATTTTCATATTAAGAACAAAATGACCAGTTACGATGGAATACATTTCACCATTTTACCTTTTGAGGTTTAAAACTCACATGTTTTAATAACCTGCTCTTGGCCCCAGGTTTATTAAACTTCTATCCTAAGAGCAACCACAGGAGCTGGCTACATTTGCCCATACCTTTTATCCTTCCCAGCCAGTGGTGTTTCAAGACTTAAATCACTGGCAGGTTAAGGTCAAAGCCCCAGATGTAACACTTGGAAGAGAGGTTACTAAGTAGAGGTAGGAACCTTGAAGAAACTTAAAATATCATGTAAATACTAGAATCTCTGATAGGGCTCTAGGGATGTGTCTTTTTAAAAAAAAACTAGAAAAGGAAGAGGGGTGTTTCCCACTGTATACTAAGGGTAGAGCAATGTACTCCAAGAGCTAAAACTTGTGTTTCAACACCAGGGAACTGTAACAGGGACAAATAATTAGAGTAAAGTTCAGGGAGAGGGAAGTGAAATTAGTTCCAGCTGTGCAGCCTCAGACAAAAGAGAAAATAGAAGGTACCACCCATCACACCCATTGCCCCCCTTTCCCTAGCTCTCCACCCCCTTAGGCCAAATTCTCACTGCAAATGCTAACTTAAGTAGTATTTAAATTCCAGGAGCTAAGCCTCAGAAGATCAATTATTTTTTCTTTGCAACCTCAAATAAATGGCTGAGGACAAGTTTCTTGCCACTGATTTCTAGGAAAACAAACAGGACATTATCATGCTTTTGTACAGATTTATTTCAAGGGTGGGCAGACTTTTACTTGCCTCTTAAAGCTCAATGACAATGAACTTATTCCTACTGCTACTCAAAAGGGTAGGGTCTGTCTCATATACTTTGGTATCTATTAAGGCATGACCAAAAAGTAACCTGGATTTTAGAGAATGCTTTTAAATTATCCTCTATACAGGAAGAATTTTCTAGTTCTTTTTAAGAAAAAATGAAGTCAGCTTAAACGTATCTCCTTCCATGATGTGACTGGAAAAATCCAGTCCACATAGGCACAGAAAGCGAGATAATATTTAGATAGTATTTTAATTGTTAACTGCATTACCTCGTGTTCAGAGTTTTAAGTTCCTTCCTGGATATTTTACTTTAAAAAAAAACAAAAAAACGGACAGGACATATTTTAACAGGAAAAGTAAGTTTCCTATTACAAATTGTATTGTAACTATTTTCTGAGACCTGGACTAGCCTGAGGCCACACTACTGAAATGACTGTCCCAGGTCATTAAGGTCAGATAGTTCTCTCTCTCTTGTTTGTGTTGATTTTGATGAATTTTGCCTGCTGTACCAGATAAGTATAATCTGACAAAAAGAAAACAAATAAGCAGAATGACTCACTTACAAAAACTCTTCTTCAGCTAGAAGCCACATAATAAAGGTAATAACAAAAACAAAAACTGAGACAAAAGGCAGAATTCCTAGAATCCCAGAGAGGAACTATTTATATTATTCCTTCTCCACAGGCTCTTTATGGCACCTCTATGACCTGTTACTGGAGTTTCTGTTAACTGGTAAGCAATGAGAGCCACAAATTCCATTCCTCATTTATACAGTATTTAGCAGGAACAGTGTATCATATAGCACAAAGGCAGCAAGACAGTAATAAGTCATCAAGTTAATACAATTCAAAGAAGCTCCAGGAAAAAAGCTATTATTTCTTTGCAGTTTCCATAACCACTATCATCCTGATCTTCCCGAGTGAGGGACCTTGGAATGGGCATGGTTTAGGGTTCAGTACATGCACAATGATGATCTCAATTTTTTTCCTGGTTCACCTGTTCTGGCTTCTGTGGTGCCTTTCAGTCAGCTGCTTAACCTAAGTGGGCCTCTGTTTCCCTATGGAAAAAAAAAAAATTAAGTATGACCTCCTCTAGAGGAGCGGTAGGCTGTTAGCTTGCACTTGGAAATGCAGGTGACAGATCTCTTTAGATCTAGAATATCAGGTCACTATTCCACAGATTGACAGAATGAGTTCTGCCCTTACCGCTCCTTCTGCACTTGGATTTCCCTCAGCAAGTAGTCCCTAGTTCTAAGCATACATTTACAGGAAGGGGAGGGGTCGGGTTATGGATAGTTGTGACAAAGTTCTTAGTCATAAGGAAAACCAGGGGGACACGTGTGACCTTTTACTTGTAGCCTAAATTAGGAAAACTGTATTCTACCATAGTTTTGATGTGGACATGGGGGGTAAAGGGGTTTATGTGAGTAAGTGCGCTTTGGAGTGAGAGTTCAGAAAATTACAAAGGGCACTGGATGACCTGTTCCTTTTGAAAATCATGCTAAGATTCTCTGAGTTCTTTTTTCAATCCATGTTAAGAGTGTGACCGTGCTATTGTATTAGAGAGATGCTGACCAAAGACGAGGACGTAGCTCCCACAGAGCAGTTACGAGGCCAGGCATGGAGACCGCCTTTGCTGCTGGCCACAGAGACAGAGTGGAGGGAGCCCTGGTGCTCAGGGACCGCAGCCCAGAGGGGAGACAGCCTGCCGCCACGCCCACACCAGTTCATGAGAAAGGTTCCTGCACCCGAATTTGATATTCTTTTGCATCCTATTTGGGTAAATATCTATTTACACATGTCAATTATGTCTTTGTTTTTCTTGGCCAGGAGGCTACGTTCTCGCAATGTCTGCCATTTCTGGAGCTAAGGTAAGTCTCTGGGCAAGGGTAGCCAGGCCCCATGGAACCCCAGAGGCCTGAACAAATAAATGTTCTCTCTTTAGAAGGCTAGATTCCACCAAAGAGGAAGTCATTTAGGTACCAGGACTGTACATTTCGTTTCACACCCAGAATGCTTTCCTTGATGAAGGTTTCAATGTTGACAGAGCAAATAAAATCAAAGCTAAGGCTAAGAACCAAATGCTGGTTTGCTCTGGTTGTCTCTAACTAGGACCATTTCCAGGCAAGTTCATGGCTGTGCACTGCAGGGCAGCACAGTAGCCAGTCTTTCACAGTTGGCCCCAACTTCAATTTCTTTCTTTAACTCTCCCGCTACTCCCTGCTTTAATCCACATTAATAGCTAGTCCCAACAATATTCCCTCCCAGAACCTCCCTGGCTCCCAAGTCTCATATGACCTTTTCCTTTGCCTCTCAGAAATCCCAGCTCTCTCCGGCCACTGGAGACCGTTCCCCATTCTTCCAACACGAAAATCCTCTTCTGGCTTCTTCCATGGATCTGTTTCTATCAGGTAACAGCACCTAACCCATTCTGTTTTGTCTTAGAGCTGTTACCCTGTGTCTCTGCTGCTCGGATTGGGAGTTCCCTACAGAAGGAGACCTGCTGGGTCCTCAGTGCCTGTGAATCCACTGCTTTGTGTGTAACATGTTTTCCAGAAAGATTTGGAGAAGGAGTCTACAAGCCACAAGAATCTGTGGAGCTGTTGACCAAATGTGAACGAAAACTCGGGATTAGAATAAAAAAGAAAATGGAGAGACGGGTCAAGGAGAAGAAAAGAAAGAAAGAAAGAAAGAAAGAAAGAAAGAAAGAAAGAAAGAAAGAAAAAGAAAAGAGAAAGAAAAGAAAGAAAGAAAAGAAAGAAAGAAAAGAAAGAAAAGAAAGAAAAGAAAGAAAGAAAGAAAGAAAGAAAGAAAGAAAGAAAAAAAGAAAGAAAAAAAGAAAGAAAGAAAGAAAGAAATCTTTTCCTGGAAGGCTCCTCCCCATCTCTGCTGTCTTCTTAGGAAATGATCTTGGAAACTGTGACCTAATAGTCAAAACCTGGGGAGATATACAAAATTCAAGGAGGTATTATTTTTCATGTCTGCAATGTGTGGTTGAGGTGGTAAGATGGAAATGAAAGGAATGTGCACATCTTTAGGAGCCAAAGATGTGCAGAATCTCATGAAATGATCAGTCTGTGTGGAGCTGCAGGCCCCACCAGTAAATAGGAGAACAAAGGCAAGGTGATGGGAGGATCCGGTGACCTCACGCTTAAGGATAGAAAAGTGACACTGGGGCATCATAATCAGAGGTGAAGAGTGAAGCCATCCTGCCTGAAATCCTCTAGTCATTAAGAAGGTTTGGCAAGTTAAGGTACCTCAAACACTACCTGAGAGAGTAATCCCAAAATTGTGTTAGGGGATACGGCTGAGTTTAAAAACTAAGCATAGGCATTTTTAAGAGAATCAAATCACAGAGCGAGTATTCTTTTTGTGTTAAAAAAAGCACCTGAGAATGCGGAACCTTAATGCTTTCAAAGCGTATGACAACTTTGGCCATTCAGAGTGGTCAGACATGTCAGTCCAATTTAAAATATGTAATGGAACAATTGCTTTATACTTTTTGACTAATGACATCTTAGGTTACACAGAGTTTTAAAACATTTAACAGAATTAAAACATATTTTTCATTTTCAATTACTGTAAGAATTACTTAAATACTTGGGAGGGTTTTACAGTCCCACAATTCAAGTACTTAAAAAGGAAAGACTTCTCGTGGTGAGCAGTGACTAATGTGTAGAATTGTTTACTCAATATACTGTATGCTGGCAACTAATATTACTCCGTGTGTTAATTGTACTTCACTGGAGATACAATACATTCTCTTTACTTTTTATTTATTTTTAATTGGTTAAAGGAGTTTAATTAACTGAGTTTGTAAATGGAACCAAATATTTAAATTTCCTAGTCTTATATATAGAATAATAAGATGATGTGTAAATGAATGTGAATAGGCTAAATTTGAAAATTTAAACATTTTAAAAATGTGTTATCTTAATAAGTCAAATATCAAATTTGAAATCCAAACTAACCCTTTAAATAGACTTTCCTGTGGACATAAACTATCCTCTGTGCACCAAAAATATACTTGATACTTTCTTTCAGGCCATGGCTCAAATACTGCCGCCCTAAAGAGGCTTTCCATGACCACCCACCTGACTGAAAGCCTTATTCTTTTTCTCTGTCACTGCATCTAGCTCCTTTTATACGTCCTAGCATAATTGGCAGTTAGAGATTTGTTTGTTTCCTGGTTTATTGTCTATTTCCCAATTAAACTGTATGCTGCAGGTGCAGTAACCATTTTTTAATACATCACCGTGTTTCCAAAACCTAATACATCACTGTGTTTCCAAAACCAACCTTTGCTTGGTACAAAGTAGGCGCACAGAAAGTATTTTTGAAGGAATGAGTAAGTGAATGAATTAAAAACCAAATAAGCCAAAAATACTAAGGTCCATATATTACACAATATAACCAACAGAACCAAGGTGTTCTAGAAATCGGAGATCTTCACAGATTGATTGGCTAGGTTTTCCACTCTGTGAATATTACTTTTATATTTCTCTTGCTAAAATACAGAGCAATTTCATGGCTAGATGAAAACTTTGTCCGCTTTATTGCCACAGCAAACTTTTTGAGAGATTTGTTTACTGTTTGATTTGCCAGAAACCCTAGTTTAGCAAGGAGATAATGCACAGATGGCACCAAGATGCACAATAAAAGGTTTAATAAATCACAATTATAACTTTAACGTGAAGTATATTAAATATCTCAATGATGTATTTTTTAGGAGCTTCTAGTATTTGAAAAGTACACAGAATGGAGAAAAGGATTACCATACTTCAAAATATGTTTCCATTTCTTAAGAAATCTGTGAAGCCAGCATATAAATACAAGCGTTCTATCCACTAGCTATGATATTAATACCAGTGTGCTATTTAAGTTTTAAGGAATCATTTACATTTTGATGCTGACTCTACATGTCATATAAATAGGAAGATTTTTTGTATAGCTTAGCATTTTGGGCAAAAAAATTCATTCTATTTTTCTTCTGCTTAGTTGAAGAGAAAGTACGTACTCTTGGGTCAACTTATCTTTTTAATCTAAGAGGTCTCAGTTGAAATTGACTTTGAAGTTTGCTAATTACAAAACTCAACAGGGGTTTTTCCTTATTTGGTATAACTCATATTTCTATTCATTAACCCCAGTTTTAAAAAGATTAGAAAATCTGAATAGAAACAACTTAAAAGTTTGAAGAATAGCCTCTTCCCCTGTGATATCTTCAGATACTTCAAGTGCAAACTTCCCCTCATACAATCTAATTACAAATCTTTTGTGGTTGTGGAAGGAAAAGGTTATATTCATACATTTTGAGCTTCCTAACAACACAGTGCAGCAGGGAGATGAGAAATCGGTTGAATTTTTTTTTCATTCCATATATTGGGAAAATTTATGTCTACCTGAGTTACGAGAAAATCGGGGTACTGACGGGCAATCCTGCTAGGTGCTTTTCGTGGGGCCAAGCCACTGGGTTCAGATGCTTTCATTCTGGTGAAAAGATCATTACCAGGCGGCTCCGGGGAAGTTGGCCCTCCTGTAAGTGCACTCCTTTGTTATGAATATGGAACAGATGGAGCCAAATCTATCTGCTCCGTAGGAACAAAAACACTTACAACCCAGCTCTCTCTATTAAAGACTCTACTTAGCTCCTTTATACCATTGGCTTTCTGTGCACTGCTGTGAGGTTTTGACTTTATAGAAAAAGGCACTTCATAAAAGCAACAGTTCTTACTCTTAAACCAAAGTGGCCTAAGAACTAAAGAAGATGAATACATGGTTTCACCCACAGGACTCCTTGGAGATATGCAGATATTCAATTAGGTGTGTGTGTGTGTGTGTGTGTGTGTGTGTGTGGGTGTGTGTGTAGGAGAAAGACTGTATTCAGTTCTGGTAAATGTCTGCTTTAAAACAACATGAAAATATAAAGGAGAACGATGAAGATGTCATGTTTCTCATTACGAGGATGGCATCTAATTGCTCTAGCATAATAAAATGCCAGGATTTAATTTTGTGTGTATGTCTGTAAGGCTAGTGAGGACTGTCTTGAACAAAAAATATGACCACGCACAACAAAATCATGCGGGTAAATATAATTAGTAATTAGGACCATGCCACAAAACAAAGGCTATATGATGCTTCCTCCCTATGAAAAATAGTAATAATTACATTCAGTATTATGCCCATTTGCTTTTATAATCAGAAAGACGTGAATGCGGCAGGTAAATCCAGTGCTTGTGCCTATTTATCATGCCGATGGGCTGAAACACATCCAGAGGCCATACCTACAATGTGTTCTTGCCAAGATGTGTGTGTTGACAGATAGGTAGGTGAGTCTCACAGGCTTCTCGGAGAGGATGCAGGACTGGGTGTGCACCTCCCCTCCACAGCAACACGGGGAAAGGAGTGTCTGCCTTATTTCATTACATTTATTATACTGATACATTTAAAGTCTGGCTGCCTCTTCGAAGATAATTGAAAAAAGAAATTCTGTGGCAGGATGCTTTGATTCTGACTCAATCAAGTCTTCGGGCAAATTTCCTCCTGCCAGTGGAAGCACAGCTTGCCTAAAGTCGTAACCTTTGTTGGAGGAAAGGAACTGGCCTTGAAGCAGATCATGAAGCAGATGTTTTATGCCAAATCAGAGTCTGGGGATACGTAGGCTACTGCAAATAAAACTCTTCTTCTGTCTGTTCAATCATTTCAATTCCCTGCAGTGTGAAATATGAACTTGCCAACAAATGGCCAGCGTGCTGTGCCTCGCAGCAGGGGGGGAAAGTGCCACAGCTGTGCCAGAGACTGGAAAACTCGAGACGCGCGTGACATGTTCATTATTTCTCTACAGCCAGGGCCTGAGCCAGACCGTTCCCCAGAACCCAGACGGAGGGCAGGAGCCGGACTGCCCAGTACACCCAAGGGTGAAAGACATGATTTCCACCAAAATGAGACACATGACTTGGACTGATCTCTTGGATGACCCCAGAAGGTCAGTCTTTACGACAAGAAACCAAAGGGCAGATCTTCTCTGGGTATGAATAGATTGAAAAAATAGGTCTGCCAGTGATCACAGCTTTTTTTCTGATTTTATTAGCAGCCTGCTCTGTGAGCAATAAAAAAAAAAAAAAAGAAAAAGAAATAATGAAATACACTTCGAGCCTCAAAGCAACTATGGAAGATTGAAATGGCCCAGTGAAGAACTTATCAAAAAGATATCTTGTCTTTATCAGAAAGACGGAATTCTGGAAACCATCTGGCATACTTGTTGCAGGCAAATGTAATACTAGTTCCTTCTAGTGTTCTGCACTGGCCTTCTAGTTCATTCTGCATTACAGTTTCTCAATAATCAAACAGCTAATTTATCTAAATTAAAGAAAAGTAAAATTAACAAGTTTCAGTTTGAGGTCCTTTGCAACATATTGAACATGCATATTCACACATACCCTTATAGCTGTAATCCTAGATTATAAATATCCCATATTCAGTTCTATTGTGAGATTTTTCAAAGGTTATTCACATGCTTTCTAGTGCCACATTCTTTCAAGTTTTAATCACGAGCTCCTTAAATAGAAGTCATTTGCATCTGTAAACATTCCCTTGCAATAGTATTTAGCAGTATATTCTCTTTGTGCAGAGCTACTTTAAAAGGAAAATAACCTTAATATGGAATAACAATCAAGCACAGGCAGAAAAAGATAAATTAGAGGCTTGAGGAGCCTCTGTTGCCCCTTTATGCAATTTCTGAAAAAAAAAATGTTTGAAGTTTCTCAATCTTAAAATAGCCCAGAATCACAGTTTATTTTGGATGATGGATTATAGGAATACCACTCACATAATCCAAAGCATGACCTAAATTATAAGGACATTTTCAAGAAAAGAAATGAGTTTGAAATAATTTATTATTTTGAAAAGAGTCCAAATAAGTACACATGGTTCAAGCTCAAAATGATAGACCATTATCACAACTAATGGCCAAGTCCTCATTAGTTTAGCATTTCTAAATGGATGCCGTAGTCAATAAATCTGTCGCGGAATGGTTACAAATGATTGTTGTAAGGGATTAATAACAAGACCTATATTTTTATTTTAGGATTCTTTTGGCACCAATTACTCTAGAATATTATTTCTCCATAATGTTTCTTTTTCTCTATTTAACTTGACCAAATACAAATTAGAAACATGAAATTATTTCTTAATTGATACGGAGCTTGGTGGGAGGGAACTTCACTTCAGGATGCATACTACTAATATTATTATAATAGCTACCATTTATCTACTCTTTCTACACACCAGGCACTGTGCCAGGTTTATTAAATTTAATCCTCAGAACAGTTCTGCAAGGCAGGTATTATTATCTTCAGTTTAGAGACGAGGAAACTGAGGCTTACTGGGATCAGTAGTTAGCTGAGGACATACGTAACGAGTGTATGGCAGAACGGATATTCAAATCCAAGTCTTTCTGATGCCAGAACTATACAACCTCAGTTTATAGTATAAATCATACTTTTCTTCATGACTGCCCTACTTCAAATATTTGTTGCATAATTTCCCAGAAGCTCTTAAAAGTCCTTCCAAAAAAATCTGGGAGTAGGTTAAAACTTGGTAGAACTTGACTGTGTAATCTTAAGCATTTGCAAGAGGTTTCAGTAAGAAAACCAGGTGGAGGTTGTGCCTGCAGGGACATGCCCTATGCATAGTGCCTAATCAGGTGCATATCAAGAAAAAGCCTTTTAATATTATATTACTATAACTGATGTGCTTCTAAGTACCCATATGCACCACTGTAGGAGAAAATACGAAACAAAACATAGTAACCAAATGTTCCAAAAAGAAAACAGGGAAAATTGGCTGCATTCTTAGTACACGCTCCCTGGTGCAAGGAGAGGTTTCTCAGCCTGGCACTGTTGTCTCTGACCCCATGGCATCCCTGGGGATTCAGGCAGTTCTTGCCTGTTCCCACCCCTGTGGTGCCTTAGTCTTGGCCTGGAGAACATGCTGACAACATGGTGGCATAAGAACCAACATTAACATATAAAGCAGAACCTCCTCTTATCCAAGACCCAACTGAGAGGGCTCTGTCTGGGGGCGGGGCCTGCTGAGCCCAAAGCCACCTGCCTATTTACATATAGACAGAGTCGGTGGCCTTTCCTGATGCCTCAGAAAAATAACAGATGCAGCAGATTCCCTAATTTTTACTTAAATTCAATAAGGATAGGAGTTCATTGATAAGGTCCACCAAGAACGACTTTGTATCTTTCTATTTTTTTTTCTCTCTCACTATGTAGGTATTTGATCCACTGTCTACTCAACAGCATATGTAACATTCCTATACCATCTATTTTTCAAAAGCACTTCCCTTTATGGACCACATCCAGAGGATCCCATCCAGCCAGAGAAATAAAGGATTCTGCTCCACTCCAGACATTGGACCGGAGTCCAGAGTGATCCTGGTAGAACCTAAGTCAGATCATGTCATGCCTCTGCTCAAAAGCCTCCAACAGCTCCCATGTTGCTCTGATGAAAATCCTGGATTCTTACTGTGGTCAACCATGACCCTGCCTCCCAATCCATCACACACACTGACACACAGTTACAGAGTTCTCCAACCATGCAGGCACAAAACTCTCCCCAAGCCCTTGCTGTTTTTCTGTTCCCTCTACCTGGACAGCCCTTTGGCCAGATAGACGCATGGCTTGTTTCCTCACTTCTTTTAGGCCCTCCTTCGAGTGTTAACTATTAGAAAGACCTTCCCTGATCTACCTCTCTCTACCTCTACCTACTTCTCTATTCTACATAGATATCTTGCCCTATACTATAATTATGTAGATGGATAATCCTGTAAGTATATTTAAATATATTTATATATTCTTACATATAAAATAGCAATTTCCCCACTTTTATATTCTCCATTCTCCTGTTTTTTTTTTCCATCATAGCATTTGTCAACTACCTGACATATTTAATATTTATTTATTTCCCTGTTTATCCCCATCTGCACTCCCTGGCTCCCCAGCAGAGTGTAGGGTCTATTAAAGCAAGGCTTTTTTTTTTTTTTTTTTTTTTGCCTATTTTTTTCCTCTACTGCGTATACAGAATCTTAAATACTATCTGTTCAGCACTGTGACACTCAATAATACCTGTTGAATGAAAGAAGGAAAGAAAGGATAAACAGATGAAAGACAAGGTCGCCCCCAAAAATGCTTGTTTGCTTACTGATCTACTATAAATGCATATAAAATCACAAGGTTGGAGGAGAAAAAGTAAAATATAAAAGCCAGTAACCAAGTAGGCATGTGAGCTTCCTGCAATGTAAGTAGGTCCTTAAGCCTGCTATAAATGTGAATAAGTGGCTTATTTTTCAAGATAGAGTGGTTTTTCCCCCCACATTCAATTAAGATGCACTAAAACATATTTGTATAAAGCAAAATGATTTTAAAGTACTTTTGAAAAAGCTTCTACTAATAACCCGGTGCTTGTTTTCAAGGCATTCTTGTGAAGGGTAAAGGCAGATGACAGCAAAATATCAGCCAAGCATTAAGTCCGAGAAGGAGGTCAGGTTTTTGTCGGTGGCCTTTATTTGGAGTAATGCTGAGCAGCAGCCCCGATTCGCCTGGAAATGCATGAGCGGGTAACTCGGACCTGGAGACACGTCTCATCACCATCTGTCAATAGCTAAACATCAAGCACTCTTGCATCCTTAAACCGACCTCCAGCTTAAATCACTGAATCACAAAACTCATGGTTGTGAACCTGGGGGACAACCTAGTTCAGTCTTCTCATTTTACAGGTTTAGAAACCTGAACTTTAGCATTTCAGAGGGCTCAAGTAACCCAAGCAAAGTTTACTGTACTTGGGAAAAGGATGTTGAATAGGCTGCTGTGGCCCAGAGACATTCATCACAAGGAAAGTGTTCACTCAAACTACCTTGGACAGAACTAGGGCAAAGAAATCATCCCCAAAGCTCCTCTTAAATACAAAGAACCAAATTATTAGGAATTAAATATTTAATGAATTTATAGGATAGCTAGTTCTGCTAAAATTTATGAAATAGTTTAGTTGAACTTTTTATTTGCTGAACATATTCTTTAGAGAGCATGTAAAATCAATGTGTATAATACGTTTATATCCCTTTTATAGAAAAGAGTATAATTTTACTATTTTAAATAACTGTGGAAGGTTATGGCCACTGCATCTTTGCCTCTGACATTGGGTCGGTCATAGTTATGATTTATTTTTTCTCAAATATATGGTCAGAGACACAGCCTCAATTAAGATATTACTCCTGGAGGAAAATGGGAGGCACTTTACAACTCTCTGCTTTATGATTCTATTTCCAGAAAGCACAGTGGTGAAAAGTGGGAGCTGTCTGTGATACTAATTTGAAAAACTAATGAAGTTATAGAACTGTTATTTCTCATAAGTAGCTACCAGCCCCTATTCTCTGTACAGTGTAGTACTGTTTTTTACATGTACAACTCCAGTCAAGGCCAGAGCTATTGTCACAACCCGCCCTCAGCAATACAACACACACACCCAACACCCCACCTCACCACCATATTAGTAAGGAAGAGGTTTATAAAGTTTTATCTCAGTTCTCAGGCATTGAGAATTTCATTGCACTCCCAAAGAAATGTTCTTCCCACTCAGCTACAGCTGCCTTTTCAAAATTCCCAACTACTTTTGCCCCTTGCGACCAATTTGATTCTGAAAAGTAAACGTAAACCGGATTTTTAGAAGTCAGATCATTTAAAAATGCTCTAGGCCTATTGAAAAGAATTCCTCTTCTGTAAATGGAATGATCACTCTGCAATTTATCTTTTGTAAAATCCTAATTTTCGCACGTCATGCTTGTTTAAAATGATACAGACCTGTTCAGATTTCCTCAAGGGGATAAAATCAACACCAATTATTTCTTTCTACCCCATTTCAGTTGAAAAGTTCCTCTAGAATAGAAAGCAGAATTTTAAAAATACTTAGCATCGTCTGCCTTGTCATTTTCTTTAAATATGCATAGATCAAAAATGCCATAAAGCAGGAATCCTCCCTGTCAAAGCCTTGTGGTCTCCACTGGAATCCCTTGGATTCTCACAGAGGTAGATAGTTCAATCCTTCACCTATTCTCCCCTTCCCTTCCTTCTTTCACACTTTGTTTACAATAAGAAAGAAGAGATACACAGTCCCTGCCCTCAGGACATTACATTTTAGAGAGTGAGGTACAAAATTTGAAATTGTCATCATTGTTCTGAAAAAAGAAGCAAGGAGTTTGTTAGACAGGGGTTGGAGGCTCTGAATGGGATGGGGTGGTCCCATCAATTGTAAACTCAAGGACCTAGTCCAATGTGCTAAATTCTACATCAAACTTAGGCACAAAGACGTTAAAAGCCTGAAAGGGCAGATTCAATTAGGACCTTTTGGCAATCCGGATACACTTGCTAATCTGAAGGGAGTATCAGACAGGAGGCAATTAAAAAGCATGTATTGAATACCTATGCTATGTTCACTCTAGGAACTAAACATATGGGGGTAGGGACTACGTTTCACTTTTTGTTTTTGGGTTATAGGTGCAGGAAGCTCCCATATAGCTACATCCTAGAGTAGCTTCCAAAGATATCAAGGCTTTGGTTATGCTTTGGCCCCAGCAAACAGAAGTTAATGATTTAAACCACAGAGGGCATTTTCCACACAAGTCTGTGGGGGAGCAGAAGGACTCAAGAGGTTGCACAGGGGACAACGTAGTGGAGCAGCCATGTAGATGGCATGACGCCTTTTGTAGAACAGTAAGATACCACATGAAAAGATTACCACATAGTACTGGGAAGTGCAAAACTGCCTAATGATGCGTTACAAAAACAGGACTAACAATGCTCAGCACCAACTTTGAAGCCATATTAGGGAATGCCTTCCTTCCTCTAGCCCCCGGCTTAGTCACTTTCCGGGTGTTACTTAATTTTCATCAAGGGACTCGAGATAGATCTTAGACTAGGTTTATGAGTAAATTATTTGGATGGAGTAACTAGCTCTTGAAGACAGCTAGTGAAATGGTACTTTAAAGTGGGATCGAGTTCAAGGCAATCAATGAAGAACAGAATAGCAGAGACTAAGCACAGGTGTATCTCAGGAAAAACAAAACCCACCTAAGCTGCAAACTGAACTTGTGTCACACAGGTCTACTTCTTTATCAGATCTGATCAAGTGTTGTCGTAATGTTTGGGATCTATATTTAAAATAAGGCTTCAGAAAAGTGACAAAATTTATTTTCAAAATTTCAAACAGCTTTCCTAAGAATAGCCAGAGGAATTAAGGTGGCGTGTTTCACCACAAATACATGAATCCTTGAAGGAAGAGACAACTGGTCTGTATTTGTTGCTCACCTCAATGGAGGATTAGATGCAAGGATGTGGATTCAACTATACAGAAAGTCTGATACACTAAGTACATAGAAAGGGCTGGATGATGAAAGGTATTAAAATAGATTCCACATGTCATGACTAGGAGAAGCATATACTTAGTATGTTTTAGAGCTGAGTGGGGTTTTATAAATAATCTAACCTCCTTCCATGGAAACCAGGTCCCTCCAGATGTTCCAGTGAAAGAGAGGTTCCTAAGTCTAATATGTTTGGTGAGCAAAAGATATCTCTCCCTATGGAGAGTTGCAATGCATGGGGGCATTTAACACCCCAAGAAGTCTTACCTTCCCTTCCAAAGAAGGGGAAAAGAATTGACTTCAACCCAGAATTTCCCAAACATAAACTTGATATCAGATATTAGAACATCTTAAATTTCTTGTTCCTTGGGACCGCCAATCTAGATCAACTCCTTCATTTTGTTATTTTTTAAAATTTTTTTTAATGTTTATTTATTTTTGAGACAGAGAGAGACAGAGCATGAGCAGGGGAGGGGCAGAGAGAGAGAGACACACACACACACAGAATCTGAAGCAGGCTCCAGGCTCTGAGCTGTCAGCACACAGCCTGACGTGGGGCTCGAACTCACGGACCCTGAGGTCATGACCTGAGCTGAAGTCGGACGCCCAACCGACTGAGCCACCCAGGCGCCCCAACTCCTTCATTTTGAAAGCAGACTCAGTTACCTGACTGATCCCATATCTGACTAGAGTTGGACAGAGCCATAATGGTACTTAACCCATTCCACTTCGCATTTCTTAAATCCTGCTGATGTCAATGAAAGGAAGCTGTAAATCAGCACATAGGGTATTTTCCATTATTTGTCTGCAGTTTTTGCTTTTTTCCATTAAAATAAAGAAAAGCAAAGGAATGTGACAGAAATTCTAACTGAAAAATGAGTCACTTTCTTTAATTCGTTGGAACATGGTAAAGCGTGCAAAAGTACTAAACAAAGGAAAAATATTACTGTACAACAAACTCGAAATATAAATGTTAAATTGATGCTCTGCCATAGTTGCACATAAAGGATTTGCTACATAAGTTTTCTATTTGTTTTGAACAATTCTACATATTCTCCACTACTGTTCAACAATGAAAGATACCTTTGTTTTGGTCAGTGGTTGTTTCTGCCTATTCAGCATCAATGCCCATCTTCCTTAGGCTCAAAACCAAACCAACACCAAGAAAACTTCGAAGAGCTCCCCTTTCCTGATTTCATGCAGTCTTGGCGGGCTTGTCAATCAAGGTGCTCTTTATTCTTTTCAAAGGATAGCTATCTATGCCAACCAAATTCCTTCTGCCAGGAACTGGAATCCCAAGTACAGTGACACAAGGAAGGGAGACATGTTAGAGATGAGAAAGTAGAATGGCTGGGTCTTGACAAGGTCATTCTAATTATCCACTTGTTTCTAGGTTCTGGATCTGCAGCATTGCCTTGGTTACTGTTCATCCTGAGGTCTTCAGTTAAACACATCAATCTCTTTACTAGGGAGAAAGTTCCTCTGTTTTTGCTTAATTTAGCTAGAAACTGATAAATACTGTTTACAAGCTGAGAACCTTAATGAATATATAGTCCTCATCTGTGGTGTACTTTGCAAATGGAGGAAGCATCACCAAGTATTCATAATTATATAAGGGTCACACAGTTGGTAATGAATTATCCCAGAAAGACAGGATATAGAAATTGCAAGTAATATTAAAGTAACTTAAGTGTGATGGGTAAAATACAGCTGCTAAAATAGCTGGATTAAATAGGCATTTTGCATATTTTATCTATAAACAAGGTGCCACAATTAAATATACGTATATGGGTTTGGTGATATTAATCTTGGGCTGTGTATTAATTAATCAGTTTCTGATGCTAGAAAGAATCCTACTTTCTCGTGTCTTCATTGTGTAAATTCTATCAGGGAAATGACAAGCCTCGCTTTTCAGAAATGCCTTGAACTGGAGTGTACAGTAAAATACAGATTTCCTCAAATGAATTGCCAAAACCATTAATCTTTATCTAAGGACCCATAATAACAGTTTGTTCTCAGTAGCAGGTGGGGGAGGGAGAGAAAATGTCTTCCAGAAAGCACTTTGGCAGTCAATCTGGTTGATAATAAAACTTGATGAAACATCTGTGATTAATATTAATTCTAATTCTCCCTTTAATGGATAATTGTGAAAAAGATAATTTATCCTATTTCATTTAGACTACAGCTGAGTTTTTCAATTTAGGAAACGAACATTTTTCCATGTTTCTCAGGTACGAGACTCCATTGCGCAAAAAAACAGGTGCAGAAAACCTGTCAAAGGCAATGCTACTTTTCAGTTAGCCCTGGAAAATATTTTGTATGAAATCAACTGACCACTGTGGTCTTGGATGTGACCCACAGAATGGTTCTCTAAGTGGTAGACTGGTATTTCTGCATCTTCACCACTGTAGAACATTCTACATAAACCACAGTGAGCTGACAATATATTTTGATCATATTTGATTCTGCAAAGAGACTGTGAAAAATGCCCTTGTGAGTAAATGACAGTAAGCTATTTCTGACCACCAGTGTATTTCAAACTAGTTGATGATAGGAACTATTTTTGACACATGCAAATGTATAATTCAAAGTACCCATAAAAATTTGTCATGGAAGCTACCATTAATTTTGACAGAAACTAGGAAAGTAACTAATTGCCTTTCAAATATCAATATTAAGAATACCATTTATTAAACTAGCACTCTAACTCATTTATAAATGGGAAACTTGAGGTATGGGTTGAAGCCCCCTGCCCAAATTAACACACCTAGAAAGTAATGGAGTTAAGACCCAATTCTCCTCATTCTTGTCTCATCTACTTTTCTATACTTACTAATATTTAAAAAGGAACATATCAAATAATGGTCTTATTTTCTAGGAATCAGGGCATATTATACAGTTAAAAACATGACTGCTGTCTAACCCAATATATAAGTAGTAAACAGTGATTAAATATACATCACTGTTGACCTTTAATCATAACCGAATCACGGCTTCATTTAGATATACTCCTTTTTTCATCAGACTCCAACTAAGCATCAGGGAGAAGAAAACATAAACTGACAAGCACGAAAGGTCATGGACAATAGGCAGCCCCCACTTCTTCAACGTACCTTCCAAAACCAAAACCCTGTATTATGTAATTAGAATATTACAGGAACTACTCACTATTCTGTCCTTTCTCCCCAAGCACACATTATCCTTCTGAACTGTTGATCCAAAATGGGTATTTCTTACTGCTTGATATCATGCCCGTTTCTTCTCCATTTGCATGTGGCTTTCTGATTCTTGCCCCACTTACACCATTTACCACTAAAAGGAATTCATTTTATAATGAAAATTGTATACAGAAATTAAAAAAAAAATTGTATGAGAAATACAAAAACCCCAAAGAGTCACCTGGTTCTTGTTTGCATCAGTAGGGTAAAAGAAAATCTTATTTATAGATGAAGCAAATGAGATAGTTTGTTTAGTGGAGCAGAAGGAAGTATTTGTATGACAACTGAATGAGCTGCCTCCCAGAATCTTGGTCTATCTGAGTCTTTATTCTTAGACTAGCTTGGTCTCTCTGTCACCAGAGCTCCCTGGGTTGTACACACCCTCACATAACAAAGACTGTCTCTTCTCCACACCAGTGCTGCTGTTCCATTTACTCAAATCTTCCAGTCCCTGCTTCTTTCTTGTCTTGAATTCAGACCCATCTCCTCCCACCCTTTAAGCCAGTGTTCCCAGAGTGTGGAATGAATATCACCTGCTGGAGAAATTGCTGGAGAGCTTGTTAAAAATGAAGATCCCTATAGCAATCTCATAAAATTTAATGAATCGGACTTTCTGGAAGTGGATTCCAAGAAGCTGTATTTTTAGTCCTGTCACTAAAGTCAGGATAGTGTCTTAAGCCCTGAGACCTGAATTTCACCTTGCTCCTCAAGTCAGCATGTCACGAGGTCTTCCCCCTGAAGCTGTCCTCTCTCTTTTTTGTGGACAGTGTCAATCTTGGAATTTACTTTGTTTCTCTTTGCTGTCATTTTCATGGGTATGTTTTTCTCACATTCAACTGTGAGCTCTTGGAGGAGCAAGATTACATTGAGTGCTTTCTTTTTTTTTTTTTTAATTTTTTCAACGTTTATTTATTTTTGAGAGAGAGAGAGACAGAGAGACAGAGCACTAGTGGGGGATGGGCAGAGAGAGAGGGAGACACAGAATCAGAAGCAGGTTCCAGGCTCCCAGCTGTCAGCACAGAGCCCAAAGCGGGGCTCGAACCCACGAGATGCGAGATCATGACCTGAGTCTAAGTCAGACGCCCAATGGACTGAGCCACCCAGGTGCCCCACATTGAGTATTTTCTATTGTCACATTAGGTTGTCTGCAACACTGGCCTGATGGCTACACACAGTTCAGTAAGTACTGATGGGTTGGCTAATGAGAAAATAATAATACTGAGGTGTCTCCTTCTATGACCATTGTAGATTGTTCTGTAGCCACAAATTTAATGATGAACATGTACCAACAGCCCATGGAGAGTTTAATGAATGGTTTTATATAGCGTTTTTGAATATAAATATTTCAACAAAACAGCTGCAATAAATCTTCTAAAATGGTAAACACATCCTATCAAAAGGTCAGAAATTCTGTTATTTGATTAAATAACCCAGAAAATGTTATTTATGTAGCAATTCTACTTAATAAAAACATCATAAAAGCTGATGCAAAAAAAAAAAAAAATTTAAAACTCTGCACCTATGGCAGAGAAGCTGAATGGACACAGAAGACAATATAGAAACAATAGAAATTCAAGTAAAGGGTATTAATATTTAGAACAATTTCTCCTCAAGTACTGGTACTTTTTATGGAATGAGCTTCCGAACATCACTTGTCATATATGGAAAAGAGCTAAAAGCATGAACAGTGGAGTCAGAATCCCTTTGGCTCAACTCAACTCTGGGCTCCACCACTCATGAGCCATGTGGTTTCCAGCAAGTTATTTGACCTTTCTGTGCTTCGGTTTCCTCACCGGTAAAATGAGAACTCTAACGGTGCCTAACACACAGTTGGGATAAAGTATGGATAAGACAAGATCTATAAATGTGTGGGGATGGATAAGTGGCCACTCTCTGATAGCTATGATTATATAACCGGCCAGCATCTAGCCCTAAGGTAAATTATTTCAATGTATTTATATGATAAGGCCCAAATGAGTTTCCCCTTCAAAAACATGCTACTCCCTATTGCCTTCCAGATAAGTTCTAAATTCCTCCGAACAGAAGTAATGGCCCTCCCTGATCTGGCCCAATCTATCCAGTGGTATTTTTCAAATACTTCCCGTTCCAGTCGGACTTGTCTTTTCATTGATGCCAGGAGTCTGGCTGTTCTGATTTCCTTATCAGCAGAGTAGAGGCAGGTGAGAGAGGAAGTCCACGTGAGGCTCGTTCTCTGGTGCGCTGCTGGGTGGTCTCCCCATCCCTGGCAAGTGCCCCCATGAACCGGTGCCACACCCTTGCCGTTTGAAACCCTGGAGCTGCCCACGGGTGCCGCGATTTCTGAACTTCGTTCTAAAGATGTTATTAATTCTCCAGGCAGCCCTTCTCCTCGTAGAATCTCTACTCCTTTTTCTTGGATGTGCAAAAATGTGTTCTAAAACTCCAAATTTGGGAAAAACTGGTGGATTTTAAAATAACAGCATCAAGCACAACTGGTAGTAATAATGGACACAGTAATTCGCTGCTGCTGTGCCGCTTACAAACAAGGTAAAGCAGTCCCCAACACGTCATATTAACAAGCTGAGATGTTGACACAGTTGGTCACAAGGCTTTGCAAGATACCCACCAATGCCTACGCTGTGCTATTGATTCTGTTAATCAGATTTAAGCCTCTGAAAAATGACTCAGAGTACCAAAGGGACGTACACTTTCAATAGTCTTGCTAATCATTACATGTTTTCATCACAATTGAAGTAGGGAGGGTGAGTGACACACTTGATTCTGTATTCATGTTCTGACCCCACAAGCCACTCGATAGTGCTCTACTTTGTTTTGAAAACACATATGGCCCTAGTATGTATGCTGACATGAAAACATCCCTCTAGAGGTCACATGAGCCATTTTTAGAACTGGGTTTGCCTTCGTGTCGGTAGGACTTATGTAAAGACTTGCTAGGGATGCTTGAACTCAGTCTCATTTTAACTTCTTTTAAAATATGTATTATGAATTAAGTGAATAAAGAGCTGAGACTTGGGAGTCTAAGAGGGTCTGAACCCTGACTCTATTCCTAACGATAGGATCTCAGGCAAGTTACTTAACCTCGCTCAGCCTGTTTCCTCATCTATACAATGGGGATAATAACAGTACCTACATCTTACGGATGAGAATACAACAAGGGAAAACAAGTCTAGTGCCTGGCACATAGTAAGCTCGCAATAAATGCTAAATCATTGTAATTATGATTATCAGAACTCCTACCTGTCAGTCAAGGTATGAGTAAGCCTTTAGCAAAAGGCTGCTTCTACAATAATAATTGCTCTGAACTAAACTTCATTGAAATCATTGCAATATTCATTATATGGTCTCGAAATGGAATCAACTGCCCAAAATATAAGCAAGACCTTTAAGCGATCTATTAAAAGTTAAAAATAAACTGCCTATTCATATTTTTGGCTTCAATTTTACGCTCCTTGTTTAGATTTGTTCTTTAAAACTTAGGTTGAAAATAAAGCAAGAAGTTCTAAATTCAAAGTTGAGGGCCCACTGAAACTGTTAAAACACACAGGGAAACAGCATCCATTCAGATTTAGTCAGAGCCTGTGATAATGTACTTAAGGCAAAAATTAACTTGAAAAAATTTTTGTAAAAAAAAATTAGAAAAAGCAAATTCACATTAGAAACTAGACATTGGAGCTAATAAAAACTGGGCAAGTTTAAATTAAAAACAGTGTATATTCTCTATTAATGACTCAGAGACATGATTTGGTTTTAAAGATCTGGGGTAGAAAAGGGACTGCTAACTATAAACTAAAACTTAGCTAACCTTACTGTAGATCAAACTAGCTGGAAATATTGTACATCTCTGAAAATAGTACAATGAGAAGATAGTATTTCAATTTCTAACAATAATACACTGGCTGGCTATTCTCCAATTTGTGATATTTCACTTCTGGGGCTCAGAATGAATTAATATTTTGTAAAGCTTTAAATTTTAAAACCAAACCTGGATGTGGCATATATACTGAAGTTCTGTTCCTGATATGAATTTTCTACCAACTGCCTAAAAATATTCGATGGTAAAGGAAGCCTGTTGCCGAAGTCCACACATTTCCCCTGTTAAACAGAGGTAAGCCATATCCCCAAGAAACTGTATTTCAAGCCCACAGGATACTCATGAACTAAAATAATGAATGATAATGCCTCGTTCCCTGCATTAATATTAAAGAAAAGAGAAAATAGAAAACTTTATAGCCACTATCAGCTCTCTGAACCATAAATCTCAAGTTTTGAGAATTGCTTCCCAAAAGGGTAGGGAGCAGGGGGGATGAGCTCTGAGAGCACTTTGGAGCCTAGAGATATTTTTTAGCAAGCCAGCAAAGCACTGACACAAATTTCTACATATCTCTGGCTGTGAAAAGTCTCATTTGTGGTGATTTATATTTCCTCATAAAGAACTCTGTAGATAATATAAGCCTGCTGTGAGGCTGTATGACAACTTTCAAACCAAGAGTTACATGACCATTCTGTTAAAATAGAGCAAGAACAGATGAGTGGGAAAATCTGTAGAAACAGTATTCCTTCTGACGAAAGGCCAAAATCTGGCTCTTCCAGCATGCACCTTGGTCCGAGATTCACCTTTCGCTCTGTGTACATGTCTCCTGGATAACATTTTGGTCGTCTGTATGAGAAAGTATTATATATTTTTTTCCCCAAAGATTGACTAAGCGCATTTGGTGTGTGCGTGCTTGTGTAATTTACAACAAATGACACTTAGACATCATCACACTGGAGTTCAGTCGCCTTAATAAGTTACTAAGGGAAACACAGAGAATAGCATGCTGACAACCCAGAGTCAATGAAGTATAAACACTGTTATTCCAAGTGTCACTGGCGTGTTATTTCCATTTCTCCTGGCATCTGCTCTATGTAACGCTGCACATACACACAACACAGCAGCTCATTAAACTGTTTTCAGTTAACTCTGTGACCAAATTAGTACATTACATGTTTGTAAGGCTGAGAATTACTGCTATCCTGAGAAATTACACAATTAATCAGGTGCGTTATTTCTCTGGGAGATGTGGCCACTTTTGACATTTAGGGATTAAAAACAAACAAACAAACAAACAAACAACAACAACAAAAAACCCCAAATCCTTTCATTTGTTCCATGTCGGCATTTAGTCTCAGTGTGGTAAAAGGAAGCAAAAGGTGGCATAATTCCTTCCTCCCCCTTAGGAGGTCAGACTCTCCATGTTCCCCCAGTCTCCTAATAGCACAAATAAAAATTATTGTTTTTGAACTTCTTATCTGAGTGTCACAGCCTTTGAAAACTTCAAACAATGCAAAGAGTACTTACGAGTCTTTAGTGTCTTACTGCTTATACCATGAATTTCCATCAAGCCCCAATTATTCAACAGCTTTTAAGCTCCCTTTGCGAACTTTAAGGCGACTCCCAAAGTCAAAACCTATTAAGCAGGGATGTTAGTTCCAGCTTCCTTTTCCACAGACCTGGCGTTTACTTCTCTGATTCTAACAGTGCTTCATCTTTTAGGCAAGTCATTTACCAGGACATGTGTTTCTTTTAAAAATCCTCCCCACCTGACCAAATAATACTGCCAAATTTTTAAAAACAATAAATTGTTCTAAAACATCCTATGCTCCTATTAATTGCCCCCTCCACCTTTGGTTCTACTCAGACTATGTGAAACATGGGTCAAGCATCCACAATCCAACCAGGCCTGAGCTGATGCCAAGCATTCTTGTTCAGAAGGTTAACAGGGCACCTGGCAATAAACAACCGTTTTCGTGAGAGAAACGCACAATTAACATAGAAAAATATCCTGAAGTCTCTCAATATCCTCTTTTATGTTCTTTATTTAACCTTCATTTAAGAGCCCTTGAAATCCATTCATGCTTTCCAAAAAGATGGCTAGGGACAACTTGAAACAGACACAATTCTCTGAACTCATTCTTTAAATAAAAAGGTGCATTCTTGCAGGTTCACTAAAGACCACTGAAGTACACAAAAGAAATAGAACAACTGTTTTCAGACACAAATCTGATGTGTTCTAGATGAACTTCCAGTGTCCAAGTGGAGAGCAACTATTCCACTCACTGGATGTTCAAAAAAACCAAAACTCAAAAAAACAAAACAAAACAAAACAGAATAAAATTGATTTTAGTGACTAGGATATACTCTGTATACGAACAATTACCATTTGATGTTTGTGCCACATTCATGCTTTTCCACTTTAGCAAATATTATAATGTGTCAATTTCCTAACACTGCCCTTCAACTCCTTTCTGTATTAATATAAATATGCCTTTCTCACTACTAAGTTTTGGGTTTACATATTAAAAAAATTATAAGAGGTGAACTAGTATTCGACCATAGTCCTGAAAATACCAGTTATAAACCCCTTGAATCTCAGCTGATGTATATGCTATGGTATTTAATGCTAAAATAAGGCTCTAGTAATAAAAACCAGTTTTTAATAATAAAAGCAAAATGTGCGCGCGCACGCACACACACACACACACACACACACACATTGAAGCAAATATTGAGTTGTTCATTTTAAGAAAGAACATGGTACTTACAGGTCACCTCCCCTGCAAGAGTAAAGACTAAGAAAGATGAAAAAGATTACCTCCTGCTTTGATAAATGTGCCATTTTGACACTCTTGTATTTCAGTAAAAACAACTCAGAAAAAAGGCAGATTGTTGTGAACTGACAGGACCAAAATAATTCTTAATGTCCATTACTAAGGTAAGCTGCTGAAAGACTGGATATCCAAAGAGGAATGAAGACTTCCTTAGGCATATGTAATCCTAGCATAATGTTCCTTCAGAATATAGGGCACAGACTTAAAATGTGAATCTTTCCTAGGCATTTGTGAAAATTTTTACTTAAGTATCAATGAGGGCTGTTTGAGGTGCAGTAACTTTTCAAAGGGCATACAAATTTTTGGACGTGGATTGTGGAAATCATTTTTTTGGTGGTCAACTGATCCTTTAAGAATATTTATTTTAGCCTTGGAAATAAGAAAGATTGTGATGATAAACTATTATTATATACCCATCTTACAGATGAAGAAAGTGAGGCTTAGTTACCCACAGACACATGGCTACTAGGAGTATAGGAAGATTCAAGGGCAAGGCTGCATTTACCAGAGTCTGTGCCTTTTTCTTTTAAAACCATGTTCTACTCTCCCCTTTGAGGTATCCTCATCATATGATCAAAAAACATTATTAAGAAGCCAGGGAAGGGTGCCTGGGGGCTCAGTTGGTTAAGCGTCAGACTTGATTTTGTCTCAGGTTATGACCTCATGGTTTGGGGAGTTCAAGCCCCGCAATGCACACTGTCGGCTCAGAGCCTGCTCGGGATTCTCTCTCCCTCTCTCTCTCTGCCTCTCCTCGGCTCATGCTCTGTCTCTCTGAAAAGAAATAAACTTTTAAAAAAAGTTGTGGAGAGCCTGGGTGGCTCAGTCTGTTAAGCTTCCAACTTTGGCTCAGGTCACGATCTTGGCAATTCATGGGTTCGAGAGCCATGCCGGGCTCTGTGCTGGCAGCTCAGAGCCTGGGGCCTGCTTCAGATTCTGTGTCTCCCTCTCTCTTTGCCCCTCCCCCACTTTCATTCTGTCTGTCTCCCTCTCGAAAGAAAGAAAGAAAGAAAGAAAGAGAAATAAAAGGAAGAAAAGAAAAGAAAAGAAAAGAAAAGAAAAGAAAAGAAAAGAAAAAAGAAACCAGGGAATTGCGACAGTGGGTTCAATAAAACGTACAGCTTCCAATTTATCTGTTTTTCTCATACATTAGCATGTAAGGAAAAAAAATTGGTTTTTTTTTGTCCTTGGTTTACTAATATGGCATTTATTCATTCAACAAATATTTATTGAACACCATTCTAGGTGCTATTTTCTATTTCTTACCAAAAATACACAGTTTTAAATCAATACTATGGTTAAGCAGATTCTCCACATTATGGAGAGTTTGCCTGATTTTAGCAACACTTCTAGAGACACTATTACTCTACGTTCCAAATACTTGACCTGCAAATAAGCTTTTGGAACATATCCACTTGGCAAGTGAAGGACTTTCTTGATGTTAATATTCTCCGGATTTACTGAATATTCTTTTATCTTTTAAAAGGACTGTCAATAACTGTACTGTACAATCAAATGATTTCTGAAGCTGATCTTGATCACTCCTTTAAGATATCAGAATTTAGGTTACTTATATTGTCAGCTTTAAAAATTGTGTAGTGCACATTAAAACTGCCTCATAGCTTGAGGCTGTAAACTTTTAACTAAAGCACATAAAGCAAAGAATTAACAGTTTACCACCTGCATTCAAGGAGTTATAAACTGTGGGTTTAAGAATGATGCCCATAGTAACATAGACTGTCCCCATGATTTTCTTTTTAATTTTGAAAAATGTGTACACCAAAAAGACTGGAGCGAGAGTCTTCAGCTCCCTGAGTGTTCTTTTCATTGATGTTTTCAGGATTCTAACTTCAAAGAAATGGCCTTTGTAAGCTCTGCACTTCTATAACCCTATCAGTATGAAGGCTTACGACAAAAACAATACGCATGTACAAGTTTACTTGCCAGTGAGTTTAGGAAGAGTGTGTTCCCCAATAACCTCTCAGAAACTCCTGGATTCTGTCTGGGTGCTGTGACTATAAATCATCTTTTACTCGGAGTATCTTCTTTTAAAGACAATCAACTGTACCTTAGATGTGACAAATGCTAAAAGATTTCTTTCCCTTTTTAGTATCATATTCAGAAAATAACATTTGTCTTCTTTACTGTAGGTCTTGCATTAAAACTCATGCATTCCTGGGGTGCCTCGGTGGCTCAGTCGGTTAAGTGTCCAGCTCTTGGTTTTGGCTCAGGTCATGATCTCATGGTTCCTGAGATCAAGCCCTTAGTCAGACTCCACCCTGATGGTGTGGAGCCTGCTTGGGATTCTCTCTCTCTCTCCGCCTCTCTCTGTCCCTCCCTGCTCACTCTCTCTCCAAATAAATTAAAAAAAAAAAAAAAAAAAAAAGAAAGAAACTCACTCATTTCTAAATTAAGTGTGCAATCATGCATGATTCAGTCTAGAGGCTGAATATTCACTGGATTTAATAAGAATTTATTTGACCCAAATGCTGGGTCAGAAAGTTATCATATTAAAAGGGTCACCCATCTGGGAAGATACAGCTGAAATATTATTTGGAGATGGATGAGTATTCTTTGGAGAGCAGAAAATGCATACGCGTGTTAAAAAAAATCTATCTTGCTACTATCTGAGTTGGGATTTCCAGCAGAGTTTATAAAGTAAAATTCTCTCAACAGTAAGGCTCACTGATTTTAACCTTTAAAAAAATACAAAGTAAAGTATGTTTTTTGCTTTTTAAGCATATGAGACCTAGGACTTTATCTCTCCTTCCTTTTAGTTGTTTATTCACTGAATTTCCTCTCAGATCAGTCACTTCTTATCTGTGTGAACCTTTCTCAAGTTACCTAACTTCTCTGTGCCTCTGTTTTTTTGGCTGTAAAATGGGAAAGAAGAACAGTATCTCATCGTGCTTTTCTGAGAACTGCAGGGGTTTAGAACAGTGCTTGGAATAGAGTAAGTGCTCTGTAAACAGTGGTGACCTTTACTTACTGAACATCTACTATGTGCCAAACAATGTAATGCAGGGCACGGAGCAGGCATAGCCATGAACAAACAACCATAAGTACATAATGTCAGGCGTGAGGAGTGCTTGAGGGAAAATAAAGCAGGGTAAGAATGTAGAGAATTATGGAGATGCTATCTTTATATAGGGAGATCAGAATGCCTCTCTGATAAAGGAGTTGTTTTTTTTTTTTTTTTTTTTTTTTTTAGTGCAGACCTAAAGAAAGTGAGAGTAAGGGATGTGGATGCTGGAGCAATAAGAACCCCAGGCAGACAGAAGATAAAGTGCCAAGGCCCTCCTATGGAGCCTGGGGGAGGGCACTAGACAGGAAGGAGGGAGGGGGTGGGAGTGGTGGTGGTGGTGGGGGCTGGAGTGGAGACCATCAGGCGCAGTGAGAGCACAAGAAGTCCAAGAGGCGAGGGTGGGGACGAGAAGGGTGCCTGCCATGGAGGACCTTGTTGGTCAGGCTGGAGACTCAGGATTTTTGTCTTGCTGAGGTAGAAAGTCACTCTGGAGGGCTCTGACAGAGCAGCAACATGAGTGGGGAAAGCAGGAGCCTGCTGCACTAGTTGAAACCACAGCTGATGGTGACTTGGATAGGTTGGCAGGGGTGAACAAGTTCAATAATGCTAATACGTGTCTCCACCCTGGATTTCCCCTACAGATGCTCCTTTAACTGGCATTTATTGAACACCTACTAAGTAAGGCATTGGGCTGAGACATTTTATAGGGGTTATTTCTTACAGTGATGTACAGATCCTTAGATAAAATATAGTAAGATTAGGATATTAGAGCTCCAAGGAATGTTAAAAATCATCTATTCCAACTACATTATTTTGCAGCCGTGGAATTAGAAATTCAGAGAGATTGAATGATTTACCCAAGATCATACAGTTAGTTAGGTCAAGAGAATGGCCCAGGACTCAGTTTTCCTTACTGTACAAAAGAGAACTTTCAAAATTAGTCTCTTACTGACTTACAAAAATAACTTAAAGTGCCTTATTTAACTTATTTCCCTTTGCTTCTTCTGATTTAAAAATAACAGCAGCAAAACTTTTTTCAAACTTGTTCTCATTAGGTTAATATTTATGAGAATCATTTTTAAAATGAATACTTCTGAAGTTTCTAAAATAACTCTTTGCCTTAGGAAATCTATATAAATGACTATCGCCATAATCTATTGACTGGCAGTTCTGCAAATCTATCATGGATAGAAAGACCACTGACTTTCTGTAATTACTTTAGTATGCCAATCTCTTACCAAAATAACTTCTGTAGATTAAAAACAGTATTTGTCATATTCCAGAATGGGCTCAGTCTGCCTTCGCATAATTAGCCACTGTAATAACTTCATAATACTGCCTATTCCCAAGGAAAGAAGGACATAGCATAGAGTCAGTCTTGGGACAAATAAAGGATTTAGGACAGTGAAGGACATGTTATTTCTAGAGTAAGCAGGAAATTTCATATACTTCCAACGACTTTATTTTCTTGATTTTGTATAACTCACAGACATTAAGAAAGAAAGAAATGTTACTGAGGATAAAGTAGAACTTGATAGGAATGTTCTGAATTGTGTCTTCTCTGAGTAAGTGATGAGTAGATATCCTAGTATGAAATACATGCTCTTTTCTTCCCCCCAAGGCCAAGTATATCTGAATTTTGGTTCTCACCACTACACTCAACCCTCCCTCTAGCACCACCCTAAAGCAGGACTGCCAAAAGGCTACAGCTTTCTTTTTCCTTTTGGAAAACTTGTTAGAGATTTTAAGCCCTGGAGGATCTGAAATATAACCCCGATCCAGGGAAGAACATTCTAGAAACCTGACCGGTGGGTAGTCAGGCTTGTTCCCGAGATGGGCAACAGAGTTTCTTGTAAGGTAATAAGTGTGAAAAGAGCCATTTCCCAATCATCTTGTTCATTCCATGCATATTAGGAGAGAGGAAAATTCAACTGAGGGCCAATTGTCCCCTAAGAATCCTTTAGTTTAATTATGACCACAGTAGATTAAACGTCTGTATGACATCCGCATTAGCTCCGCCGCTCCTGCTCTTGTCAGTGAAGAAAGGAAACACTTTCACTACTAAAAAGACAGGGAAGCATGCTCTTGTGGTTCTAAAACATGGTTGAAAATTCAATTTAACTGACTACGAGGCCAGTGTGCTTCTTATAAATGAACATCTCTTTGCTGCTAATTTTGTGCTATTTTACCTTTCATTAAAAAAAGTAATTCAGGTTAAACTCAGCTGAACAGCAAAAAGCTCTTGATATTTTGAAGCATTTTGGAACAATTACTTTGACAGGAGCCCTTGACAGTTAAATGACTCCGTTAAATGAATGTTATAGAAGACACATAATGATTTTTAGTGAAATATTGAATTTAACCACAAATGAGGAAAAACCAGTCATAAGCACTATGGGTATATTTGAATAATAACATCTTGCTTATGAACCTCAATGGATTCTATAATTTCTAATAATCATGCAATCAACTAGTTAGCTGGTATGTTTCCTATCTCAGTGCTCTCAATTTAGTTTTGGTTTTTGTTGTGGTGTTTTAATCTGAGAAATCAATGTGTAAATTTTGGAAATGGCAGTAAGTTCCTCTTCCATCAGTAGGATATTTTAGAAGTAGGCAATTAATGATTGCCATCCTGCCAGTTAAGTCTTCCTCTTTCCTTTTTTCCATTTGCTGAATGAGATTCTTTCACAAAGTAAAAAATGAGGAAAAGGCAAGAGCCTGCTGCCTGAGAATGTATGAATTCACTGGCTGCCAGTGTTTCCTCCATCCGTGGGACTCCAATATTCCTTTTCTTATTTTATGGATCGAATGTGAGATAGTATCAAGCCTTTTACGTGTTTTCTCATGACTAATGACCAAAATATGTACTGAAATAATAAAACTGGTACTGTTCAATTTCCTTTTTAAATTCAATCTCAATATAAGTGGGAGTGCCCGTGTATGGTGGTGAAATCCAGCTCATTATAAAATTCTGTTTTCTGGAGAAGAGAAACTAGAAATCCTTGCAGACTGAAAAAACCATGTGGGTGAAGGGTCTGTGGGGACATTCAGGTTGAAGAAACGAGTCGAAAAAACAGTAATGTTTTTGTCTTGTTTGTCTGGCAAAGAGTGGTGAAAAGTCAACGCCAAGCATCCTGGGTAGTATTGCCTAGATCTCTACACGCTATGTGCAGCCACACTTCTGGATTCTTTCAAGCACGTGAGTTACATGTACCCACGTACCCACTGCTGCCTGCATTTACCTTCATACAGCATCTGCCTGTTTACATCTACTCCCCAGCAGATGGTCACTCCCTCAGGACAGGCGTGTCTTTTGATCTTGCATCCCCCAACATTTCTGAGCCACGATAAGTTGTTCAATAAATGTACTTTTGAACAAGAAACGTTGAACTCCTTCAGCTGATACTGAAAATACTTGGAAAAGGCCATATAGTTTCAATATGTGACACGAGTCAAGTCCATACATACAGCATGCTGACTAAATTAAGTATTACTTGTAAGCATACTAACTCAGAGTGTGGTTCACAGACCAGTAGCATGACGTCACATGGGAGCTTTATAAATATGGAATCTTGGTCCCCGTGGCAGACCACCTCAATCAGATCTGCCTTATACCAAGATGCCCAGATGACTTATGCACAGTGAAGTATGAGAAGCCTTTACTTAGCATATATGACCAGTACGATGCCTGAAGAAGTGATGGTGTCCATTGTGGACAAGAACCAAGGCCACGGCAAGATGAAAACTACAGAGGTCAGCTTGAGAAACTTTTAGAGCTCTCTCAGGACAGAGGCACAGGTGGGAAACTCACTTATACCAGTTCCTTTGGAACTTTCTCGATACTCTTCACGCTTTTTCCTGTTTAAAGACACAGCTGCTCTTAATAATTGTCTTTTCTCCTTGGTGCAAAGATAGTATTTATCGCCAGCATGCTGACATTTGCAGGAGTTTTGGCTTTCTCCACTGCAAGTGTGGATGATTGAAAGGATATTGCTGACACCTGAATAAGAAATCCAATGACTCCAAGCTATGTAAATTTAATTATTTCCTTTAATTTTTTTTTTCAGGAATCTCTTTTTATTTTCCTCAGCTTTGGAGAAGTCCCAGCAATTTTCATTTAAAAGAAATACAAGTCAGCAGTGGTTCACTGAACAGGCTGACACGCAATTTCATAGGGGGAGAGGAGCTGTGTCTTTAATCTAATTTGTGCTCTCAATTCCCAGCTAATGTATCTAGGGATCCTGATGTATGCATTTACAAGGAGACATCTGTAATGCAGAGTCCAACTCTCTGCAATTCTCTGAAACATGGGTAAAAAATTAGTCTGGGTTCTTGTAGCTGCCCTCCAACACAATAAATCTTGATATACTCACAGATGTAGAAATATTCCCGGCCTGGCCTGAATTCAAATCCTAGAGAAAAGGGTGTGAAGAGCTGGAATTTTTCAGAGAACTTCAGTGGTCCATTTGGAGAGTGAGGCCGGTTACATTCCCATCTCTTGAACCCCTTGGAAGTATGGTCGCAGGCACTGTAGCCATCAAAGTTCACCATGTAGAGGACATAACGCTCAGTCTTATCTTCTGGGACCGAGTCCTCATAGTGAGGGCAGAAAACATCCAGGTAGTCATTGATACAGACGTCAATGTGGTAGTCACCCCTCTGGAATCTGTTGGAAGAAGAAGAGAAAGATGAGATTATTCATAAGGAAAAGACTTTCTGCTTGGAATCAGTGGTGGAATAACTTTAATCATGCTGGTGCTAAGAGATTTATTATAATAAGTTTTTATTGCAGCCCATTATGATTCAGGATATGTTTCTATTCCAAATACAAGCAACAACAATTTTACAGAGGAATTCTATTACGTTTGTTTCAAAACATGCTGAAAATGGAACTCTTCACATTCATCTTAAGTAGTTAAGATACTGACTTGCTGTTTTCCTTTCATTCTTAAAATCACATATACTGAAGCAAAGTTTTGATATTTCAAAATAGCGTTTCATTTGATGAGTGTTTTTGAATGAATGAATAAGTCATTTAAAGAACAAATGAATGACTGAATTGGTTTTGCTATAATTGCTACCATTCTCAATTTTCTATGCAAATGTAGAGAACTAGAGTTATCAAACTGAGAGAATTAGGACCATAAAATTTAAAGGTTGGAAAGAAAAGTCCTAGGACACTTCCCCATTAGAGGGAAATAAAAATCTAAGGCATAATGTCAAAGCAGTGAGTGACTGAGCTCGACCAGGAATGGTGACTTCAGGTCCTAATCAGCTGTTTCCATTAGTGAATCTGCTTACGTCACAAACTCATTTCAGCTGATCTCTTTTGATGCCCCATCCCTTTCTATATTAAGAAAATGAAAACCAGCTAAATCAAATCATCTTCCTCCCCTTCCCCTCCATTTCTTTTAACTTTATAGGTTGTGTCCTAGGGCTGGACTGACGACACAGATGAACACAGCAAACCCAGGACCACTTCCATCCTGAAATAGTTAAAATAACACACACACACACACACACACACACGCACCTCACCTTACACACTGCACTGTTTCAACTCTTACCTTACAAAAATTTTGCTTATTTGTGTTAACTAATACGTCTTTCCTGATTGGATGAAGAGATTTCTCAGGAACTAATGATGTGTGAAACAGGAATTGTTACGTATACTGCTTTCTAAAGTCAGCACAGAAAAGTCTACAAAACCCCTCTGTTTTTAGCTAGTGAGGAAATTCTCTGAGGCCTTAGAAGATTCATCATAAAACTATGTTACTGCTGAAAGACAAGCTGAAAGACAAGCACCCATCAAGCCATGTAGTCTTCAAGTCAGATGGTCTCAGTGTAAACATGTCAGTGAGCTGGTCTACTCCATTTTTGGACACGCCTACATTTTAGCCAGTTTCCTCGTATATGGAGCATCAATTTGCTTCTGTGTAATTTCTATCCAGTGATCCTACTCCCACTGCCTGACATCGCCAAGAACAAATCTAATTCCTCTTCTACCAGGCACTCCATAAAACATTTGGACGTGTCAACTAGGTCTCTGTATCTTCCTTTCTCACTACGTGAAAATCCTGACTTGTTTGGTTATTTCTGTTCCCAGGCTCCTCACATTCTAGTTTCTCAACTCTCCTTATGCTCTCTAGTTTCCCATTGTCCCCTTAAAATGTAGCCCCCAAACACAACAGACACCTCCGACAGGCTGTTTTGACCAGCATTCAGCCCAGGAGATATATTACCACCTTCACTCTGGATACTACACATTCATTGAAGAAGCTGAGATTCCTTTCTAAAATGCAACGTGATCAAAGTGGACACTACTCATTTTAGTGAGTAGACCTCAATTTAAGGACTGGATTGCTGCTGGTAGGGTGGGGGAGTCATAAACCGTCTGACCCTCAGTTTCCTCATATGTGAACTGGAACAATCATGAGAATCTGCCTCGCTAACCTCACACAACTGCTTCAAGTCTCCGATGATGAAACATCTAAAAAGCACCATGTGAATGTGCAGCACTATTATCAATATATTAAAGCATATTAAAATCGATAACTAACACAATACTAACTCCTAAGCAACATCAGTAAATGTATATGACAACACCAACGATAATCCCCGTGTCCCTTTTTAAAAATAATATAAAAATCCTACATTCTGTCCTCACATATCAAATGATCCACAGAAACTTCCATTTGATCAATGCTTTTGAAAAGCAGCATGCTGATTTATACGAGGAGAATAAGGAAAGATGATCAGATCACTTTTTCTGTTAGAGGGTCTCAAAATGCGTAAACATTTAAAAAAAAAACCCACTTGGAAGTATTTATTTCTTTATATTTACAATGATCACGGAACTAGGTTTACTCTTTCTTCATTACTGGCAGACGATGATTTGTCAAGATGCAAGGAAAGCCTGTGTTGCTTTTAAAAGATTTCTGAACATCAAGGTAACATCACTGCCAAAGTACAAAGAAAAGACACTGCCACGTTCAGATAAAAGGGTGCTGGGATATGAATCATCAGCACTCAAAGTAGCCTGACAGTTCTGGCTGAGAGCCAGGCAAGAAATGCAGCAGGAGGCAATGCCCAGATGCACTTTATATTATTATATTATTATTATAGATTTTAGAGACATTCAAGGGGGAAGTTTTTCCTTCCCCCAAGTGTCACTCATTTGAGCTTCTACTGGCACTTGACACTGCTTAAAAGTGTAGGAAAAAAAAAATTAAAACTGCCACTGTCCAGACTCATTTGTTTATTGCTTTATTCTACAAATTGTCATGACTTTTTTGATGCCCTGAGTTTACTTTCCCTTTTCCGACTTTTCTCCCCGTTAATGCTGCTTAAGTTTCAATAAAACAAGCCATGAAATTGAAGACACATTTCATACTGGGTTGACCTTTTCCCTTTCTGATGACATTATACTCTGTGTGGGGTGTTCAATGAGTCACTGTGAAGCCTATCTTGAGTATGTGATCACCCCAGCGGTTAGTAGTTCTACCCCTTTATCCACATGACAAAGATGATGAGTCACCATAGAATCAACTTATGCTTCTGTTTCACATCTTCAATTTGTATAAATTAGTTTAATAATGTAATTTCCCCCCCCAAATGGACAATATAAATATAAAAACATCAATAAACAAAAACTCATAAAAGGCATTTCTATAATATACCCAAGTACGATCCAAAGAAAAGTTTAGGGTTAGATAGGGAAAGATATTACCCCAAATCATGCTCTTTGGCTACAAAGTAGTACTGCACCATTCTTTTTGGGCCTTACTGTGAAAAGGCACATATGTATAGCTAATATAATTGTTTATTATGTTATATTCATTGTCTCGATTTAATCTCCATCATAAATCCTAAAGAACACTATACTATTGGTACTCCCGCTTAAAAATGAGGATACTGAGACCGAGAAGTTAAGCAATGTGCTCAATGTCATCCAACTAGTAAAACATGGAGGCAGAAGTCAAGCCCAAGCATTGAGACCTCACTCAGAACTGAAGTTCTTTATTATTCTACTTCCAGAGAGAGTAAATTGCTCAAGTTCTTAGGTCAACCCTTTATTCCCCCAGAAAGGCAGTTCTAATTCTTGATGGGGTTTCAGTTCTCTCCTTCATTCACTGATGCAACAAACACTTGCTGCATCCAGGATATGCTGTGTTATGGCTTTACATGTGTTGTCATATGAAATTCTTATTAGGTAGTTACAATTAGTTTTATTTGAACAATGAGGAAATGACACTCAGGTTGTTATCCTCTTAGATCATTTTTCCCCCCCACAGGAAATAAGCAGCAGAGTTAGGATTTCAACCCATATCTTATCTGGCCCTGAAGTAAATTCTCTTTCCTGCTAAACGCAATGGTTCCAAAGTTTTACCAGTTGTTGTAATTCCCCTGACCTGAAGGAGCTCTTTTAAGGGTTTTGGTGCCATTGGGTTCCCTTATGTTTACATTGATCTTCTAGGGAAGTCTGCTGCAAGGTGTGCTGGCCCTGCTCCCTCCCCACTCCATTGGTCCCAAACTCCTAAACTGAAGGGTGTGTCAGCATCCAGAATACATCTCAGGTCGCAGGGTTAGCTCCTGACCTGTGTATACCAGTCTGTTCTTTGATAGAAGAAAGTGTTATTAAGCTCAGTAGCTGCTGACATAAAGGCATCTTTCTTCCCCCCATCAGGAAACAGCTTTCATGAGCTTTAGTTCCTATTAAAAGAGCAAATTCAAACCTAGGAAGAATGATTCCACATGACAATATTTACAAATGTCATGGGCGGCACGGCCGCCACTTTAAACGCACTGATAAATTTCTTGGAAATTTTCTTGTAAAGGTCTCCCCTTTATTCCTTTTCTTTAATTCCATCCACTCTATCTGTGGTGCTCTTCCTCTCTGAAATCATTGCATATTATGAGGCGTAAGAATTTCTGGCTCCACACCAACAAGCCAGCAATAATTACAATACAATCTCTACTAAATTATCACAGTGGCTTACAATGTAAAAGCATGCACCGCTACCACACTTAGAAAAGTGATTGCGTTTGAATAATATGATTACTGCCCTGTGTTCTCATAATACAAAAGTCTCAAATACCAGGAAACATCTTGTATGCATAGAAAGACAGCCCTTGTTCGCCACTGAGTTGCACTGCTACAGGGCCAGTGTTCCACTTAACATACAATATATATATACCCTGTTGTGGCAAGAATACATTATATACATTTGCCAAAATTGGACAGTAGGCTGGTTAAGAATCAATGTCATTTATATGTGTGTGTATATATATATATATATATATATATATATATATGTATGTATATATGTCACGTATATATGTCACATATATATGTGATATATGTCATATGTGACATATATATATAATGAAAGGGTCATTCTAGTTAATTAAAAGAAGGAAAATTCAGTATGGCAACTAGTTCTTTTTTTATCAACTCAATTACTAAACACGAGTTATGCACTTTATGGTAGGTCTTGATGTCCCAGAAGCTGCCTGAAAGGTTGGATATAAAAAGCACATTTCACAGCTATTGATAGCAAAAGTAACAACTGAAGTTGGGATTTCAACTAGAAGGTCTATTTGCAGACATGTGTGTCTTAGTTTGTCTTCAGTGTTTATCTTCAGTGTTTACCTGATGACATGCCACAGCTAACCGTAGTTTTGTTTTGTTTTTTTAATTTTTTTAACGTTTATTTATTTTTGAGACAGAGAGAGACAGAGCATGAATGGGGGAGGTCAGAGAGAGAGAGAGACACAGAATCTGAAACAGGCTCCAGGCTCTGAGCAGTCAGCACAGAGCCCGACGCGGGGCTCGAACTCACGGACAGCGAGATCGTGACCTGAGCCAAAGTCGGCCGCTTAACCAACTCAGCCACCCAGGCGCCCCATCCGTAGTTTTGATTATACCTTTAGCACTATTGTTAATATCCCTCTCCTTATTTAACTCGTCTACAGAGAGTGATTCATGACTTGGACTCAAACGAAATAAAGACACAGATAAGGAACAGTCAACAATTTGCTTTTTCATTTAAGTTATCAACAGTGCCCCAGCTTTGTCCCCAGACAGGGACCAAACATTGCTTCCTGACCAGAGTCAGCAAGAACCATGAAGACTTCCCTCGTTCTAACCAAAGAATTCATCTGCAGACTGAAAGAAGCGCCATCTAGTACTTGAATACTCTGGTCCTTTACCAACTTCAAATGGAAGGCCTCCACTTACTCTGACACGGTCCTTGGTTCCTCTCCACTCTGGTAAGTAGATGTGCCCCTAGCTTTCTTTCTCAGTGGATGGTTCCTCTTGCCATTGACCTTACGTCCTCCTCTGCCCCATATGCTCGTGTACGGTGGATACTGACAGCTGGGAGGGCTAACCGCGAAGGGCACGTGGGCAGCGCCCCGGGTTTCGGGCTGCAAAGGAGCAGCACGGTAACCATCCTTCTTTGAGCTCCTCTTTAGCCCCTTTCCCCTGCGGTGTGCCTCCTCTCCCTCCTTCCTCATCTGCTAAAGCCAAGATGCATTTCATTTTAGTAACTGGAAAAGGAAGGGTATGGTGCATATTTAAAACATTCTAAATTGGCCTTTAGCATATGTTGCTGGCACAGCAGAGAGCCTGCTTCCAGGGAAATATGTACTGAGGTATTTTATCAAGCAGCTCCTGAGTGAAGTTTCTTCACTCCATAAATATAGAAACAGCATTTCTGAAAGGAGACAGAGTAGTTATTAGAGGTTAGGAAGCTGTGAGACACTTTTATCCCCCTTTCATGTAGTGTTTTAAAGGATTCAGTAATGAAAATGTTATTTCTCATGAACTGGATAGTTGATTATTACATTTTAAATGCATTTTAATCTGTCAAAGGGGTGATTGTCTTAATGTTCCTATTTGAACAGAACTACAATGTCACTTCTTTAATTACAAGGCAACTTAATGTATTACATTCTGAAATTGAAATGTAAAAGAAGGATATGATTTATGGTCAAAGATTAAGGAAATTTATCAGCTTAGGGTTCCTCCCAAATTTTGAACTAAATCTAGAGTGAATATATCTTGGCAGCACGGTCTTTTGACTCTACTCTTATTGATTTAAAGGCTAATTTCAGAGTAAGATGTCTCTTCTTAACCAGAAGAATTTCTCATTTGTCCTGGAAGTCCTAATGGGCCCTCGACAGACATGGGGTTTGGTTTATAAACACGTTTCGTGAGGAGATGGGCAGGATGGCAGTCTCTGTCGCAAACATGTCTCTCCTTGTCTCCTTCTGTTATTCTCTCAGCACAGAATGCAAGCCTTATGGCTTTCATATCCTGAGTCTGAAGATGCTCTTTTTGTTTTGTTTTGTTTTCCTGCAGAGGTTAGAGCATGAAATACAAACAGCAAATCAAACTTAGGGTAGATGAATAATAGCACCTGGGGGCTGAAGCAAGATTTGCTTTGCTGGTTTTTAATGTCTTCTTTCTCTCACGGGCTGAAACATGTCTGTCATCCACATGCATTGGTAACTGACCTTCATTTTTGGCTCTGAGACGGAGTCCTGCACAGTTTCACCACTACCAGGCCAGCTGCTAAGGCTCAATGAAGTAAGTATGAATGAGGTTTGATGACCAAAACACATTTCAGGCAGTCCAATCCACTCTTCCAGGCTCTAGAACATACCAATCCCAACTAAAATTCCCAGAGAAGTGGAGATTTACAGGCTAAAAAATATTCAAGGATGAATTTCAGAAACGTTTCTTACTTATTTTTGCAGTTAAAGCACTGTATGCCATAACACATACACTTTTATCCAACGGAGCACAAGGTACTGACATAACAGAACCCGGCGCTGGTGTTCTATCTATCCATTAACATCAATTCCAATAAAGTTCTTATGCATGCATGTTTTGGTAATTATAAATTCCGCAGCATAAGAGCTTTGCCTTGAATTCAGTAACTGCTGGTGATGGGAATAAGATGTAATTTGCGTGGCCAGATATTTGGAATTCATTAGTGCTTTAGTACAGTAACCTGTCACCTTTTTTCTTTCCAAGTGTGTACGTGGGCGTACATGTGCTTTAACAGCAAGCGGTTTAAAAATTTCACAAAACCTCTACTAGCTTTTGTTTGTTGCTTTTCTGCTACAAGTCACATCAGTCTGAATGACTTTTTACAATCGGTATCTCCCAAGAGTAACACCTGTTTCAAGTACAAGGCCCACAAAATCTTCTCTCCTCCAGTGTTTTAACTCATTTGGAGTTTGTTTTATTAGCTTGACTGAGGAGCTCCAAAGGAAACAAAGCATTAAATTGGCAGAGCCTAAATAAGACTTGCCTTCAAGAAGGGACTGGGAGCTTTGGGTGACAGTCTAATTGCTTCTAAGCCCCCAGAGCGGCCTCACGCATGGAGTAAGAATGTGTCAACATCAACAGGCTAAGTCAGCCAAAGAATTAACCAGGCAGAATCCCACACACCCAACACACTGCAGATCACTAAAATGGCTTTCCAAAAGGGAGTAAAATAAAATAAAGAATCACAGTGTATGTCCTAACAGAGGTCATTTCCACAAAGCAAAACAGGCTCTTTCTTGACTCCTGCTGGTCTGGGGCTTCCTGACAAAGCTGCCCTTCGTGCCCTAAGTTATCCAGAGTTTTACATCATGCCAAGCGCACAGAAGAGAGCACCTGCCACATAAACACGGGTCCAAAAGCAGATGCAGGAAATCAGTGAACAGGTTATCCAGCCGCTGTCCTAGGAGAACAGGATTAAACAAACTGATTCTGTTCAGGGGATGCAGGAGTCAATCAAACAAATAAGCCACCTGCCCAACTGCTTACATACAGGTAGCCCCTTTGTATCTTACGGGGATGGAGTTACCCAGTGGAATTTCAGGCTACTCCCAGTTTTAAGAGTAATTAACACTAATTAACAATAACCAAAGAGCTATAATAAATGTCATTTCTGTTAACCAATTCAAATAATGGTTTAGTGGTTCTTAAGTCCTGATATGCGAACAGTGAAATAAATATTTGTCTTCTGTCTTGATCATAACTTACGGGACATTTTACCATCAAAATCTAAAATCTGGCCCTGACTTTTCAAAAATTCAGGGTGGGGGACCCAAGACCTCTGTGGCAAGGAATTAATCTCTCTTATAAATTTATTGTTAGACAAACAAAAAACAAGCCAGTAAGAAAGAAAGGAAATAACACCTTCTTCTATGTTTGATCTGCACACTGCAAGAGGAGGCATATATTTGGTAATACTAGGGCAAAACACTAATAATAATAGTGTTTCATATAAAGCTTTAGGATGCAAAGCAAACATTGTTGCTGGTCCTATGCAAATTGGCATGGGAGAAGCAGTTACTTTCATTTGGTTGGTTATAACCCTGTGAGCAAGTGGATACAAATCTGGAACCAGAGAAGAGCCTAAGGTAAGAGAACAGAGATCTGGAGGTGAGCCATTAGAGGTGAGGTGGTGGGCATGGTCATGAAAGGTCGTGAAGTCACTGAAGCTCAATACATAGATTTAGAAGGAAACTGGGTCCATGCTGAGAGCAAATCGCTGTAACAGAAATAATGATCATTACTGTATTTTTATACAGACCTTTTTTTAGAGAGAGAGCTCCTTGGAGATAGTGCTGGTGTTTCATCATCTCTGTACCCCCGGCACATAGCACAGTGTTTGCACATGGCAGTGACTTGACACATGTCCAAAGAAGGAAACTGTATCAGAAGGATATTTCAGGGAATGCTTAAGAAAAGAACTGGGTAAAGTGCCCCATACTCTCCTTCTGTGTCCTGGGTCCCAGTACTAAATTCTGAGAAGAGCTACGTAATATTATACGCAAGGGTCAAGATCAGAAAACAAAATAATGGCCGGCTGCAAAAAGGAAAATTATAATCAGGACCGCGGTTCAAGCAATGCTAGAAAATTATGCCCAGCCGAGTAGACAACTTAAGCACCTAAGGCAGAATGAAAGTTTCTCTCTTGTCATTAAGTCCTCTATTCAATTACCATTTATCGGGGTAATTAAACACTGGAAAGTGATGCCAGGCTAATTGTTAGATTATGATAATTACATGTCTTTGCTATGCTACAGCTGATCAAAATAAGATGTGGTCCCGTGCACTTAGCTGCTCTGTAATCGTCAGACTTTCGTAGAGCGCTAGGCCATTTATTACTAATTCATTACAAATCAGGCGGAGAAGCTTATTATTTGTAATGCTTCTTTTTTCCCCCCACACACAGTCTCCTGAACAAGACTCCCAAAAGGTTAAGCACAAACTGTCGCCTCTCATTGGCCCATTTCCATCCCAATTACACAGCTGAGCAGCATTAGGTGCCTCTATTTGAGAGGGTTCATCAGACTGCTTCACAAAATCCTGCAACCGCCTATCACATTGGCAGCAACAGCCAAGGCTCCCTTTCAGCCTCCGCCAACCACTGTTCTGCTCTGAGCTGTGTCCCAGCAACCACGAGCTAGCAGTCCAGAGGGTCTGTTGCTTCTGAGGCTCCCTTCTGCTCAGGTCAGGCCTAGACCAGGCTGGGATGTGTCCAGGGTTTGCTCCAGTTAGCAGGAGTCATGGGGGGTACAGATGGTGCCCCTCCTACCAGAACATCTGGTCTCTGCCACTCAAGCCAGGGTCAGGAGAGGAAAGCAGCTTTCTCAGGAACTCACCAGAGTCACCTCAAAGCTGCCAAATAGTGACTCAAATCCTTGTCAGGGAAGACTAGGACCAATCCATTATCTTGGGCTTTTCTGGGAGTTAGTAATCTGTTCTTTCATCCCTCTACTAAATACTCCAGGTCCCTGTTGGCAGGTGGGAAGGCAAATGGGACCTGAGATTCTTCATTTGGCTTTATCCTGGGACTTCCCAACTCTCCCCTGCAATCATCGGAATGAGTTCACATGCGCCACTGCTAGGTGGAGGAGGTGCAGAGTGTCAGGTTAAAAGTTCAGTAACTGGTACAAAGTTCAAGCCATGGTATGCTCCTCAATTTCAGGATTTCCCCCCCATCGGGTGCCCTACCCTGATTCATATGTTGAAGTTGCAACCTCCGATGTGAGCCCGTGTTTGGAGATAGGGCCTTTATGGAGGCAATCAAAGTTAAATGAGGCCATAAGGGTGGGGCCTTGACCCAACAGGATTAGCATCCTTCTAAAATGAGTGCCCCCTGACCCCTGCCTCTGCAAGCTATGAACAGTGCTCTTACCAGAAACTGACCTGCTGGGCCTCGACCTGGGATTCCAGCCTCCAGAACCACGAGAATAAATTTCTGTTGTTCAAGTCAGCAAGTTTCTGGTATTCTGTCATGGCAGCCTGAGCAAACTTATACAGGTAAAGTTTAATTAATGGAAGGGTTTGGGGTGGGATGGTACTGAATTACAACAAAAAAACCCAAAACACTGATGAAGAACAAGGTAACAATAGCTGGGAAGGAAGGGCGTCGGGGAGGGGAGGGGGGGGAAGGGAGCCAATGCCGGCAGCCCCACGGTACCCTGCACACAGGAGACACTCAATATCCATTTGCTGTTCCAAGCAAATGGCCGGTCTGAGGGGAGAAGGCACCTCATTTTCTTAAGCAAGGATAGTTTCACCTCTGAAATTAACTCACGGCACCATGAAAACGACTGTATTATCACCCAGCAACTGTGTTATCTCACTGTTTCAGCAAGGCTTTCACCCAAAGATAGAATGAAGGGTGTTACAGAAAAGTCACAGACTCTATTTTACCCTTCCTAGACCCTGGAAATTAAAACAGAATATGCCACCGCCTTTCAAAAATCCTGTTAAGTGCATTCTGGGGACAACACCAACCACGAGGTACCTTTGTTAACACCAGAATACATAAAACTGTCATTTTATGCACACATTTACTGGTGGCCTGTGGCTTAAGACTGGGGAGCCTAGGAACAAAGGTACTTTGGTTCATCACATAAAAATGGTTTTGCACTACTTAGTATTATTATTTCCTCCCACACTCATTAAAAGGATATTCATTCATACAGCTGGATCCTCTATTTACTTTTATAGCCTGGACCACAGAAAGATATATGCAAGAATAATGCAATCATAAAAAATAAGAAACTAATTGCTCTATCCCAAGGAAACATAAAGGGGAGAAAGAAATAAACAATTCACCATTTATTTCTGAGAAATAAATCTAAGCACTTTAGGGGATTCTCAAGTGCCATAATATCTCTACCTACTTAAATGCTTGTCTATCTCCGTGGCAGAGAATAGAGTTGTTGCCTTTCCCCTTCCCCTTTCATTTTAATAAGCTCCCTTTTAAAATGTCTACCTTGGAAGAGAACTACAGTTCAAAGCCAATGCACATGACCCTCCTCTTGAACTTTCAGAATGTTTGGTCCTGCTACAAGCTCTGAATCAGCCGCTTGCAGGGACTGTGAGGTTTCAGAGGGATGGTTAATGCCAAGACACAAAGATGATGAACTAAGAGGGTGATAACGGGCACTTCATGCTGGGTGACAACTCAGCATCATGAGCCTTGAGAGGACAGGGTCACAACTGGCTTTCTTCAGTGCTGGGTAGTGCAGTCCTAGATCCCGAAGTTTCTTTGACATGCACATTAACATTTTATTGCCCTTCACACTGTTCAAGTCCAAAAGAGAGAGCGAGAATGCAAGTTGCTGTTAAGTTACAAACTCAGTGTGGATGAGCTAGTCAGGAAAACAGCAAACCTCGTATGAAACACAGAGGGGCTGTTAAATGAGCCTGAGACTCAGCATCGAATCTGGATCTAGAAATGGCATTATAGCTCACTGATCACTTTATTTACAAAACAGGACAGTTTCATTTATTGATTATTGATGTTTTAATTCAGTATATAGGTACCTACTCAGTGTATGCCAGATACTCAAAGTCTTAGCCCATTTTGTATTCTAAAAGACACTTTTTTCCCCCATTCCACAAACACACAGCATACTTTTCAACCCTATCTGTGGGAAGCAAAGATGTAGGCAAACCAGGAATTCATGTTGATATACTCCAGATTTTCTGTCTCAGAACACTCTGTAGCTGAGAAGAGACTCATCACAGCTAAGACCCACCCAAGGATGTTTTAGGAATCCCAGTCATTAAATGAAAAGTCTAAGTCTTGGTCACTGAAAGTGCTCGTTACTATGGTTTTACAAACACAAGTAGAGAAGGAAACACGTGATACACACTGGTCAAGGAGGCAAGCCTTGGCGCTGTGAACCCCGCCCTGAAGCAGCCCCCATATGCAAGGCTGGCGGAAGGAAGGATGGTGTCCACGTTGCAGAAACGCCTTCTCCTTTTGCTTGCGCGGCAATAAAGCTGTGCTGGCACTGCGTTGACCACATGACTGGGACATGACCTGAGGCTTACACACACCTTCATGGGGTTTGGAATCCTAAGAAGTTACCAAGTATTCTAAGCCACTACAGGAAATTAACTGGAAATTAGGAATCATGGGAAAGGCTTCTTTTAACCTTTTTTTTTTTTTTTTTTTAGTTTGAATACAAGTTTCTAGGATAAAAGCTGAAGGAATAAATTATAAATTTACATATGCACAGTAGCACTTCCTGGTAGAGTATTAAATGTATTTTTGTTTATTTTTTAAATCAAGGTGGTGGCTTCGAGATATGATTGATCTCTCTAAAGACGTCAGAGATGTTTGGACATGTCTGGAAATATGAAATATTGCTATTCTCTGTTAGACAATTAAGATATTTAAAAATTTATATCACCTAAGAGGAAGCTGTATTGGTTCTAATGACTAGAAAAATTTATAGGGAATCTCAAGTTTAAACACATCGCTCCTTTTTTTCTAAATGGCATAGTGTAAGCCAGTGTGCCCAAGCGCTCATGGAATTAAAAGTGGAATTCTCAGCATTGTATTTGCAGCTAAATATTTATGTGTGCTATTGAATCTAAGAAAATCATAACTTACCACTCCTTACAAACACCAGGTTATTTACTTTTGTACTCATAGACACCACTACTGTGGACCAGTCTTAACCTACAGTGATTATAAATTCCTGAATGCACACAGCATGCATGACATAGGCTTGTAAAGAGATGGCCTCTAGTTTTCCCTTGGTACATAATACTTGATAATAATTTCACAGGAACACTGCTTCTGCATCAAAACGATAGAGAGAGACACCAGTGGAAGGGACTTTGAGGCACCATCTCTTCCAGCTGTTTCCTTTCAGGACTGTTAATTATCTAGTCTCTTTTAAAAAAATCTCCAGGGAAAGTTTGAGTCTTAAATAGTAGCTCTTCCCAGGACCTGTAGATGTCATTCAAAATTCAATGCATAAAGAAATTCTCTACACAGGGGGACCCAGCTTTCCAGTGTTGATCAGAGAATCTTTCTCACTCCCACTTTATAAGAAGATTTAAAAGAAAAATAGAGGAAATTTAGCTCAAGTTTTCCTAGGGAAGTCAAGCTGATTGTATTACTGTCTACGGCATTAGCAATTTCCAACCGAATTACAAACTGTTTCCCCACATTATATTGCTATTGTTCAATACCATTTTCATTGCCCTAATGAAACAAAGCTATATAATATAACCATAAAGTACTGATTACAGTTAACCATAATGGAAGAGAGCTAAGGAAAGACCTATTTTTAAAATATGCAAAGAAAAAGATAAGAAATGCCGATACTCAACAGACATTTTTTTTTAAACTCTTTTTTGGCTTTCTGGATTGAGATCAAAACAACACTGACAAATTAATTCTTCTTTCTTTTCCAACAATACAGATGGTATTTCCCCTAAAATAGAATTTCTAGAAGACTTCCCAAAGATCGAAAGTTCTCTAGGTGCTAAAAAAAAAAAAAAAAAAAAAAAAAAAAGGTAGCATTGTGAATTTTACACATATCTTAAAAAGTGCCTACTTCAAACCAGAGTATTCCCTAATATCACAAAAGAGGATATCCAATTTTCCCTGGAGTGCAGATTTCTCCCCATCTATAGGTGAGCTCTTTGAGAAGCGCCATTATGAAGCCAGTAGGGTATTTCTTCTTCAGCCAGGAACACAAACGATCAGGTTGCTGTGCCGGCCTGAAGTTGCCCGAGTGAGATAGCAAAGCCATGGCGGACATTTCTGCCTTTTAGCCAAGGCAGTGAAGGCTACTTGGCAGCCCCTTGTATACCCAGTTCCTTTCCCAAGACAGAAACAGTAAACCAAGAGTTGGAAGGAACAGGAAGAAGTGGTAGAGAAAGTTCTTGGATGTTACTAATTATTTACTGTGGCTAGAAGCTGTAGTGCCAGACACTTGCTACCCTCTGACATTTGTGCCCGAGCCAGCACACCCCACCCCACCCCACCCCCAACAGAGTAGCATTGGTGTAATGAGAAAGCACGCTGCTGATCTCACTCCCTGAGAATTCCTTGACCGCCACTGGTGACACTTAATGAAGTTACCGTATGATGCTACAGTGGCGGCTGATCTGTGCCTGCCCAGGTCCTCGGCACCCAGCCACTCTACATCTGACAAACACTTCCTGCCGTTTGCTTAGTGGATATGGCGTAAATGTACAGTGGAGTACACTGAAAAGGCCTGAATGTCAGGATCAGAGACTGCTTTCTCCAAGACAAACCCTGGTCACGGAACAAACCTTCCTCTGGAGAGCTTTGTTATTTATACTGTTATGAGCAACAATAATGACAATGTCATCCATGTGGACATAACATGCTGAATTCTACATACTGTATTTGATACACTGATCTGATTTCAGTGGTTCCCAGCAGCCACCTTGAATGCTCAATTTACTTGCATTTTCTAGTTCCAGCACCCTTGAAAAAAGGTAAAAATAAATCAAGGCGGTGTCTGTTAGACCTCTTTCAATAACGTGTATTGCTTCAAAGATGGAAAAGTACATGCATTTATCTTTTCCTATTAGAGTGCTAATTTATGCAAGTTCATTTGCTTTTTGTGACTATTGATTAGATTCTTGTTGTCTCATCCCCGGCACTCCATTAGAATCCTCGCTGACTAAACAATAATGCAAAGCCACACAAAATCTGTACAGATCTTCATATGCTCTTACATCTACAGCCCTATTTAAAAGTTTGCATAAGCGGGGCGCCTGGGTGGCGCAGTCGGTTAAGCGTCCGACTTCAGCCAGGTCACGATCTCGCGGTCCGTGAGTTCGAGCCCCGCGTCAGGCTCTGGGCTGATGGCTCGGAGCCCGGAGCCTGTTTCCGATTCTGTGTCTCCCTCTCTCTCTGCCCCTCCCCCGTTCATGCTCTGTCTCTCTCTGTCCCAAAAATAAATAAAAAATGTTGAAAAAAAAAAAATTAAAAAAAAAAAAAGTTTGCATAAGCTAAACAGCGTAAGTGGAAATTATGGGTGCCACGAAAAAGTACTTCACGTTATCACATCAGAGGGAGAGTCTCTGAGAAGATGAGAATACTCACTGGAACAACTTCTCTTTTCAATTTTAGGGAGTCATGTCTGAACATTTGAAAAGCATCCTGTGCTACTGTAGGCACGCTGAAGTTAAAATAGAAGCGCAATTTGAGATTACAGATTATAAAACCTTAAGCAAGCACAGCTGCCGTACGCAGGGCAGGAATGGCTCTCCTTTTCTGTAACCACTCGTGTAAGACAGTCAGGCTTCGAAGTAGAATAGCCTTTCCTGTGAAAACTAGCAAAAGGGCTAAATCCCCAGAGGAATGATTTTTCAGACGTGGTTTGCTATTTATTTGCTCCCAGTCTCAAAAAGGGCTTTTATTGAGTGCTTCATTCTGGAGGGGGAAAACAAAACAAAACAAAACAAAACAAAACAAAACAAAACAAAACAACAACAACAACAACAAAATATATATATATAACCACATATTTTTCAATATTTATTAGTCTAAATGCCTTATGTTTATGGGTTCAAATAAACAAATCTAATCTGAGTTTTGGGACTAAGGATAAAATCACTTGTTTAAATATAAAGCCATCCAAAAGCTTTTGATAAGACAAAAGAGTACAGACGTTGCCATTATGAGAGATGATTCTTTAAACCCAAAGAGTATTTTAATCCACCGTGTGCAAAGCACACATGTGCTCTATTGAAGGATTTATAACTATCTCTTCCTGTTTTCACTTCGCTGATTTACCTATGTCCAAAAAGGAAGAGGGGATATGCGAAAGCCCAGTGAGAAGCTGCTGTCGTCCTCCTCCGGGACAATTACCGACACCATGGATGTGACAATGGAGAAATCACAAGATGTTGAGTCTATGAACAGGGAGACTTCTCAGCTTATTGAGCATTCTAGAATTGCTCAGGCAGGGATGTTCGACAGGGGCAGAGGGACACCTGGCAGGTGTGGAGTTCAGCCACCTAGACCTCTCTAAGGATGGTTGCAAATCGTACAAGATGTCCAGAAACACTAATAGGCATTCTCTGAACCACTTGGGAGGTGTCACTAATAAAAAGTGGAAATCAGAGTGGAAAGAAAATTTCATTTCTAATCCTCCTCGTGGCACCTGGCTTTGTCAGCACATATGGTTTGTAAAGTTTGCTAATGTCTGGTGGTTATCAAGGAAATCAGAGTTGATTAAAGATATTTCAACTTTATCTTCATTTCCCAGACTTTGCAGGCATCCAGCTGATAACTGAGAGGAAACTACTATCTTATTGGTGTGGCAGCCAGCACAGGAAAGAGGTCAAGAGAAAAGGATTGAGAGCCACCTGCCTGGTTTCAAATCTGGGATCTGTTTCTACTAACTGTGTAACCTTGGCAAGTTACTTTACCTTTCCATGCCTCAGTTTCCTCATTTGTAACATCTGAATAATAACTCTTTGGACATTATTTAGGATTACATGAATGAATTATATGAGTAAACAAGGATTGAATGGAACATGCTTGGACAGTGCTTGACAAATAGTATACGGAAGAGGAATATGTACAATTATATTAGTTGCATAACTAAGAATATTTTTTGACCAAAGACAAAGAATTTTACTACTTTGAAAAATATCTCAAGAATCTCAAAGACGTCTAGAAATAAAAATTGTGATAATCATTGCAACACCTCGAGTAGGTAAAGTGTAATTATAACAAAGTTTTGTTTACAAAGTAATGAACAGTGATTTTCAAAAAGTTTATAGAGGAGTGCCTGGGGGGCTTAGTCGGTTAAGCTTCGGACTTCAGCTCAGGTTATGATCTCACGGTTTGTGGGTTTGAGCCCCATGCCAGGCTGTGCTGACAGCTCAGAGCCTGGAGGCTGCTTCGGATTCTGTGTCTCCCTCTCTCTCTGTCCCCCTACCCTGCTCACACTCTGTTTCTATCTCTCAAAACTGAATAAATGTTAAAAAAAATAATAAGTTTATAGAAATGGGGGATGAGAACATGCTGACTCTTTGGAGAGACTGCCTATGCAGCCCCAAAGACAAATCAGGTGCCCTTTGTAAGTATGTTGGATATATAAATACACTGAGAAGAGATGGGCAGTTGCCATTGTAGTATGATTTCTAGGACAAAAAGCCACCTTTAAACAGAAATGTCCTCTCAAAAGTGAATTTCAGTTCTTAAATATGTGTAAAGTGTTATTCTGCCTAGAAGAGAAATCATACTTGCCAGCTAATGCATTAATGTATTTTCATTTTTCTGACTCATTAATACCTGTCACCTTCCAGAGTTAAGATCCTTGAGAGACTAAGGCATATGGTGGGTAAATTTTGATGAGAAAGAGGAAGTGGTCTGCAGGGTCTGGAGAAGAGGGTTCAGGAAGCAGACACCAGACAGAATGACAGGGGTGCAGGGTGAAATACTGGAGAAATACTTGAGCTTCCCAATTCCGCTGAGATTAGCTCTACCGATTGTCATCACAATGCATTAGAATAAATGACATTTCTCTACAAGAAGGTCTATTTTAACTTAAACTTTAAAATTACACTTCACTTGAGCAATATGATATTAGATTGACCTTCCATTCTTTCTTAATTTGATTGACTTTTCACATATTTACGCCCTGCCTCTCTTCGTTAATTAATTCATTCAGTGCATTGACGGCTTCCTGTAACTCAGGCATTGTACTTGAAGGTGGAGAAACAAAAATGAACCAAGACATAGTCCTGACCTACAAAAACTGACAATCTAGAGGGGGAGGCAGGCTCACAAACAAATCAGTGCAATAAAACGTGATCAATGTTAGAAGAGAAATGTGTACCAAATACTGTGGAAAACAGGGAATAGGAACAGACTTTCGAAGAGTTCAGGAAGAGCTCATGGGGAGCCAGGTCTTGGAAGATGAACAGAATTATCCCAAGAGAAGGGGAGAGAGTAGGCTTTCGAGGAAAGAGTGAAGGGCAAAAACCCCAGAAGGCTTGAAAGCAAAGAGTTTGTTGAAAGGGCAAATGAGGCTGCCAAGGCAAGCGAAAACTTTATTTGGAGAAAGGAGTTGGGCAGGCAATTGAGAACCCAAGAAGAGTTTTAAGGAGGTGCAGAACATGAGTGGGTTTGTATTTTTAAATGATGGTTCTCTTAGCCCTGGAGGAGACAGAATGCGTGGGGAGAAAGTCTCAAGGAGGAAGATCCCAAGGACTCCACCGCAACAGACCAAGCCAACATTTACACACAGACATCTCAGGCGGCAGCAGAGGACTCCTTACTTCCCGCGGCTGACAACGGTACCTTCACTTCTCCAGCCAGTCAGCAACTATCTGCAGAGACCCTACTCCCTGCAAAGTACTCTGTGTTGTGGAAACTACAAGAAAAGTCAGATGCAAGCTCTTCACTTCAGTTTCTGATGATTGCCTAGACACGAAGAGCCTGAAGTAGAGCATTTGTGGGATTTTAAAAAAAGGTCAGGAACAAGAGAAAAGCAACAGGCAGAAACATCAGAAGAGGTTTAAAAGAAATCGCTAACATTTGTTCATTGTTTTTGCAATGCATGAGTATGACCAAATGTGTTACAAGTTCAAGTAGAGCAGCTGAAAGAACAATGAATGTGAAGTTAAGAGATCTGGGTTGCAATATAGTCTTTGCTTTAAATGTGGTGTGAATTGGTCAGGTTACTTAATCTCTTTGTACCTCACTTTTTAAAATAAATAAATGGAATACTAGATGTCCTCAGGGTTCTACAATGCTCTTTTAGTTCAGCACAGGGATCACGCAGGACAGGTGATACAGATTTGGTGTTTGAATGAGTTCAGATATTGAATGCTAAGACTTGGTAGAACACTAAGATGACACCCAATTCCACTCCAGATCCCATTCATTACACCCATTTCAGCGGGGTGAGGAGCAGCTCTAACCACACACCCGAAGCTGGTACAACACCTAGCACCCAGGGGACACGAGGAGGTCATGACGATGAGGATCTAGCATGTGATGTGGAAAGCTGCCAAGGGCAAAAATATGACCAAAATCAGGAAAAGGATTCCACTCTTCCCACACAGAAAGTGGCAGAACCAGAGATCTTTTAGGTGGTGACAACTGACAGAAACGTCACCATTGATGAAAAGCTAGAAGAGAAGCTATAGGTACAGTTTATCACATGATCATTTACCCCCCACACCTGCTTTCAACCCTACCAAGGGCCTACGCAGCGCAACAGGAAATGACAAGCAAAATGATGAGAAAAATCAGTGAGGTCACTGTTGAGAAATCCCCCCCCCCAAGTATCTTCTGAAACGGTTTCATGGAATCTCATAACACCTGAAGTCCTTGAGGAGCTCTCTGGCTTCCAACATCCCCGTTACAGGGATATAAATATAGAACGTGCACTTAATCAAAATTGTTTTACACCTGTTCCCTCCTACTAAAAATGAGAGAAAAAAAACCCATCTGTATTACCCTCTCTGGACAGATAAAACTTCCTCTCTTCCAAAGTCTTTTGGAAGGTAATTAGGTGCCTTAAGTGCAGGGGTAATTTAAGATTTTGTCTCTCTCCAAAACTGTTGACAATATGTTAAGCAGATGGAGGTCATTTCTTTTATTTTTCTAACTTTCCCTTTTGGTTCTCTGATGAAGGATATGCTGACATAAATGTTTTGTTGTTATGCATGGTAGATAGGCCTGCGGGTCCCAGAGGTGAGGCAAATCATGTCCTTTCAAATGATCTGTTATTTTTGGCAATAAATTTGGATTACCTATGACAGAAAGCCTTGAAATACTTTATATGCCTCAAGTTTAGAATTAGGAGGAAGGAGGGGGGTTCTAAGGGAGACAATGGGATATACCAGACAAAAAATGTGGTTTTTTTGGTCATTCTGATTCACTGAAACAATTTTTTTTTAAGCACCTTGGGACCTCTGTATATTTGGGTTTAGGATTCCAAAGGCAAAGTTCTTGGCTTCTCTGGATGACAGTGACATTTTGACTTCCTGGAAAACCTGTGCTATCAGCTTAATTGTGACTCGATGTAAATTAAGTCACAGGTCTTCAATTGTGAACTGCCTTCTGCCACTCTCCTGCTCCTCATCTTCCTAAACTAGTTTTGCTGACTAAATAGTTTCTCCTCCTGATGTCTTTAAGCATGTTCAAAGCTGTAATTCATCCATAACATTCATGACAGCCTAATGCCTGAAGGTATTCCTCAGTAACTCAAATTTTTTTCTACTTTTGCCCCTTAAATTTGCTTATAAATGATAAAAGCATGAAACACTGAGCAATTAGAGGGCGAAGGGTGAACACCGGGGCACTCAGTGTATGTGGTTCATCTACTAAATCCTCCAACAAAGTATTCATTATTTCACATGAACTGGACTCTGTTTTGTAAGACACACTGGGGGTGTTTAGAATTCTAAAATTATATACTTTTGCAGAGGTCAACCAGAGACCACTCAAACCAACCAGGATAAGAGCGTTTTGCTGATATGTCGCAACTCATAAGTAATATTTAAAAGGCCACAATGCTTTCTCATTTGTTACTTTTTTAAAAGAGAACAAAGGTAATCTGGCTTTTCATTTTCTTTAGACAACTGCAGGAAACCGAGAGTGGCGTGGCCTTGGCATTTGATCCCTTAGGGTTAATCCCCTGGGAAGTCAAAGAGCTCTCTTCACAATGTGTAGAGGATCACACTATTCTATTGCATAAAAGCTATAGAACTCACCAAGATGGAAAACCTTAAATATAGTTTATTAGACTATTAAAAGTTTATGACATCACTCCTCTATTCTCTGGTGTTCATCAATAAACCCCCATTGATCTCTACAGGAATCTTAACGTAGCCTCTTGTACAGTAATACCTATGTGCTCAAGCGTCAAAGACCCATTTACTTCACATGTGTAATTTGCCCACTTATTCCTGCTGAGATAATACTCCTGGTTTAATTGCCCATAGAGCAACTGGATAAATCAGCTACTTTGGTTTGTATTAGCTGTCTCTGCATATGTGTATAGCAAAAAAACATGCAAGATTGTTCAAGCTATAAACGGCAAAAATGAATCACAAGTAAAGCCAAAAAGTATTTTTAATTTTGTGACATGTAAAGAAAAAGAAACCTTAAAAATACACTCGGAGAAATCAACTGCTATACAGTTTTGGAGGTGGAGAAGAAATATATGAGAATCATATTATATAGTATGTAGTAGCATATAATAGTATATATAGTGTATATATATAGTATACATTCTTTCTACATAAATAAATCTACAAATATAAACACATATTGATTACATATATTTGTAGATTTATTTATATAGAAATAATGAAGATGAATTAATGAATTCACTTATTTAAATTTCACTATTGAGAATGAAAGCTTAAATGAGTGAATAAATATATGCATAGAGAAATTATATAAATTACCCATGCCCAGACCCGCTTAAGAAATATCAGACTCACGAAGGTGACATGTGCTTATAAAAATTGCTTCAATTTTTGAACCCTCATTTTCATTTAATGATCAGAACTATGATGAAAGAAAAATCTTTATATAAAACAAATGATAGTCTCTTATGTATTAAACGCTTAAAGAATCATTTTCTAATTGATCTTCCCTATTAGAGTCATTAGCTAAATATAAGAATTATAGTGCATTTATACGGGCTAACTCATGAACACCGAGATATGAATACACACAAAGACCTAACTCAAAGACATAAAATTAATATTTTAGTAAAATACCTTAATCTTTCAAATAACCACAAAAGAATGCTTATCTGATTTTCCTTTATTCTTTTTAAAAAATTTATACGAACATTGTATCCTTATATAAAAGTAGCAAGTCTCACAATGTTAAAAAAAGTCTCTATTTGATTTTCTAGCTTCATTCTGAAGACACTTCTAAATGATAATATACCATTTAAACTGGATATTGAAATGAATGGCATATATTTGACTACAAAATCCTGGAGCATAGTTATGTTCTAGACTTGAGGTCTAAAACTGGAAGAATGCTCAATTAGAAAGATATGAAGGCTATTTAGACATAGTAGATATTAAAGGAGTGTCTAAAAGGCATTGCTTTTTGGGGGGCACCTCGTGGGCTCAGTTGGTAGAGCACGCAACTCAATCTCAGGGTTATAAATTCAAGCCCCACACTGGGTGTAGAGATTACTTTTAAAAAGTCTTTAAAAAGAGAAAAAAGACATTGCTTTTTTGATTAAAAAATTTCTAGCATCTGGTAAAATCAGACAATGACCAGACTAATATAACAAATAAAATCTATTCAGAACAAAATTTATTTCCCTTGAAAACAAAATCTAAATGTAATATTGCCAAATGTGTTTTATGTCATTCTGATTTAAGTAAGCCTTAAAATATTCTAGGCCTATTAATATATGGGATTCTGTCTCCCGTACTGCATCGACATGCATTTTACATAGGATACAAACTCTATAAATTGTGTTCCACAAGTGCATAAGTACAGAAACAAATGGAAATCTATTTATAGGTAATTGATTTCATGATTTTTGGAGCTATTGACTAGGGGATTTAAAAATGGCCTTAGCAATGAGGGCTGCCAAGTTTCCACTTTTGAAAATTTCAATACCTTGTGGTCTCAATTTAAAATAAACAGGAACTCACAAACTCAAGCAAATCCAGAGATGAAAGGCAGACCCCAGCAGTTGCAGGTGGAGCTGAGCAGGTATTATTGAAAACTTGTTGATATGATTCAAGGGTCCTCAAGGCCATCGGATGCTAAGGGCCACATGCAAATCAGCAGAGGTCTAACCTGGCTAATTGTCTCCCCTGATTGTGACAGTTTTGATTAGAACTATAATCAGCTCTCAACAGACTGTAGGCAAAAATGCCAACTGAGGGGTGTGTGTGTGTGTGTGTGTGTGTGTGTGTGTGTGTGATGGAGGCATAGCTGAATGAAGACACACGACCATTAACCCACTCTTCAAACATTAAAGGGGTTCCAATATGAACAAAAGCAATAATTCCCTTCATAATTAGTGCAAACATTTTCCTTCTGTCACTTTGCAATTGCTTTTATAGAAACTAAAGCAAATGCCAATATTCAGGCTTTCTAAAAGTAAAACTGTATTCCTATTTTGTCACTGAAATTCTGAAGATTGAAAACTGAAGTCATGCAATTCTATAACCCCCTTCTGAGTAGTTATTTTGAGAGAGTTTATGCTACACTCAATGAGAAATTGTTTTAAGATAAATACAACCTTTTCCTTAACAGCTTCTACTTATTTTATCTACATATCGATAAAACGTATACAAATATAGCTATATATTTTTTAAATAAGATGAAGAATAAACATGTAATCACCCAAAATGCTACATAAAAACCACTTCATCATGCGGAGCCTATTTTGTGATCTTCTGCTTCTTTCAATTTTACATTAAAATGACTTCAGCCTCTCATTACCTTTGTGCAAAGAATTCTGTACTTAGAATGGTAATCTACATCAACTATTGTTCTTTCAATAGTTAGAAATTTTTAAACCTCAAGCTTTAGAAACAGAGAACTTCCAGAAGTTACTACACTCTTAAAAGTAAAAATTTAGGGAAATTTTGTAACATGGAAATACTAGCATTTTCAGTACCCATAGTAAATTTAAGGTTGTTGTGTTAGAATAAGAATATAAAATGTATTATGTATATCTTTATTTGCTTACAAATTTATCATGTTCAGTATCCTCAAAGATGGGCAGGGATAGAATAAGGCAGAAAACATTCCAGGAAAAAATATTTTACACCTGTTTTATAAATGTATGTTTTACTTTTTAAACTCTCTTCACATTGTGGCTACAAAAATGAGACCGTGTGAGAAAACTAGAGGGAGCGAGCGAGCGAGCAAGAAACATTTAAGTCTGAAGAGCTAAAACAAGGTTATTTTAAGCTCAATTCTATGGTCAGGGGTGGTTTTATCCTTAGTTAAGTGTTTAAAGACATGTGATAACATTAAATGCAGATTTCCATCTACCTGATGGACTCGACAAAATCTCAACCCCTCAACTGGTGCTTCTGAATGTAACTGTCACTTAGCTGATGTCCAAACCGAATGTCTTTGCCACGGCCTTACACATCTGGTCCCTGTCAGTGTAAACGGGGTTTGTAGGATGTGGTGTTGTGGCAGGCAAGATGATTTATACACACGGAACCAAAGATCTCGGAGCTCATTCTGAGGATGCATTTCATCTGGTGTACTTGCCATCAACAACTGACTGACTGAAATTAAACAAAACCTTATATCCTGAAATCTGAGCAGTCTCTGCTCCTCCCCTCATTCAGATCATGAACATATTTAGTCAACCAGGGAATTCACAAAAGACCCATGTCAACAGTCTATTAGTGAGATAGAAAAAAAATGTGCATTAAACACCTCCATGCGTTAGCCTCTGACCTCCTTAAGCTGGTACATTTTTAAAATTCTTTGTGGGATAAGGATTTACTAACCAACCACACGGGGAACTCATGAAAATGTGGTGTTCAAAACAGACCAGCATTTTCCTTGAAAGTCTTTAACCGAGAGGAGATCAGTCATCCTATACATATATATCAGAAGCAGGCATTGCTTTTATCAAATAAATTATTTAAAATACTGTATCAGAATAGGATGGAAAGTTCTTCACTCTCTGTCTTTAATCTATCATGATTCCATCTCTCTGCTAGGACAAACACACAGGCTTGTAATATAAGACACCCAAAATGCCTCTGTTTCTTTACTAGTAAAGCTCTTAATAGATACTGCTCTCCACTTTACTCAGTGTGAATTACTCTTTTTCACAAGCATCACAATGATCTGTAAAACTAACACTTTGGTCCAGTTAGCATTAGCATATGTTCAGAACAATTTTAATGCAGTAGTGCCCTGACTGGGTACAGCCCAACTTCTGATTTTGAGGACTTCCTGTAGAGACGCAATCCACAGACTAGAAATGCTCCGTACTCTGCTACTGTGTGACTAACACCGTGTTAGTTTGGGTAGGCATTATATACAGTAGACATATTATACGGTACACATATTAACTGTCATTTTAATTTCGAACCCTTAACTGAAAAAAAAAATTGGGAACCCCGTGAACAGCTACACTTGCATATTCCGCATGAGGAGGGCTGAGTAAGAGCTCTCGGGTGCTGAGTGTGTGGTTCAGCTCCTAACAGAAGGTGTCCATATTTACAACCTCAAGTTAATTTAACCTCCCCTAACTAGGGTGTGACAGATATTTTTATCCCAGTGCTCTAGGCCATTTCCCACATACTTCTTTTCTAACATGCTGAAACTTGCTTAAGCACTGAAGGAAGGAAAAAAGTAAGTGACGGCTGTTTAGGTAACATCGGGGCAGTGCACATCAGCTCCTGAGGAAGCCAGCTGTTCCTGCAGTCATCTCTCCAAGAGGGCTTGTTTGAACGTGCAAAGCAGCGGGTTACAGTGCTTTCCCTCTAGGTAAAGATGTAAAAAGTGGCATGTGTAGCAGCCAGCAAACAGAAGCAAAATCTTTTCAGATCTTGCAAAGCCTCTAGAGCTGAAAAACATTCCATTTTAAGAAGAGATGTTCTGAAACCACGTGCTGATGCAACGGTGCCAGTGATTGGGATATTTGTGTCAGTTGAACACACCGCTCTTGTCCCAGCAAATCAATCCAGTCTCAATGCGGCTTCGGATGGGGGCTGATCCCTCACCACTCTTGCTTCCTCACTGCTCACCTCCTGTCCACATTAGCTCCCTGGCTGCCCTAGCTTTCCCCATGTCCACCATTGCCCTGCAAAAACTCCGTTTGGGGTTTGAAAATCCATTTGCTTTAAGAACAAATGCTACCTATAATCCAGAGAGTTTCCTAAGAGTCTGCATGACCCCGAATGGGCAGTGGCTCGGCCCTCATATACTGCTTATTTTCACACCCCCTGTGGTTTTCTGGTTGGGGAGTCCCCCCATTGGCAGGTCCAGACACCTCTGCACTCTTTCCTCTTCGCCCAGGGTCCACGGGGCCCACAAACTCACAGGCCCTCCAGCCTACCTACCAATGAACAGCCCCAGTGATGCACTCAACTCCACTTGCCAACTACACCCCCTCGTGTTTTGTTTTATAACAGACACAAATGTGGAAATTCTGAATTCCAAATTGAAAGAAACACATCTTTCATGACTTCCCCTGTTTTGACTTTTACTGCTGACTTATTATGGTCTCAAGTTTCTTCACCCAAAGAAAGTTCATTTGCCACTTAATATTGTCCTCCATAGAGGTGATAGAAAAAAGCCAAATAGTTGTTACAGACAAAGACATTTACTTGGCTTCTGATCCTATTAATTCCATATTCAACTTAAAACTCCAACAGTTAACTGCTCTAAAAAAGTAAAGTCAATTCATTCAAAACAGCAACAGAAAAACCATAGTGATCTTCTGAAATATGAGCAAGTACATTCACTTCACATACATTAACTCATTGACTCCGTAGCACAACTTGATAAAGTAGGTGTTGCAGGTGCGAGAATAAGGTGAAGAGAGATTCTAGAATTTGCCCAAGGTTACTAGTAAATAGCAAACCTGGATTCAAATCTCTTTCTCTCCCCCTCCAAATCCCTGCTGCTCCCTCCCAACCACGCTGCTTTCTACTGTATTTTGGCCCAATTCTGTTTATCGTTGGTCTTGGCTGCCAGACAGCTTAGAGCTAAATTCAATGCCCCAAGAGAGTAAGATATTACCTTTGACATGTTTGTCTTCCCCTTCACCTCTTTACATCTAACAACAACAACAACAACAACAACAATTATTAGAATTGTCTCATGCGATAAGCCTTTCTTTGTTAGTCATTCAAAAGCCTTCACTGAACTTTACCTATCTGCTAGGTGTCACATTGGACATGAGGTAGTAAGATAAATAAGATGACTCCCTGTGCTCCCAGAAACCATCCTAGTCAGAGTGACTTGCAATTATATTTTGAGACGTAAAGATAGGATCCAAAATATATCCTTGGAGATAAGAAAGTTTTCCTAGGTCAAATTTGAACAAGTGTTATCTCAAGTTAGCAGAGGCCATCTAGGCAGGGCGGACAGCATGAGGAAAATAAAGGGCAGAGAGGTGAGGAACAGGAGCATGGACCACTTATGCCTTGTGGGAAGCAGACAATAAGCCATGGTTATAAATAAATACTTTATTACAGCAATTTTGTGACGCAGAAAAGAGAGTGCTGGAAAACCTTAGCGCAGGTCAGTATCATGAATGATTTGCTGCAATCATGAGAGAAACTAAGCCCTGAACTCCCTTCTGCTTCACAACCCCATTTCAAACATTTGTTAAAGGGACCAGGACTCTCTATGAAGAGTGAGCTTTTCGGCAAGTTTTGTTTTGTGTTACTGCCTCTGTGGTGTGTGCAACAGAAACTTTCATCATTCGTTGTACATCAGGGAAAAAAAACAAAATCATTTTAAGTTTTCTTTGGAAACTTCAGGATCTTACTGATATTTCAATAAATACATTTCAGACCTTTGGTTTTACAGGTTAGATTCTTATAAAAGCTCTCTAGACATACTCTTGATTTTTACCTTGAAATCAAAATACACTTTTTGGTAAATGCTCATCTGAAAAGTCTTTGTTCTTTGACCTAAGCGGCATCTCTTCCTTTAAATTTACTTTTCAAATCAGCGTTTAATTTTAGGACTTCAACCATCAACTAAAACACCTGGGGTTTTTTGTTGTTTTTTAATGCACAGGACATAAAAAAAAAAAAAAAAAAAAAAAAAAAAAAAAAAAATTGAAATGCTTCCAGGAACAAGGAAAGTCTAGAAATACAGGCAAATAGAAGGCTGAGGTCAAGAATGCCTTGGAGGTCACTCATTCTATTCCCATTGCTTTACAGCTGAGCAAGGGACACCCTGAGAGGTTGAGTCACTGGGTAAAATCACCAAGTTTATTAATGACAGAGCTCAGAGCAGAGGGAGTTCCAGGACAATGTTGCAAAAATCACCTCCTGGAGCTAGCTCTATGAGGGCAGAAGACCTGAACACACACCCCGTGAGGTGGATATTGTCTTCCACAGGAAGATCATCAGTGCACAAACGTACGTGGGAGTGGTCAGAATTGAGTTGTCAAGCAATGTCACAGGGTGAAGAAAGTTCTGAGCTCCAAGTGTGCTGGGTGAGTTCACCCCACTTCCTCAGTGGGACCACACCATTGGCATGTCACACGGGGAGACACGGGCTGACAATGGGCCCTGCAGCTGCTTCTCTGGGGTCCACGGTAATGGCCACAACTCCAACTCCAGCTCCAACAGATACCAGAACCTACGAGACATTGGCAGCTACGAGCGGTGCCACGTCATTTCGTATTTTTTCTTCTGCTGTTTCACTAACTCAAACGCTTGTCCTTAGGATTGTTCAGCTACTGAAAAGATAACATTTTGAGTGCAGTTTTAGCTTTTCTGATTTCATGCTGTTTTTTGAATTAGGAAAGACTACTGTGCCACACAGATGGCTACTAGAGCCAATAAAGAACCGCATGCAGGAATGGTCTGCTCTGTTAATCAGAAGGCACAGAGACCCTTTCTGTCCCCGTGGTTAACAATCTGTATTAGAGATAAAGCAGAATTGTTTGTAAAGGTTTGTAAAGTATCTGCTTTTTGATTTTGCTGATGCCATCCTCATATTGATGACACCAGAACTAAAAAAAAAAAAAAAACCTACTAAAAATGAATGTTAAAAATGGACCCAGAGTCGGAGGAAAGGATTATGGGCCCCATCCATTTATGTTCCTTGTCTTCTATTATTGCCTGCTGACTATTTCTGCTCATAAGGGACCGTGAACTATCCATGAGTGCAAAATGGATACAGCACAAATTGATTTGGTAACATCACACAGACATGTATGAATAATGAGCTTTAGTGGCAGTCTGTCACACGGCAAGCATATCAGTGTAACTGATTTATCGAAAACTTGACTGAATAAAGTCTCATTCTTAAGAGAAGGTATCAACGGTTTCTTTACTTTTTTGGTTAAAAATAAGTTTTTATTTAGCAAACTCAGACCCTTTGTAATTTTAAATGTAGCAAAACCTGAAACTGGCAGAGAACTGACCTACTTCCTCTCTCTTAACCAAAAAAGGAGGAGGAGGAGGATAAAGGGGAGGAGAAGGAGGCGGAAGAGAAAATGATACCCACATTACCATAAAGCTGGAAGGCTCATCAGAGATGCTAATCAATTTCAAATTCCCTAAGGATAGCTGCGTCTTTGTCTTTGTATGGGTGTCTAGGACTGTTAGAGGAATATAGCTAAGTCATTAAAACAAGAGAAAATGAGCTTCCCATTAACCCCTCCTTTAGAAATATCCTAGGATATTCTGAGGAAAAAAACAAAAGGATTCTCTGCATTCATTCCACATTTGTCATGTAAATATGGTGGGTGTGGGTGTCAAAACCCAAAGGGAGCAGTGACCACCTCAGGCCCAAGTCCAGCATCTCTGAAAACTTTCCCAGTAATCCCCTGGGTCTTCAAAGTAAGGAAATTTCAAATTCCACCACTTGCCCATTTAAAGGAAAGAAGTAGGAACCAGACTACATGACTCCTAAGGTTTCTCCCAATTCCCAGGTTCCAGGAGACCTTGAAGTTTAAAAATAAAAGAGAACAAGGAAGGTTAAGGTTTTCTGAAAAGAGAAAGTGATGGAACGTAAAAGCATGGGTTAAAATACCCATAATTACAACTTGTAGTTCTATGCAATTGTCAGATGAAGCAAGGACAAAGTGTACAGATGTAGAGATTGAACTTGCCTCAAAGTAGAGAGAAAGCTATTCAACAGAATTCTTTAAGGGTACAAAGGTACCACTTAGTAAGTCACTGAGTTCAAGCCCCAAATAGCATCTTTGTGAATCCAGTCGATACACCCCTAAAGAGAGGCCCTATGTGCCAGATATTAAATACAGAGAAAAAGACCCTTTCTACAAGTTGTCATCTAGGCAAGAGTGTATGGGGAGGGAGGTGAAGAAACACTCAACTAAATGGACCAGCAACACCTTACAGATTCAGTGTGGCTTAGAATAACAAAGGATCCTGTTATTACCTCTTTAAATACAGATCCATATATATATATATATATATATATATATATATATATGGGGGAAATTAGGCAATTTCAGCGATAACTTGATTAACATATTTAGTCACATTGGTTCATAAAAAAATCAATTATTTAATATAGGCATTAAGTAAAAAAAAAAATTTTTTTTTTAAAGCATCTGTAATTTATTCACTTGGCCCTAGGGATATCTTTGGAATCAAAGACAGCTTAACTGAGTTCTGAAGTTCTCACCAAATACTTGTACATGTTTTCAAAGGGCCTTGAAAGCAGTGAGACACTTTCTGCTTCAGGCTACACATTAGCTAAATTCCAATGTGCCCTGCACAGAGCAACCTCTTGATCAATTATTTCCTGCAACTCTTCAGAATGTTCTTTCTGCGGAGTGTGTGGTTAGGCCCTGGGATCGCTGCAGAGATCCTGAAAATGCCAGGAGACACACACACACACACACATATTCTGGAGCTCCGGGGTCCTAAAACACACACAGTTTTCATCTCTACAGCAAAGAGTGAAGAGTGAGGGACTTCAGAATGAGTCAAGGAGGACACAGTGAGGGAGGGGGTTTGCAGAAAGGAAAAACCAGAGAGGGAGAAAGAGAAGGAAAGCTGGGCGATGGGAAAAAAGAGAGAGAGAGAGAAATGTTTTCTGCTCATATAAAGTTTCAGGATTGAGATCTTTATTTTATGTTGAGAAATCAAGCAGACAAATGGGACAAATCCTATTTTGAGGACGGGGTATCACCATTTCAGATAGAAACTTTGTCCCACAATATACACTTACAATGCAGGAAGCCCCATACTAACTGGCTGCAAGTCCAAACTATAAGTCAGACCTAGAGCTTCACATGCAGCTAATATGTTCTTGAGACCCAGCATGTAAGTCACTAATTTTGGAAACACCATCCCTACCATCTTTCTAATTGCCAAAAACTGAGAACAGAGATGAAAAAACTTGGCAAACTATAAAGCTGTGTCCTGCTGTGAGGGACAGAATTACCCAGAATGGCTGCTTCCTATAACTGAGAAGTGTGACCACCTGCCCAATAGCAACCAAGTTTGTATCCTTCTTCCCTCTGCTACCACATCCATTGTAGGCGTGGTTCACGCCTTTTTTTTGTGCTAAGATTCAAAAGGTTCATGAACCTAAAGTTCGTTCACGCATGGAAAGTAAGACACAGGGCAACGGTTTGTACTGGAGAGAACACACAGCTGGCTGTGATGCAGGGGCTTTGGGTTTCAGTCCTTTTTCTGTCATCAACTTCCAGTGTGACCCTGCATATGTCAGACACTGTCCAGGGCTCCGTTTCCTTATCTGTGAAGAGAGGGTGCTGAAATGAGATGAGAGGAGGGGGCAGTTGAAGGGCTCTAGCCCTACATTCCTTAATGCTAAGGTGGCATATTGTTCATTTTGCTCCAAAATATAACCATAATCTTTCTCAAAATATGTTGAGAAGGTTCAGTTTGGTCACTGATCTAGCAAATAAATGTCTGTCGTATCACTACATGAAAAAGCAGATTATAATACATAAAATAATTTTGGTCATGTTAACATATTCACACATATGTATCTTAAGCTCTGTATAAGAAAATCAACAGTCTCAATGGAAGGGTTAGGAATAAAGTTTACTTTTATCAGCATCCTTTTTAAAAAATGTTTATTTATTTATTTTGAAAGAGAGAGAGAGAGAGGAATGTGGAGGGACAGAGGGAAAGAGAGAGAGAGAGAGAGAGAGAGAGAGAGAGAGAATCCCAAGCAGGCTGCTCCATGCTTAATGCAGAGCCCAACACAAGTACCCATACCCCAACTGTGAGATCATGACCTGAGTCACCCAGGCACCCCTATGAGCATACTATTTATTTATTTATTTACTTACTTACTTACTTATTTTTTACTGTAAGTAATCTCTACACCCAACATGGGGCTAGGGTTCGAGTCCCAAGTCAGGCTCTGCACTGAGAGCCTGCTTGAGATTCTCTCCATCTCTCAGTCTCTCCGTCTCTGTCTCTCTGCCTCTCTGCCTCTCCCCCACTTGCTCACGCGTGCGCGCGCTCTCTCTCAAAATAAACACATAAACTTAAAAAAAAAATACTGCTTTAATTAATTTGCAGGAGTTCTAGCTAGGAGAATTCTCTTATAATCAACTTAAAATTCATTAAGATTGGGCTTTTCTGTATCCTTCCTTACACTTCCATATCTTCTCTTTCCATAAAGTCTGTACCACTTTGCTTCCTGTGGGGATGAGCTGAATTTGCTGATGTGACATCCAAGGCGTGAAGCCACACCTGCCCCAGTACATCGAGGTGCTGATTGTGAGCATGCTGCATGTAGCAAACCTCACACTGGATCGAGGTTTTCTCTGTATGAGAGCAGCAAGGGAAATGGGTTGAAAGCATTAAGAAAATAATGTTAAAGCTCAGGAGAGCTTTCAGGAAGTTGTAATATCAATCTCTGAACCAGAAGCAATGATTAGAGAGAGAGGGGACAACAGGAACTTTATCAGGTTTAAATAGGAGGCAGGGATATAACTTCGGCATCCATGTCCTGATCTCCTCACCTTTGAGACTGGGCTGGCTTCAGGTCAGCCCCAGAGCCAGCGTATCAGCGTATCTGACTTCGAGAGCCAAAAGGAGTTTCTGTCCACTGTATTGTCCTCTAGGGATGTGTCTCAGCCTGTCCCCATGCTCTTTGTCGCCCCTGTCACAACTCACGCCCTGGGATGCCTTCTGATGAAGATGAAACAGCATCCAAGCCGCCCCTACCTCAGGGTAGACTAGAGCAATGCTGTGCTCTAGCAAAGGTGGGGGCAAAACACGGAGGCGATGCTGCTTCAAAATCTATTGTCTGCACATCCTCAGGGGACAAGGGGGAGAAATTCTGCACATAATTTTCCAGAGAAACAAAGCATTACAGAGGATTCTGGGCCCAGACGCTCTCCTTCCCTGCTGCAACTCCTTTCTCTGGGGTGCTGAACAGTTTCATTTCCTGCCTGAGCTTTCTACAGTGAACTCGAATAACTCAGCCCTCTGCCATCCTGACAGTTTAGTTAAACCCACAGAGCAGAATGTTACAAATAGAATCCCAGGCAAGAGGGGAGTTGCCCATAGGCTCAAATTAACTACCAGTCCCCAAGTAGCTAACCTCCACTTATCACACAGAAAGAACTCTGAAGCAAAACCAAATCCATGAGCAAAATTCATCATGCCAGGAAGGAGAAGAGGAGAAAATAAACACCTCAAGTCCGTAGCTACTGTTTCCAACTCTCCCTCCTGACTCCAGGTCCTGACAGAGACCACGTTTGTAGCTGTTTCTCTGCCTGGAGAGGCAAATCTGTTTTTAATGCAAAACTTCTTTTCTCTCTCTCTCTTTTTTTTTTTTTGTTTTTTTTTTTTGTTTTGTCCTTGAGACCAGCACTGAGCTCACTGAGGAAGCAGGGCCTAAGGGTTTACACCTGTGACCCAAACTTTCCATTCTGAGATTTTTTTTTTTAAAGAAAAACAATTCAAGGCAAGTTTCTGAACCACTGCTTTTTCCTTAGGCCAATGGTCACCAACAGCGATAGAAGAGCTTTCCCCCCCACCCCCTTTCCAAATGTGACCTAAATTATGACTTAAAATACAGCAGACTTCACCTTCAGTGCCTTCCAAGTCCCTCCCCAAGGCCATCTATTCTTGCATACCTGGAAGGAGTGAACATCAACAGTTAAGCCTGTAAAGATCATGGCTGATGGCTGCCTAAATCACAACCCCATGTCATTTCTTTTCTATTTCTTAGATCTCACTCTGTCACAACACAGGTAGAACACCAGAAGAATTAACATGGCCAGGTGAATCTGCAAAATGAACTGTGGACTTCTCTTACTAGGGTACAACACCAAGGTTCTCCTGTTCTACTCCGAGGATATCACATAAATATGGGGCTCTGCCTCAGAGAGCGTGAGCCGACACAACCGTGAAGCCAGGATGGCATTCAGGAAATTATGGTAGTTAGCTTGTGAGAACTTAAGTCCAACACAAATGAACATCAAATAAATAGGTAGCTAGATAATTACCAGAGGTTTTATTCCCAAGCAAATCCATCAGAGCGGCATTAAAAATGTAATGAATGGTAATAATGATCCTCTTTCTCTCCATCTCTGGCTGTTCCAGTTTGTTTGCAGAAATGTTCCCTCATTTTAAATGTATTGGTGTGGTGTCTCAGTACACCAGCAACAAGGGAGGGGGGTCTCTCAAAGATACACACACAATCTAAGCAAACAGAGGCTTCATGACTGCTGGTGTCAGACTGCACGGTGTGCTCCATGGTGTAGACCCAGCAACACCTGAGGTAAGAACCGATCCCTCACGGCCCCCTCCAGCTTGCAAGGAGGCTCACTCGCACAAGTCACCAGCTTCTTAAGTGCTGGCCTGGGATTCGACCCCAGGTATTTCTGACTCCAAAGCACTCGTCATGACACCGTGATTCTAGAGGTGGTGCCTGAGGTATTTAGAGATGGCTCCCTTTGCTCAAACAGTCCGTCCCTGCACTACCCATGTTTCGCTCTGACACCAAAATTCCACTGTGGATTCAGAGACAATGAACAGCTCATAAATCGTGTTAAGCCATGGTCTGTGTCAAAGGTGCAGGTATTAAATGCTGAGTCACTGCTATGCTTTGCAGAGATAATACTTTATCCTCCCTGTCCTCATATTCCAGCCAGTCAGCTAGACTTGGAGAAAAATAACTCAAGCAGAGCTGGGCACCAGTGCTGAAACGATAGAAAAGGTTTCTCTGTCCCGAAATCCCTCCCCGCCTCCCACACCTCTGCAAGCCTCCGTGCCTGCCTGTTTTAATGAATCTCACTCACACAGGCACACAGCTGATGTCACTGAGCCTAATTTGGGTGAGTGGAACGCTACCCTTCCCAGCTGTGTTGCATCAGGAATATTCTTGCGAAATCAACTTAGAAACACTTGCTTTGTGACACTTGCCTTTTCTTGTTTCTGTCACAGTCAGTGAAGTCAGGTCTTCTGTTCAAAAGCCACTCCCTTGGTGTCTCATAGAGGAGATAAGGCAAGCTCACCACTGGCCATGATGCAAATCAGTGTGTGTGTGTGGGGGGGGGGGGGTCTGCCAGCAAGATGCACAGAACCGCCAACCTTTGGGGTAGACTGCTAGGGAAGGTGCAGAGGTCTTGGCACTTGAGCCCAATCTTGTACAGGTGTGACAGCCGGAGTCAGGGGGAGACAAGCAAGACTGCTGGGCACAGAGAGATACCTTACAAGAAATTCCAACCCGAAGTTCATTGCAAAGAGTGTACGTTTGTCTCAAGTCTTTCATTCTTGCACAGTCCGGATCTCTAGCCTGTGCCCTTCTTTGGTGGAGCCTTAGTCTTAATAAGGAAAACCAATCTTTAGAAGACTACTAAGAGGTTACAGAGCAATTTACATTTAAATAGGTAATTACTGAACAAAATCGAAATATAAATCTAAAGGAATGATTATAATGGTGGAATCTGAGACAACATGACAAGTGAGGGGCCCTCTCAGCATCCATCAAATCTCATCACTTGAGGCAGTATTTTCAAAGCAAATGATCTAGACCTCTAGCAGTATTATGAGAACTACAGGTGATACATAGATATAGCATTAACAAACAATGGATCACATAATAGGAAAATTATTCCTGCATGAACCCTCTTTCAAGTCGTCAAGGAGAAAATCTCAGTATGGTGCTAACAGGTCTTTACCACTTCTCTAACAATGGCTAATCTCTACTTTTAACAAACAGAAAGTACAGCTATGTCTGCTTACTTATGGGAAGTAATATTATTCATGACAAATGGATGTTTAGGAGGACATAAAACTTCCATAGAAAACAATTAGGTAAAAAAATCTTAGGCTCTATTAAAAACATATATATTAAGTAAATTCTAGCATAGACGATACATGCACGTAGCAAAAATTCTGACAGTGGCACATGGATGACCAGATTTGGGGAAACAATGTCTCATAGCCTGTTCATAAGGCAGCTTTATGTTTTGGCTTTACTGACCAGGAAGTAAAACCTAAGATTGAGAACCAGAAGGAAAAGCCAGCTCTGAGCACTAATGGCGGCCAGACCCTGAGGCAGGGCATGGAAATGCTAGTGTGCTCGCTTTCCCAGGCAGCGGCAGGAAAGAGAGCCGTGTGACCCACTGTCCAAAGTCCTTTCCTTTGCACAGCAGACCAAAAATAATCAGGAAAAGTAACTAACGTATGGATGCATACACACATCTTGACATCAAGATCAGGCTGAAGGGCTTTTTTTTTTCCTTCAGTAAATTCATAATCCTACTATAATTATAGGAAGGAAAACATTTAAAGCCAAATTTTGAGATGCAACACAGCATTTAGTTCTTTTCGTGACCTATTTATGCTTCATTTAATGCTCAACACCACTGACATCTCTGTAGAATTGTTAATACACAAAGCCATATAACTTTTTTTAAAAGCAGAGTTATATAAAATGTGCTTTAAAACATGTGTAAAGAAATGCAAAATCACAATTTTTTAAAAAGGAAGAAATCTTGGCTGTCCTTTGTTTTGTCAGAAAGAAAGTTTATCACCCAATAAAAAAGAAATTATACTTACAGCTTTAAATGGGCAAGGCTCACATTGTCAAAATGCACATATTTTGTTGAAAACAGTCTCCCTCAGGCAGAAAAACAAAATTGCTCTTAATGACAGAACTTTTTAGATTGTACTTGGGAGGGAAGGGTGTTTATGCGAAATAAAGCTAATGAGTCACAGAGCAAAACAAAATGAATGGAGTCAGTCCTCACTTGTCAGTGCATAACTTGATAAGAACTCGGGCCCTGCCAGCAGGAATCAGTAAAGGTCCATTCTGGGCTGTACCCAGAGCCAGGTGACCTTCTTTAGAATGTGCTTTTGAAATCTTCCAGGGCTAAACAATCACACCTGTAGAAATCAAGGAATGTGCCCCAAGGTGTGAGTTGAAACCTCACCATTTTTGGTCTTCCACCAACTTCAACAGGTTTTTGTTTGTTTGTTTGTTTGAAACATACATTTAAGCTTATAGTTTAGGAAACTCCTCTTAATTAATCCTTCATATTTCAACATGAATTCAGAGCCTACATAGGATACAGTAATGCCTAGTTGAAAAGTAAAAACAAAAAAAATGAGGTCAAACAGGTTATTTGGCATCCCTTAAGTACTAGGAAATACAGCTACTTAACTAAATGACTTTTTTTTTTTAAAGGAACAAGCTTGCAATGTTGTCAAACCAGTTTGTGTGTTGATAAGAGTACAGAATTTAATTACTTATGGGTGGTTGAAGAGAATCAGGCTTCCAGCACGCTTGGTGAAATTCAAACCACGTTCATTGTGCTCAGCAGGACCCACTACACAATACGCAGGGCCCAGGGCAAAAAGAAACCTAAGACCCTTTTGTCAAGAATTACTAAGAATTTCAAGATGGCAGCAACAGAACATTAAATCAAGTGCCAGGCCCTGACTTCACAGGTCCAACATCCACGTGGCCGTTACTCCTCCTTCCAGACCCTAAAAAAGTTCTTTCCAAATCAGTGTCACAGAGGTGCCCATCCTACGTTCAAATGAAAATGCACCATCAGATGCCCCAAACAATATTTCCCTTAACAGATTCTAATATTGATATAATTCTGGTATTTCCTCCTTCTCTCAGTTGCCCCCGCCCCGTGCCAAGCCCGAATAAAGACTTCTCAAAATATTTCAGTTTCCTGCTGCGGAGCTAAGACAGGAATTGCGTGGTTGTGAACAACAGGCAGTTCAGTATATTGTAAAGGAAGATGTTAACAATCATCTGAAAGTCAAGGCCTGTAGCCCACCACTGTCTGGCTGACCTTGTCACAGTGGCGTCTTTCTTTTCTTGTTAATGTGTCTTTCAACACTCAAACAGGATGTCAGCTATGAGAGAAAGTTACTGCCCTTTTCCTATCATGAACCCCAGAGTCGTTTCTTGTTACCACACAGGAATCCTTGCTACTTTCCAGAGATCCCATATGCATTGTGGCTTAACCTCCAAATGAAGTAGATGTGTGATACCTTAAAAGTAGACAGAGGCACACACAAACACCAGGAAGAGAAGTCATTCTACAGATTCTGCCTCGGAATTCTAGCATCTTTTCTTGTTTCTCCATTTAGAAGCTTCAAATTATCCTCTTTGAGTTTAACAACTCTTTCTGGCAATGAAATATGAAGAGGTGATGATTTCCTCCAAATTAGGAGGACATTAACAATTAAGTGTTAATGCGAACACCGTTAACAGTAATGCAATTATAACTGTATTCCACAAAGGGCAATAGGAAATAATTACTCTGATTCTCAAGTGATAGTTCTAGGAGAATGAGATTCTCAGTCTAAAATTCATCAAGAGGGGCTCTGAAACTCAGAAACACACCTACAGCTGGCAGAGCCTCTCCTTCCCTGTAAGGATAAGCCCATCCGGCACGAATGCAAGCTCTCTCTCTCTGTCTCTCTGGCCGTCTGCTTTTGTTCCTGTAAAATGGCTGTAGTGGGGTTCCTGGGACCCTAACTTGCTGCTCTCGGGGCTGTCACACAGTCCTGAACAAGGCTTATCTGAATAGTCATAGATGCCATTTTAAGCTTCCCAGCTGGACCCAAAGTAAATGACATCCAATCATCATTGTATGGCTTCTAAGGATGATGAAGTGTATCCCAGGAAATGACTAATCTCCAATTACCATATGCATGTCAGCACTGAGACTTGACCAGAGAGAGAGGTATGATAGCAGATAAACCATTAATGCCTGTCTCAGTCTTATTTGATTAAGATTGGAGAACTACACAGAGCAGCTGATAGAATCAGTCAATTTCTAATGTTTTCCCTTAATGATGCAGAGATGGAAGTTTAAAATGTGCCTCCAAATTCCACAACAAACTTCGATTTTAGCAGTCCTTCCTTCAACCATCCATAAATCCTTCTCCCTTTTCATTTACCAAAGATTATTAATAATAGATGAAATGACTTTTTTGAAATTTCACTTCTCTAGTCCCTACTTTCTGATGGGCTTGTCCACAAGAAGAATCATAAAATGAAATCAGGGGAAAGGGGTCTTTTTTGGTTTTGGTCTCTTTCCTTCAGTATAAGCCCATCTATTAACAAACTCTGAAGATTTCCTTTTTCACTCTCTTGCTCAGAGACATCAGAGTGTATTCTAACACGGCAAGTTCATCCAGGACTTACTATCCCATGTGCGAGTTACTGTTTTCATTTCCCAGCAGACTCTCTTTTCCTGCTCTGTTCTCCTCTCCTAGTTCATTAGGACTTCCCAGATGAAGAACACCAACGACTCCCTGTTTTTTTTTTTTTATCTTTTAATTTTTTTTTAATGTTTCTTTATTTTTGAGACAGAGAGAGACAGAGCATGAACAGGGGAGGGTCAGAGAGAGGGAGACACAGAATCTGAAGCAGGCTCCAGGCTCCAAGCTGTCAGCACAGAGCCGATGTGGGCCTCGAACTCACACAGACTGTGAGATCATGACATGAGCCGAAGTCGGATGCTTAACCGACTGAGCCACCCAGGCGCCCCCAAGGACTCCCTATTCTGTGAAAGCAAATCGAACTCATGCTTGGTCCTTCACATACTCCACGTTTTAGTACCTTTCCAACTTTAACTCCCAGGACTCTTCTGTCAACCTGGTCTTCTCTCCTGCCCTGCCACCTCCCACCTCCAGCCCTCTGTTGATTCGTCCTTTTCCCTCAATTCCCTCACTGTTCCCCTGGGCTTTTTTTTCGGTGGCTAGGCTCTTCTATAAAGCTTTTACCACCTTCATAGTCCACAAAGAACTCTCCCCTTTCTGAGATCCAGAAGGACTGAGAACATTATTACATGTGAAACATGTGTTTATAGAGATCAGCTGTGCTAAATTCAGGGCATGGTCTCAATTGCACTTCATTCTTATTCCTTGGCATCGATAAGGACCATGTCTCCATCTTCTCTTTTGGGCTACATAGTCTACAAGTTCATGTAGTCACTGAGGATAGAAACATCAGTCCTCTAACTGAACAGTGTAGCCTGGATAACTGATAATGAACCACTTCTACTAATACGTTAGTAAGCTTATATAGTAAACAATATAGCTAACTATGAAAGTAAAAATAAATAGCCCTGTCTGGGCTGAAAAACAAAAGTTCTAGAAACTGTAGAAAAAGCTATAGCTATTCATAGAAAACACATACGCACATGCAGAAAACCATACACACAAAATATAAAATATAAGTTAGTAATTTATGACTCCAGAAAAACAAGAATAAATGTGGATGTTGAAAGAAATAAACACAAATTCCATCTTTACAGTGCTTGGGGCTAGCTTCACCTCAGTAATTGGACATCTTGCAGATCTCGGAACTAGTCAAGCCAGTCCTTCCAAACACTTGTTTTAGTATGTGTTTTATCACTATCTCACAATGGTCATTTAAGGGTCTATGCCTGTAATGGGTTAAGACCGTGTTTCTCCCAGATACTACAAATAATAACATTAATAGTATTATTAATTATAAAAATTTTAATTTTTTGACTGTTAAAACACCTGAAGTTAATGATCCCTTGAGATTTTTTTTCTCAGAACCTAAAGGAGAGCATGAGGCAATTTTTTACATTCCTGGTTCTTCATTAGCAACCATCAACACTCCAGTTTTCATATTAAAAGCATGGGCACTTGAAGACTTGAGCCCATCATAAACTTTGCCCAAAGTACATTAGCAAGAAGCATGCAGCAGGTGAAGGGACAGTGCCTCCCAGGACACTGGGATTTGTCAGACTGTGTAACAGGATCCCACGGACCTGTCTCAATCGAGTTAATTAGAGACATCTGCAGCACAGAGATCAAGCCAGGCTAGCCCTGGCAGCTGATTTGCACCAAAAAGGTACAACTCACGTGGGAGGTAAGAGGGTAGAATGACAAGCAGATAGCAATCAGTAAAGTGAGCCGGCTCAGTCATCTGAGCATACTCACTGCTGAAATAAAGCTGGTAGGACCAAGGGATGCAAATGTCGAGCTGATGAAAGGGCTGAAGGATATTTGAATAAACCTTTGATATTCTTAGCCCTTGCAGGAATCTCAACACTGTAAATGGAGCCCCCTCCACACCAATCCCCAGCACCTGCTTGAACCCTTTATTCACCTTCGCACTACCTTGAAGGGTTGCTCACATTCATTCCGAGGACCCTGACCACTGTTTTCCTACAAACAACTCTGCCCTCTTCCAAGATGTTGTTACTGATGGAGCTCAGGGACAACCGGTGTTTGAAGTTGTAGCCTTTGTACAGCTGACACTTTGAAACTTTGTCTCTAGAACGGACACTCTACGTATCTCAAATCTTGGCTTAAGAAAGCCACATCATTCCCAAATACTGCATTCCAGGCCTGGTTTTTAAGCAGTCTGGCTCTAGTGAAGTTAGTGAAATATGAGTCTTTAAAGTATTTTAGTCATCCCTTTTGTTGATACCATTCTTAAATTCGCCAAAATGATAGCAGCCAGCTTCTCACATATTCCACTGGATTCCATGGAGTCTGCTTTGCATACATACACTGAGAGGAGCTACATGTTTTCACCAATGATACACAGGCTGTATATGAGGGATGCTGTCTGGTGTTAGTGTTAACTATAGCTCACTATAGAGGGGGATAGAACTATGCCCAAACTCAAGAGTTGTGGTTACGAGAGACCCAATACTCAAAGCTCCATAAATCTGAAAATACAGTTAGCTTAATCATCTATAATTTGGTAGGGGGTGGATGTCATATCATGACACACTTTTCCAGCTCCAGACCATGTTTTGATTTGATATTCTAATTTATTAACAGTGATATCTTCATGTGACTTTTAACATTGATGTAATTAATATACCCACTATCATGGCTTACACATAAATCTCCATAAAGATGATGGCCTGGTGGCCTATGGGCCAATTTCTTCTCCCTATGTGTAAGTTTTGGCCAGCAGAGTGTTTCTTCAGAGAAATGAGAACCAATATTTAGAAATCCCAAGATTCCATACAAAAGTACATACTTCTGCCTTCTTGTGAAAAATTAGAACATGTGGCATCATTGGTTCCATATTCTTCATTATTCCATATTCTGGAAACATTCTGGCAGAATGGGCGAGCGGCCATCCCCTTCCTTAGGGTCCCTCCTTTGCAGGGCCTGAGGGTAGTTTGTACACCAGGCCTAATTTGAGGTACGTGCCTGGCTGCAGCAACCACATAAGCCTGCATCCCCTGCAAAAGAACCTCTGTCTCTGTCACTTCGCAGAGTTTGCCACGTAATCAATAATATTTTACAGATTGTCTTCTACTTTAAGAAATATTCATCAGCACAGAACAGCCGGAATAGAGTTTTCAAGGATTTCAGACAGTCTGAATTCCAATTTTGAATGTAAAAACTCCCCAAAGGATCAGAAACCCTTGCTGAGTTTTCCTACAAGCATGACTAATACAATACAGGAAGGTGTTATCGTGTAACCATACATCTTGGCACTGGCAATGAGAAATGAAGGGCTCACCTGCAATTCTCCCACCTACAGTGTCCCGGGATGGCTTTAACGTGCTGGAAAGCCTATCTCTAGGCCACCGACTTTGTTACAAGGTGCCAGGCCTGTTGCTATCAAATGTTGGCTAATAGAAGGACCAGCACTTTAACCTTACTAAATCTGTTGTGGAAGGAAAATTACTGATGTTGGGCCACTGTGCTCCAGCCGAGGGTCACTCCGCCTGAAGACAGAGGGCAGACTGGCAATTGTTCCAGAATGATGCTGGCTGACCTGCTAGTGGGAGGCGTAAGGAGAAGCCATGACGATCAAAGACGATGGAGTTGGGTGACTATTTAAAGCCACTGTAAGAAAGGACAAAATTATGGCAACTCCTAACTGTCCATGCTACAACCATTCAAGGGTTATTAAATTTCCATAAAAAGCATGGTCTATTACAAGACTTCTGCCCCAGTGCTAAGGTAGTGATTGTGCAACGAGGTGACTTCCTGCTTATACTCTAGGACTACACCTTACTAAATAAACTTCGGGGCTAAGATGTTTACCTGACCGTGGAATGACTACTTACACGCCACTGAAGCATATATCCTCAAGTTACTACCTGTGGCATTTATAACACGTTCCCTGTTGAGCCAAGGTGTCACAGTGGCGTGGTGAACAAATAGTCCTGTTTTCTTCCTGTAAGTTATACGGTATTAAATGTTAATAATTAATTTGCCTTCGTGAAGTAACACACACGATCTTTTCAAACAGGTCCTGGTGTAACCTCACCCCACCCTTGTGAGATGGCTAATCATCTCATGCACTTCACACTTACCCAGCTCTCAGTATCACTGACCTTAGCTAGCTAAGTGTGAAACGGCAGATGGTTTGCAGTGCTCAGGAACGCCCTAGGAAAACTTGGCACAGGAAACTACAGAAGGTTTCTGAAGGAGGATGGTGGCTTACCTGAACTTTCCAAGAAACTCAAGAAAAACAAAATGCCACTCCTGTCCACGTCAAAGGATTTGGTGAGGGTCCTGGGAGGCAAATACCAGGAGCTTTCGAGGCTTTCAGCAGCACAGTATTTTCAAAGGGTTTCACAAGTTATTTTAATCTGCTGCATTGCTAAAAGGGGCACAGAGCCTAAAAGGCCACTATAATTTTTAAGGCTGCTCAAGGCCTATGTGAACAACACTATAACCTTGCCAAAGACTTCTGCATCTGAAGATAGATTTGTCTAGGGTATCCACAACCTTATTACATATTTTCCATGAGGACATACCACTTTGACCACCCCAAAGTGAGAAAGCCCTTTGGAATCTTTGAGATTACAGTACTTCAGAGTCTCAAAATGCCTAGGCTGAATGGTTTCTGGAGCAAAGGGATGTTGTTCATTAATATCAACACTTTATAGATCCTTTACAATGTCTAATGTCGAAATATTTTACAAGAGTGAATTTCAAAGTGTGTTCATGTTTTTCACAGCATGGCACCTGTCTGAAATGGTAGAGTTTGAAAATCAATAAAACATGGATGGAAGATATCAGGGTAGCTTGAGAGTTTTTAAGGAACTACACTCTTGAGAGGAAAACAGAGTACACAACTTACAATGAAAATATGTAAACCTTCACAAGTCTCTATTTTCCTAACTCCCTAGTGAAGGGATCCAGTGCTGTTTTACTGATAAACAAAGCCATCAACTGGTTTGTTGAGAGTTTCGAAACAGATTCTGCTATTCCTGCTGTTTCTCCCCTCTGGTTTAGTAAACCATAAAAAAAATAAATAAATAAAATAAAATAAAAAAATGACCAGTTCAAGGAAAATATCTGAGTAGAATCCTTGGGGGCGGGGGGTGGGAAACTTCATTACCTTTTCATCAAGTCCAGTTTTTGGAAATTTTATGTGTCAGGATTTTTTTTTACTCTAACTTCCTAAATAAATATTTTATTCTTAGTCCATTTAGTTGCTTTAAAAAATGTTTATTCTGTCTCTCTCCCCTCTCACTCAAAGAAACATCCAAACCATGTTGTTACTGTGTAACAGAGGCATGTTCTCTCCATGTTTATTATTATATCTTGACTCCTTCACAAAAGGATTTGATATGGTTCATAGCTAAGAATCAGCCATGAAGACACCATTAAACCTTAGACAACTTAAAGACAAAAACAAAACAAAAACAAAAACACAACAAATATAAAACAGGCAATTATTTATAATGCAAAAAGGCTACGACTGTCTGTTTCTTGAGCAAGTATTACTGTGTGCCAGGCGGTGCGCCAGGTGGCACAGCAGCAGGAACAGGAGAGACTGAATGGCAACTGAACACAAAACCTAGCTGAGCTTCCAAGTGGCTGAAACAAAAAGTGAAACACAATGTATCACACGGTTTCAGAACTGGAGGCTACCACCTTATCAAGAAAGTTTTTCTTGGTAAGAGGAGAAACTTAGCGAATAGTCAACATATATATGAGATACTAAACATAATGTTGGTATTAAATGCAAGTGTTTTTGTACGTATCTTAAGGCTTCTTCTTCTAAAACAGATCAGATAATTTGTAATGTTGTAAACTAAGCAATAACAGAGTATCATCTGGAGAAACCCTAACCTTTCCGGGCTGTCTACAGGTGCAGATCTACACCTAAAAAGTTCATGTGTAGACTAAAAGAGTAGGAAAGGGCACGTGGGAAAAGGTCTTTCTTTATATAAGGTATTACTGCTCTTGAAAACTGTCGATATCATATTTGTAATTGTAAAAGAATCTCTGGCAATTACATTTATTACATTCTTTTGTTTTTTCAAGTGTCTTTTGGTTATTTATTTATTTCTCTATATAATCCTACTTTCTTTTGGGTGGACCTGATAGTAATAATCAAGCCACCTGGTGAAAGGTGTCTAAGGGTGTGGCTTGACTAACTTTCTACCTGAACTGCTTCCTTTTCATAAGATGGTTCTTATGTGACTAATCTAGGCCACAATATAGGAATATAATTTTTTTTTAATATTTAGGTAAGAGTAAATGTCTCTAGATCTTTAATTATATAGTGCTTTATTTGCTAAATTATGCAAATCAATACTCCCTAAATCAAATACATACCTACTGTAAAGAGAGTTCCCCCTTGGTTTTGAAATTCACTTTAACAAGCTATCAATCAGAGGCTGATATTTAAAGGCAGTATAACTGATTGGTAGCAGTGGGATTTCTGGCCATTTTTAGTGATAACCACTGTGATATAGGAACAGGTTTTCAAGCCCTAGAAAGACTAAAGCCTGACAAAAAAAACAAACAAACAAACAAAAAAAAAAACAAAACAAACAAAAAAAAAACCTGACAGATATATAATGCCATGATAGAAATACTACTCATTATGTCCTACCTAATAATCCACATGTGCCTCATCACACAGCTGTTTGTTACACCCTGTTGCCAAAGAAACCTCCTTGCTTCTCCTCCTCATCTAGCAATTAATATGCACATCAAGCACAGTGGCCAGACATCCACAGAGAAAGAAGAGGCAGGCAGGGGATCTACAGGCATAAAGACCTAGGCCAATAATATTCTCAGCATTATTCGGGAATGTTTAGTTGCTTGCTCAAATTCATCATTAACAAAGGGCCTATTTCCCAAAGGTTTGCACTGTGTAATTAGCAGCAACAAACACTGCCCCTGCTCAGGTCAACCTATGGGATTAGTTACAAAGGTTTTGTAAATTTCAGAAGATATCTACACAGATGTCTGGGAAAAAACACACAAACACACAGAACAGCATAATGGATGCAGCCACAGCCATTAAGTAGTTTAGGATTTGTGAGACTCAGACAACCAATACATTTTATGGGGGAAGTCATAAAAGTCAGACAGGAAAAAATATACAGCATGAAAGTTGCAAACTTCTAGACAGCAAGTAAAAAATGCTGAAAAGTGGCAGGGGCAAAGGAATAAACATACCAACCAGAGCTCATCAGTCTAAATGAATAAGACAGGGTCACCTGAGTTTACTTCTGGAACCAATAGAAGTCTCTTAGTATTTAATTATTTTTCTAAAAGATTGAACTTTTTTCATGCCCCCATTTACTGTTGCCATTAGACAGGTTCATACTTCATTAGTCTGCTTTCTAAAATGTAACTTTCATTTTATTTATGAAGTTTTTATACTTCTCTAAGGCTGCTCCCAAAACATAATTAAGCAATGCTCACCTTTCAATCTGAAAGGCAGACTATACTAAAAGAGATGCAAATACATGTTGACAATTCATATCAACGAAAAGGACTCAAATCATCACATGTACACCTTAAATATCTTACGATTCTGTCAATTATACCTCCATAAAGATGAAAAATGCCTTAAAGAAAGTAATTTTAATTCTAATGAAAATAATTTGTTAAGTGATGGGGTCTGAAATAATATTGCAAACAAAAGTTAAAGCTAATGACCTTACTCCAGTTTGTAGAGATTTGTTCATCCTGAGTAAATATAAATAGCACTGCTCATTTTTTAAGATGGTTATTAGTGCTTAAAGAAGTTTGCAACTTTCAATTCAGAAGTCAAAATTATTTCTTGGTTGCCAACAAAATTAATTAATAAAATGCCTCTCACCCCAGGGTAAATACGTAAGCAAGTGCATGGCAATGGATTATAAAAATAGCACTTCCTTCTACATCTGGTGCTAATTAAAATCTGGTCAGAGTAATAATTGAGCAGTGCCCAGGCTACCCTTGATTTTTCTTGTCAGATTTCAATTGTTCGACACAAATGCACTGACCTCAATAAATGAAAACATTAAAAAAATCCTAAGTTATAGCTATCCTTATTCAGGATAAAACGTGATTCACTGTCACCAGAGGGTTTAGAGGTTACAGGAGACTTAAGTGGTCTAGGGAATCACTCACTACCACTGTTGTTCATGAATCAGAATGCACCAGGAGGTCCATGAGGCTTCTCTTCAGAGGTTTCCCCATCAACTACATACTCTCTCCCTACAGAAATCCCAATTAAAGCAAAAACATAATATTTTCTAACATGCACTGAGTATGTGCTAGACAGTCTACAAAGGGTTTTACTGTGCTATCTCAAATCTTCACAACATCCTGATGGGGTAGGATCATTACTGTCCCCATCTTACAGATAAGGAAACTAAGTCTCAGATAATCTGATTCCAGAATCCTCATTCTTGGTTTGCACACTATCTTAAAGTAATAGGGGGAAAAAAAAAGTATACCAATATATTTTGAAAAACAAGATAAAGGAAATAGGGTTTCCAGAGAACTGAAAGAGTACTGATTGAATTCTACAGTGCGATTACTAAAACCTGCTTGCTTATATCAGGTTTTTAATGTTATTAGAAAATACAGAGTAATAATTATTTCCCTGTCCAAAGTGCCCTACAGATATGCTTCATACATACAAGGCTTTTGTGAAATTGTAAAAGCCAACATGACTACTATTTTGATTTGTTTGTTTAATGAAATGTACTCTAATGCTCAAATTATTTTTCTATAAATCAACATATTGTTAGAACTGTCTGCATTTTTATCCAATCAACATTCACTCTTTTTATTTAAAATAAAATTCAATCCCATCTGTGTGAACTTACATCTTGTCCTATGAAATGGTACAAAGATGTATCAGAGATGCTCTGTGTTCCTAAGGAGTTTAATGCCAATTATCAAATTTCAACTATAATTAATGGTAGAATATAATAAGGGTTAGAATTTAATTGTTTTTAATGTAATGCACCAGGCTACATGTAAAGGTATGTCCTAGGTACTATATGATAGACACATTTTTAAGTTTATTTATTTACTTTTGGGGGGAGGGTAGAGAGAAAGGGAGGGAGAGGGGGAGAGGGAGAGAGGGAGAGAGGGAGAGAGGGAGAGAGAGAGGGAGGGAGGGAGGGAGGGAGAGAGAGAGAGAGAGAGAGAGAGAGAGAGAGAGAACCCAAATAGGCTCTGCACTATCAGTGTAGAGCCCGGTGTGAGGCTTGAAATCACGAACCATGAGATCATGACCTGAGCCAAGATCGAGAGTCGGATGCTGAACCGACTGAGTCACCCAGGTGCTCCATGTATGATGAATATTAAGACTAAGGATACAGATTCTTCCCTCCAAAGCTTTTGAGTGGAGAAGAAGTGTCTAATAAACTCGTTATATGAATACCTGGTTCCCTTTGACAAAAAAGGGAGAAGCATAAAAGGCCAACAAAGCCTTAAAGAAGAGCTTCATGGGGACATTCTCATAAACCACAATTAAAAAAGAACCCGATTGCTGAGAAATTGAGAAGACTGAGCCTGAGTGGGAGGACCCAGAAGTAAAGAGTGAACTGAGATGGAATAAAGGGCCAGATTGAAAGGAGCTTTGGATGCCATTAATCATGAACCATCTTGACTCTGTTATGACAAGAAGTGATCTTATGCTTACCAGTATATTCAGTTTTGTGACTGGGAAAGCAATTCTGATTAACAGAGTGGGGAGAAAGATTCTTGGAGTGAGCAGTCCAGGAAAGACCAATTGCTGGCAATGCACAAAGGCCTGGTGAGGGGGGAGGGACAGTGGGGAAGCTGACCTCACAGGATGGGTGACTGCTTGGAAGTAAGCAGAAAGGAGAACTTGGAAATGACTGAAATCTGAATCAAAGGAAGGAGGAGAGATGGCCCCAAAAGACAGGACCAAATGAGAAGAAGTCACCTGGGCAGACAAGAGAAGTAGGTGTGGTGACAGACTTGTCGAGTTTGAGGAGCTGATGGGGGACATCCTGAAGAGTCATGCATTTAATTCATTCAGCATATATTTGTTGAATTCCTACTACATGGCAGGCACTGTTCTAGAATCTAGGGATACAACAGTGAACAAAACAGACCTAAGAGATATGCAGCAGGCAGCAAGGAGTTTGCATTTCTTGCTAAGAGGCAAAAGCCAGGAATAAGGGCTGAGAAGTGTCCAGCTGTAAATAAGGAAGCCCTATAGCCTTCCTGGATTCAGAAGAGTTTCAAAGAGGGAGAAGATAAGCTACACATTGAATGATAGAGTGGGGTGGGGGTGACAACTGGCTCAAGGAAAATTGAGATCAGTGGATCTGATAATAAAGATGTCTTCAGTTACTGCTGAGACAGCTTTCTCCCTAGGGCTGGCCAGCATCCAGTGAGGAAGAGATAGTAACAAGTGTGCCTTTAAGAAGTTTGATGATGAAATAAAAAGAAAGAAGATGGTATTTTTATGTCTAGTTTTTGTTAAAAAAGAAAAAAAAAAAAAAGACAACAGGCTAAAAGTAGAGTCACATGTGCTAAACCCATACCACCAAACCACGACTGATACCTAACATAATTGCAGTTCCAATCTCTCCTAGGAATGACAGCCATCTTAAACCAGTCCATCTGGAATTTCCAGGTCAGCACCAGTGAAGAAATCCACCTGATGGACTCCTTCCACCCCCTCAAGAAAGATGAGGTGATCTGCTCTTTCCTTGCCTCCGTCCCCTTCGGCCAATAAAGGTTCCCCATTTTGTTCAGTTCATTGGAACTCCTTTCTATTTGCTAGATGGGATGCTGCCTGATTCATGAATCGTTGAATAAAACCCATTTGATCTTTCAATTTACTCAGTTGAATTTTAACATTTTATACCTGGTTCTCTGAGAGCACAGGAAGTAGTGACCCATTCTAAGACCTGGGAATGCTTATGGGAGGGAGCAGGAATGCTCCTGGTTTTGGGACACATGAAGAGAGGCAGAAAAGAGATGATGGAGAGTCAGAGTTACATCAGAGTTCACCTCCTCTCTTAATAACATATTTCTAAGTTAAATCTGCAAAAAGATAAAATGTGCTACATTAGAAAAAGAAAAGCTTACTATTCTAGTCTCCATTAAATAAATATACTTATCTGTTATTTGGGAAATAAAAACAGAGTCTTGGCTGGTCCTCCACTCAGAAAACATGCGACTTTAGGACAAGCCAACAGTAAATCTCTTGTTTGAACCAGGGCATGAGAAGTGGAGCGTGACAGGTGCCCCACCCCACCCTCACTCTGGGTCCTCCCAGCCTGCTCTAGGGAAGGACCCAACTCCTGGGAAACAAATTAAAGATGCATCCACTGAATTGGTCCTGACCACTGTGGGGGCTGCCAGAGTGCTCGGAGCAGCAGCAGGGATTCCTCTGGGCCTTGTCATGACATCATTTGTGCAATGTAGTCTGTGATGGCAGAAAATGAAGCTGGTATTTATACAGGGTATTAGAGGAGGACCCTCCTGCGCCAGGCTTAAGATGACAAAATGTCAGCCTCAATCATCTGACAGGCTTTGGTCTCCCTCTGTAACCTCTTTCTTTTTGGCTGCTCTTTTTTTATATACATATGACACGAACAGAAAAATAAATTGAAAAGGGCACTGAGGCAGAGTGTATTTCACGCACTGGTGCCAATGTTTCATATCTCATGAACCTCGGGAAAACAATTCGTAGAACTAATTAGTTTACAGTGTTTAAGCAGCTTGTTCCTCGTCTTTAATCTTCTTTATGTAATACTGTGAACAAAGCCATATTATCTTCTGATTTTTTTATACAGTTTAACAAATATAATCTCCCCTTTCTTTCTAGAGATTACTTCATTTAGACATCAAACTATGTTGTTGTTGTTGTTATTGTTGTTGTTGTTTCTTCCTGGGGAGAAGGGATATAAATAAATTGACATCCATTCACATAGGTCTCAATGGTCTAGGAGATCCACCCAAACCCTAATCCTCTTTGTTGTCATGGAATCCACCTGGCTTAATTATATTTACAGTTGTCAACCTCACCTCGTGGCACGCAGATTTTTCCTGCACATCTGACTGAATCCTGGCTATAAGTCACATCTAGGCTGCTGTCTCTTTCTCAGATCCTGGCTGATGACAAGGCAATCCGTGCCTTGCCTGAAACTAAGCATCAGGTCCCTTAAAGAACAGAGTCCTGTGAAATCTCCCCTCAGGAATTTTTACAGCCCACTGAAGGAACATGATTTAAGGGCCCTCATGACCTAAACCCAAGTGAATGGAAATAGATACATGTCTGCACAAATTAGTTGTGGGGGTGGAGAATCAAGAAAGTACAGAAACTTTAACCTGGGAAAGTTTTACCTTAAAATACGGCTCATCAAGTATGACTTTTAAGAGAAACTAAACCTTTTGGTGCTTTCCTGTTCTAGAAAGCTATGTAATTGCTAAGCTTCTGTGGCTATGATATATTAGTCAGAAAATAGGCAATTGAACTTCAAGAACTGGTTAAGGCTAGTGTTGAAATAATCACTCATCTGGTGGGTGATACAAAACCATGTGCAGTACTAACGATTTGACATCGCGTCAATCTCTGAGCAAGACCCTTTACAAGGGCCAGAAAACCCACTCCAGACTTTTATTTATACTTTGAATCCACATTATTAAAGAGATGTTATGGTTTCGGTAAAGCACAGTACTAGGGGCAAATTTTTATTTTGCTTGCCTGAGAACTCTTTACTGTCCCAGGGTACCGATCTGCCTTAAAGTTCACTCTGTCCTTAATTGTCAAGCAGATTCATGGTAACTCCCAATTAGTGCAAAACAGGAAACACAGCTGCGTCTCTGCAACACCTTTAGCATCTATATCAAGCTGAGCTCAGGAGCTCTCTCTGCTCCCCCACCAAGGTTAATGGTCTTGAATCTTCTGAGAATAATGGAGTAGGTGCCCACATTGAGAGGGGATGCCTGGTTTTCCAAACCGTTGCTTCCACTACTAAGAGTCAGCGTAAGAAGTTGCCAGCTTTCAGCAACGAGAACACAGGAGCAATGTCCTTCTCAATGCACGGTCTCCGGATCATGTTGATCTGATTCAGAACTGATAGGGATGTTTTAAATGAATCCAATGCAACAGACGTTGTGCATGTAGACACAGTGGATGTGGAGGGACTTGTCAAAATGCTCCAGTGGCACCAGATGCTCTCCTGAGGATTCTTCTAAGTCTAAGATACATGAGTCAATGACACAAACTAGGTAATTGTGCCACGATTCTACTCTCAGAGCTTCAGCACCAGAGTAAGACTATTAGGCAACCCAGCCCTGCCACTTCCCTGATTTATGACCTCAGGTGACATACAGTTGACCTTTGAAGAAGAGGAGTCTGAACTGCACGGGTCCACAGACACGTGGATTTTTTTTCAATGCAGTACAACAAAAGTACTTTCCTCTTCTTTTTGTTTTTTTTTAATAGCATATTCTTTTCTTTAGCTTCCTTTATTGTATGAATTTACAGTATATATTACACATAACATGTAGAAGTGGTATGAATCAACTGTTCATGCTATTGGCAAGGCTTCTGGTCAAAAGTAACTATTAAAGTTTTGGGGGAGTCAAAAGTTATAGGTGGATTTTCGACTATGCAGGGGGAGGAGGCTGGCACCCCTAACCACAAGTTGTTCAAGGGTCACCTGTAATTAAATGGTATGGTGGTTAAAGATCAGAGATGGGGCACTTGAAGCCCAGGGCAACTAGGTAGGATGCAGGGAAGATGACGAGCCATTACTGTCGTGACGGTTAGGACCATTCTGCATTTGAGACAGCAGTGTGTGCAGGCGAAGGAGGTATACACAGAAGCAATGGAGGTATGCACAGAAGAGGACATAGATCTGAAAAATAAAGGCGCCAAGGAGAATGAACAAGTAGAAAAAGAAGATGGGAAAGACAGGGACAAAAACTTCAGGAGGAATGGAATGACGAGGTAGAAGAAAAAAAGGAAAACAGTAGGAAATAAACATCTGAGAAGAGGGTTTGAGTTCCTCACCCTGTTCTTTTCCCTTGCACTTCTACTCAAATCCCTCTTCTGCATCTACGCTCCATGGCTACTTCGGACCAGCTTCTACTTGCAGCAGTCTTGAGGCAGAAATGACTAGAGAACAGAGGCTTCCCTCTTAGCCATGAAGGATGAAAAACATCCAAATGCAAATTCAACGTAGAAAAGAAAGCAGGACTATACATACTCTTCACATGAGCAAATTCTCATGCAGACATGGAAGCCAACAAGTAACCCCCTGAGGTGTGCTCGTATAATGTAAGTGTTTCACGTTTGCAGGATGACCGAGCAGCAGCCAGCCCTGCTACTACTGAATGGATCTCTCCTTTTTTCAGGGCATAAAATGTGTGCAGTAGAACTGGTCCTTGAGAAAGAGTGAATTGATCTGTTAGCTTTTTTAGTTGGGTCAAAAATAATTACTGCCATACCTCCTTCCTATGGATTATGCTCAAAAGCTACAGATACTCACTTATTCTGTCTTTATTCTATGGGGAACTCATCGGAAGCAGGGTGTGCTTCACTGACTCTCACTTATTTTAAAAGTCAGGCTTAGTAGGCAAGAAAAAGTCAAAAAGATTGATCAAGAAAGGATGAAATTTGCAGTCTGGGTAAGCAAACACTGTTTCAGATAAAGTGCTCCATGGGTCTCAACCTCACCTTCCACAGCATATGAATTCATTTTGCGATACTCCTTTTTTAAGCGAGATCTTTGTGTGATTATTTTCAACAGGGGACAGCGATTGATTTGTTTTCTATTGAACCTCGCCAACTGGATGCTGAATAGAGGATGGCATACTTAGATGCTCTTAAACTTTCACATTCACCTTTAAAATGTGCCAAGGCAATGCCACATTCAGGGTAAATGCTGTGCAATTTTTTGTTAGGCCGGGACGAGAAATGAGGGTCCCACAGGCAAAATGACATTAAAGGCTTTACAGTAAAACAGACTCCAACCTCCACTGATTCATTTTAGTTCAAATCAAACTCCAATCATCTGATGGACATGAAATCTGAAACAAAAATGAATCAGGTGATTCCTGAGTGGGTGTGTAAAAAAGTACCAAGGCCCAGATAGAAAAAAGTCAAACCTGCCAAATTCAACCCAATGTGTTTTCACAAGCACCTGCTTAGCTTCTGGGCTTGTCCTTCAGTGTCAGGACCCATGAGAGGCCGTAAAAGTAAACAGATGTAGAAGACACAAACGCATCCTGGAGAACTTACCAGGTTCAGGCAGCTAGAGAAACAAGACACACCTACAAGAAATTAGTAGAGGATTCTAAGCAGATTCATTATTAAATAGTACCAAGTGTATCAGGTAATATACAGAAATCCTGAGGAAATTAAAAAAGAAAAAAGACAACAGATGATGGAGTGGCAGGGGTCTGTACAGTCCACACATACCCATGTTCTTTGGAGCACACGCGAGTGTTGTAACACCCTCCCACTTTATAGTTGGGCAGAGCTGTGAGCAAAAGGGAGGCAAGTCACTTGGGGACTGAAGCAACACCTTCATGTTCTCCAGCATGGAAGCAGGTGTTGAGATGACAAAGCCACAATTCTGCAGCAGCCTCACTGAGGCTGTGATCGCTGAATGGATCACTGAATCTCAGCATGGAGAACACCTGCAGTAAGAAATAACCTTGCGATGCCTCTGTTATCCCGGGCTGTTTGTTACTGCAGCGCAACCTACCCTGTCCTGAAAGATAGATGTGGACCAACGCAGAGAAGATGTAGGGGAAGTGACACCGAAAATGACTTAGGATCTCCTCATTGCCTTTTCCCCTCCGGCTGGGACTATTCAAACACTCTTGCCTCCAGCGTCTCTCAATCAAATCCTCTACACTGCTGCCAGGGCATTCTAAGACCCATATCCATTCATACAGGTGTTGAAAGATCCAGGTGGATTTCCCTCACACAAAAAAATAAAGAACTCCTTGGCACAGGAGTCAAGGCCCATGATAATCTGCCTCCCAGATTTCGCCAGTGCTGTTTTTGCCCACTAGCATCCCTGCTATATTCCTGCTACCAGCTTCCGGATGCAGCCACATTTTCCATTCTCCTGTGCCTCCATGAACTGCTTCCTACTGTTTCTGTCTATAATGCTCTCCCCTGCCTCTCCTCCTTGGTGAGTGCCTAATCAACTTCTGGCAAGGTTCCCTTCCTCCGCCGGGCCTTCATCTCCTCTGTGTTCTCTCAGCACGTGGTGCATTCTGTTATAACACAACACACTGTTCCTTGTCTCTGTCTCCTCCCACTAGATGGTGAGTTGCTCACGGCAGGGACTGATTCATTTTTGTTTCCCCCAGAGTACTTAGCACAGCATCTGACAAGCAGTTGGTATTTGCTGAAATAATGAATGAGTAAAGGAAGGAAGGAATGTGTGAATGGATGTGTTCATGACGGTATTAGGCAGAAGACAGGAGCAGGGAGGTCTGTTGGATAGTAGTAAAACATAAATTTAAGCGGCTAGGATGGTGTCAAATTATGAAGACTGGGAATTTTTTATTTGATTCAAAACGTGATAGGGAGTCATTATAACTTCTTGAACAGAGAAATGATTAGAGTTTTGTTCAGCCTCATAGCACCTTGTGCCTTGAGTGACAGCTATGTTTGTACCACTCTTATTCCCCCTTTGACTGTAAAAGCTCCTTGAAAACAGGGGCTGTGCCTTAATCATATTTGTATCCCCTATAGCAACAAGCACAGTGTTTGTATAACAGGTGCCAACAAATATTTGCTGAATTTAATACTAGAAAAATTACTCCCTATGCTGCAAGGTTGGAGAAACCAGCCAGCAGGCTATTGTATTATATACAACATCAGATAGGAAATGGATTTAAAGGGGGTAGTGCCTATGGAAATGTGGAAATAGAAATCTCAGAGTCTAATAGTCCAATTGTCCACCTTCAGGATTTCTTATATAAATGAATCTTTTGAGCCTAGGATCCAGGAAAAAATAGTGGTATATATTACCTCCCAAATGTTGGGAGGAAGGTGTGTTTTCCCCATGGACTAGATGAGCTCAGTGCTGAAGATGTAGCTTCTAAATCGGCAATGGGACAAACAAAAGAGAATGTACTATAGCTACAAGCAGCTAAAAATACTAATTGCTACATGCAAATTTTATCCCCTATCTTGAGATGTGGTTAAATTTTTACTTGTTAATTGATTCATTCATTTCTTCCTTCATTTAATATTTACAAATTACTTATATTGTGCAAGGCACTGTTGCTTCCAAGGCTTACTCAAAAGTCTATTTGGATTTACTGTCTGTTTCACGTTGACCTTTTTCACTTACTCCCCAAAGGCTAAGATGATGTGTGAGGTCAAAGAATGATGTGCCTGTTTCTTCTATGGTGTTTGGTTGCCCAAATATCCCTGGTTATTCACTATCAGACAGGGTTTGTAGGGGCTTCTTGTTGAAACAAATTTTTGAAAGCTATGGCTGTCAATATGTAGTCCTACAGGCATCTAATTATTTTATATTTCTCAAGTCAAAAACGGATCTCCATTTAGAATCCATACCTGGTTTTATTTTGAGCTTCTTCTTCTTAAGCAGATACACACACAAATACACACACACACACACACACACACACACAATTACCTGGTGGAATTATATCCTTAAAAGACATATTAAGAGGGAAAAAGAGGCTATCTCTCTTAAGAGATTGTCTAATACTTGAAACTGAGGGAATCAGTCTTAAATCTTCCAAGGAAGATGATGTATTGGGAACAGAACTCAAGGTATACAATATATTATCAGTAACTTAAACATTACCATTGTTACTCACACATTCAATACGTCATTTAATCTATAGTAAGCTCATATACTGAACTAAACAAAATTTAAACAATAGTTCACAGATCTAAATTGGCCTTGGGTGGATCTTAAAAGGATAGCTGAAGCAGTATCATTCAAATGTAAACTTAGAAGGTAACTAAAACTTTCTTCATTGCCTGAAGTTTCTGAGCACTTCTTGGTTGATACGACTATCACCTGCCACCCACAAGGTTCAATATCAATGTTTTCATTCCTGCAACTGAACATGATCAGTTTTTCAAATACTTTGTGACAAAAGGAGAAAAGGACATGTCCACGGCAAGGACCATGCCTTCACAGTATATCTATTTTTTAAACTCATCCACTCACACTTTCAACGGAACAATTATTCTTTCTCCATGAATTGAATTAGGCCTTCCAAAAAGTCATCACTTTATTTCAGAGGAAGCCAAGCATTTCTTGCACACTTGCTCTGCCGCACTTAACTACCAATGGGGAGGATGCTACCTTCACTTCACCCATGGCCTGAGGCTGGCCACAACCTATACTCCAGACTCCATCATTCACGGGAGTTCCCAGCAGCTGAGGGAAGGGGGGAACTACATTTGACTCGTGTCTGTCACTACATAGGTGAAGGAAGCTGATACAGGTCAAGACGTCTACATGTGCACACACACAGCCAGTGCATTACAGTGGATGCTCAGTTCATCTTTTCTTGCTGAGCCACCATTCACTGAGGACAAGAAACGGTATTCACTCCAGTTACCCAAACTCAAACATGACATTATCTTAACCATTCTGACAGCGTCATGCTCCCTTTCAGAGATGTTATTCATTACACGTTTCAAAATAGAATGTGATTTCATTAACCCTTTTACTCAATGATCTTAAAATCCAGCTCCAAGAGAGCAAAATGGACTTCATGGCTGCTTGAAATCAGGTTTTAACATTTATTCTCATTCATACCATATCTTGACATCATTTATGAATTAGGAAGCACAAGTGTTATCAGAATATCAAATATTCAGGGGCTCTTGGCTTTGTCACCATTGGGAACAGGACACATGCTGGGTCTTATATGGTCCAGTCAGACGGCCTCCAGTGTAGTGGTTGGAGGACAAGGCTCTTTCTCTGGGCATATTAAAAATTATGAGGTGGCATATGCTCCAAGCAACAGGACTCAATTCTAGCATCTTCTCAGTGGGGATGCAGAAAGCTTCCACTATGGCCTTTCTTTCTTCCTGGGGACCAGAATAAGGGTAGTCTGCAATTTTTATGTTTTTGTATCTGTACCCACAAAACCTATGAACAAAAGTTGCCACTTGAGAGAGGAACTGGATAGGTGGAGAACAGGAGTGAGAAAGAGACTTATTTTTCACTGTGGACCCTTTTATGGCTTTTGAATTTTGTATCATGTCATGAACTCACACTCAAAAAATAAAGACAATTGTAACTTTAAAGGAATAAATCAAAACAAAAAACCTACAAAACTTTCCTAAACTACATTTAAAGGAAATCACCCAGTGTTGTAAAGTTACATAAATTTTTTAAAAATTCTTAAAAAACAAACCAATACAATATTCACAACCGATTTTGTAAAAATGCTTCAAAGACTTTTTACCTTAAACGCTGCACTTGGATAGACACTATTAAGGAAGAGTCATATGTCATCCTTTTATTATGATTACTATTCAGCTAGAAAGATCATTACCTACTTCAGTATTATAAAAGTTAGACATTTAAAAAAAGAGATAATGTGTTTTAAAAGCAAAGCATGCTATTTTCCTCTCTAAGGTATTCTTGAAGAATATTCAGCATTTCAAGCAAATACATATTATTTCCTCTATCTATTGTGATCATCGTCTTCGCTTCAAGATGACCCAAGAACCTTCCCGAATGTGCTTTCCCACATCATTCATTCTCATACACTAGGATCCCATTAGAGGAAAAAGCCACCTGTTTGTGGTCTTCGTAGACAAAATTAGGCTGATCAGTGAGGTCCCTTAGTTTCAGCCTGGCAAGGAAATTAGCCTAAGGCCTGTTCTTGTGTTTGATTTTCAACTGGAGAGCCAAAAAATGCTAAAAAATAATGGAGTCAAGATTTGAAGCCACCAACTAGGGAAAAGTAACTATGTCCTATTTGTTACTAATGCCCCTCTGCAATAATTACTTTTATTTGTTCATTTTCTGGAGCAGACACAATAGCTTTGTCTTTATCTTTTACAACCAAACACATTTTAGTAAACAGGAGATAAAACACCAATAAAACCTTTGTTCTCCCTCCCTTCAGCCAACCCCTAAGGCCTATTTTATCTCTAGAGTTGTTATCTAAAGTGAATTACTGATAAGAAAAATTAAAGGACTCCAAGCTGCGTGTGTGAGGTAATTGCCAGTGCTTCCCACACCTCGTTTGTGTTCAACCAGGCCCCATCAAGACTCATCACATTCTGACCCACCCGTTGGGCAGGCTATGAAAGGAAGCTGCCTAAGTAGAATGGCTCCAAGGCCTAAATTCCTTTTTCAAGAAGAAAAACCAGGTAAATACCAAGATTCTGGAAAACCAAAGTCATACTTGTACTGTACTTATTTAGATTGCACACTGCTCCGTGGCAGGATAATATTAACTTGTACTTTTAAGGGACGTTTGTGTGCAAACACATTAACTTTCAAAACAACCTGCACAAACTTCACCATGAGTTATTGGAGCTTTTTTCTGGCTCCCTTAGCCAAAACTGATATATCTTGCCTTCAGAATAAAATAGTGTATGTTTACTGAACACAGGCCAAGAGTTTTACATGTATCAACTCATTTGATATTCAAAACAACCCATGGGCTTCATATGATTATGATCCTTGTTTCATAGATGAAGAAACTGAGGTACAGACATTTACCCAAGGTCACATGATTGAAATCCAGGTAATCAGGCTCTAGACTCTGCATTGTAAACACTATTTTGCAAAAAGTTAAATTCTCTTAAAATGACTAGAAACAAAGTATAAAACAACCTCTTTAACTTTTACCTCAGTCATTTTTTTTTGATGTCTGACTCCAGCCAGAAACACCCATCAATTCCTTACTTATTAATATTATTCATTTTTTAGCAAATATTTATTCAATTTCTGGAACATGCCAAGTCTTGTTTCAGATACTGGAGAAGAATATGAGCAGGTATGACAAATAACATGTGTTATCAAGTAGACTGAAACACCTTGGCCACTCTTCTCCTTCAAAAAGGAATTAAAAAAGTAGCAACATTAAAAAACACATTTCCAGTCATTCTTGGAAGCCAGATTCTTCTTATACCCATGGCCTTTGGTATAAAGAGGCCCCCTGGCCTGGTGCTGACTGACTGCTGGGTGAATTTAGGCAGGAGAAAAGTACTGTTCCGAGATGAGACCATGAATTTGACCTCCCGACTGGTTGTACACCTCTCTTCTTTCCTTCCTACAACCTCAACATATCCCCCCCCCCCTCCCAAATTAATTTTAAAAACAAAACAAATCCCACAGTTCTTGGCCACAGATATGATGAAAGGATCTAGTTCATATCAAGTTTCTGAGAGGTAAGGTCTTGGTGAGTTTTTCCATTTTAGGCTGTTTGTATTTCAACAGAGGATGATAATTTAACCTAAGGAGGGGTTGTGAAGTCCCTAACACAATCCTACCTATACAACAGGTAGGCCCTACCTCACCCTTCCTTCCTGCTCTCACAAAAACAGATTTGTAGTGGAAAAGACAAACATGCCTTTCTTGGGGAAATGTTGCTGACTCCAAAACAACAGTTTTGGGCTTGCTAAGCAACAGAATGTACTTGAGGAATAACGGCAACTTCCCACCAATTCCTAGCGAGGAACATGCCAGAAGAGAAATGTAGCTCAGCAAACCTATGACAAAACTGGATTGGGGGTAGGACTTTTAGCTTCTCCTTCTCACCCCAGGCTATTATTGATCCTGAATATTAGTTTTATAAAAGAATCAAGTAGACACTCCATGTGGTTGGCTTCCACAAGCAAGTCATTTTGCTTTTAGAGTTCTGGCTTTATGCTAACCTTTGGGAGACGATGTCCCCTGGACTCCTCTGGAATGGCTGTCTGCCTTCCCCCTGATCAGCTCTTCCACTGGCCCAAAGTAGGCACTTGTGGTTTTATACCAGCTCCCTGAGGTTGCTTTCATTTATCAACACAATCTGGATCTAGAAGCTGGTTAGTAAGTTGCCTTGGATGAGAGTGGTATATTGGCTTACGCGGTTATCTATCATGAGTGAGGCATTAGTCTGGCAGTATTTCTGTCTGTGGTAGCAGGCACTAGTTCATCAGACAACCATTGACATTCACGAGGGCAGATAAGTCAACACGCCCACATCTCCTAATTCATTTGCAGGAACAAGAACACATTCTGCCAAAAAGAAGTCAGGAGACGGTCAGAGGCAGACGCCTGGCAGGGAGAGGTATTTTATAATGTTACTAGGCTGGTACAAAACTCCTCTTTCTGGTAACCACATCTAGAAGGTAAAAAGACCCTCACACATCACTGGAGAAAATAACAGTCATGAAAAGGTCTGCTGCCTGAACACAAAGTCTGCCAAAGTTTCTTTGAACAGGTAGAAACTTTGAAGTATGGTGAGATCTAATTAAATGGGAACCTGGCAGGTCATTCCTTTGCATCAGCTAAGACTCTAAAGAAGGCACAGATGTATGTCTGTTTGGTGTGTCTGTGTCTCTAATGCTACCTGGGGAGCATTAGGAGATCTTAGCAGCCTCTTCAATTTGACCCAGTTAAATGCGAGACTAGAGACCATTTGAGTAGGGCCCACCACATAATTTGCAGGGCATGGTATGAACCCAAAAGACCCCCTGTTCAAAAAGCAGGAAAAAGTGCCATTAAGGGCACTAGAATATAAAGCTTTTTCCTTTCTTGCATGGTTTCTCTCTCAAGTTCTCATGATGTTATTTGTTATTTAATGTTGTTCTAAATAGAGAAAAATTTAAATATTTAATTATTGGCATGGATTTTACCATTCACCTTCATATGGTATAATGATAGTTTTAAATGCAAATACATGAGCTCTTGACTTGTATGTGGAATCATCAAACTATACAACCTGTAACATGCAGTCTACATACGCACACTTGTTGTGTTCTTACTATAGAATTAAGAACACTTCATGAAGCTAACTCCATTGAACCTAGCTCACCTGTTATACTTTCATTCTTTGATGCATGCATATTCTACCAACATGCTATGCAAATGGGCTGCTTCTATAACATGCTCACCTTGTACTCACCTGGAGTCTCCCTCAACTCACACCATCACAGTCTGTGTTTACGGGGCATCGCCACTTTAGGCAAATGCACGTTTTTTAATACACCCCTTCACTCACACATGTATTCCACTTACAAAACACTGGTTCAAAGATAAAAGTAAGAATCTGGAGATGGCAACAGCAAAGCCTTAATTAAACCAAGTTCTGAATATGGGGCCCTGTGTGATGCACTGGTTTCCATGATGCTGGCCCTGCAACTCAAACCCCTGGCCATTACTGTGAGAGGGTCCATCCTGATCACTGATAACAAAGCCTTCCAGAGGACTTAGGTTTGATGGCAATAAAACACACTGTGGTAAGGCTGCAGGGGACTGACTGCATATGGTGATTACCCCGTAAATTACCTGTTCATACAGTTTCCCAGGGTTGTGTGCTGGAACCTATAATTACATGAGACTGTCTTCCTTAAGGAGTTTCAGAATGTGGCCTAGCTGCTAGCCCAGGAAACAATCCAGATAATTATTTATAGCAGCCAAAGGAATCTGTCATTTCTCTTACTGCGAGCTCTTCTTTCCCACTGGAAACAGAGATGAGCACATACTTTGCTGTCTTCTCTTTGTTTCAATATGCCATAACCAAAGAGCAAGCACATAGATTTTGGTTAGTCATTTGAAATCAAAAAGGACACCAAAAACTATATAGGAAGATATCGAAATAACAGAAGGCAGAGCAAGATGTGTGGTATCTTCACGAATCAGGAGAAAGTAAAACACACCCTAGATACTTAAATCCCCCATGAAACACACCAAGAAAGCTACTCTTGTTACAGGCAAAGCCATGAGCACACTTCTCTCCTTTCTGGTCTCTGAATAGCAATGGGTTTCAAACAGTTTGAATTAGGGAGCCAGGCTGCATCTGCAGCCAACAGCTGGAATTCAGCAACTGTTGTTAATCCACCTTAATTGCTTATTATTCTATCAATTCTTGTTTGTGCTTTTGTTATTCAAAGTAATTTTCCCTACACACACAACCAAGCATGGTTTTTGCAAGCTGTGGCCAAGGAATTCTTGTGTTTCAATCCCAGGGCTGTTATTGTTTTGTTTGGAAACAAAAACATATTGACAGTGGATTAAAAACGACAACAACAACAACAACAACAACCCAAAGTTAGCAGTGATGCTGTAGATGGGCTAACTCGGGCCTCTATGTACAGAGATGCAGGTATTAGCCACCCCTAAATAAGAACAAGGCTCCTTTCAAGGTTTTAATTAGAGTCGCAGTTAGCATGGTTGTTATTTTCCCTAAACAATTCTTCCCCTCCTTGCTTTAGGGGAGGATTTTCACTCCAACACTTTATTGCACTAGTGAATAAATGAGATCCCAGGGTTCCAGGAAGAAAAAAATTACCAATATAAATGCATCAGGTGCAAATTACCAAGGTAAATAGGCCCATGGAGACTGTAAAGCTGGCAACACCAACTGGAGTATCTGAGAGGGGCCAGCAGGAGAAAGCCCACGGGTCGCGGGCCCAGTTCTGCAGTGGATTGCGCAGGCGTCATCCTGCAGCCTGCAGGAAGGAACCCAGAGCACAAGGCAGTTGTGACTTGGCATCGACAATTTTCTCACTAAAGCTGCAGTTACAGCTTTTCTTTCTCACTCTTTCTAATTCTCCCAAATGCTGCTCTCTCAAAGCAGATGCCCCCATCCAAGGAGACCACTGCAATATCCTCTCCATCTAGAAACTGATCCCTAGTCCTAATTTGTACTGTGGGGCTTTGTTTATCATCTGTGATGAGGCAAAGCTAACGCACATTTGTTAGTAACCATAATCTGCAGGTCATGAAGGCTGATCTAGTCTATCCTCCTTACAATTCTATCCCCTACAGAATGCATTTGTGGCTTTGCATATTCTTCTCACCATAGCACTACAGTGCCAAGTCTTTCTTCTTGAATGATTTCGCCAGAATAAGCCTAGTCCCTCTATAGGCTTACTACAAAGCAGAGATACATCACATACTTGTCTCTTCCACAGTGCCTCACTATTCACTGAACTGAACTCAATTTCCTCCAGACAAGAAGAGACAAGACTCACTGTTAGCCTGGCCTTGTGTCTACCTGGCACATTCCTCATAGGGTGTGGTTGTCTTACCTCTTACCTTCTTCCCGGTCCGTCTTGCACACATACCTGTTAGTCTTATTTCTCTCCCTATTTGTGCCACTGAATCACGTCCCTTAAAAATTAGCCTGTTCTACCCTGACTGGAACATGAGACACTGCAGGCAACCAAGCATATGTTCAAATATGATAAAGAGCTATATTATGACAAAGGTCTTTAAGGGATATTTGCCTTGCCCTTAAATCACCTTGACTCTATTTCTTCACACAGCAAGAGCCTGAAAAATATTTAAGGAAAGTGTTTCCTAGGAACATTCTGGCCAGGATCATTCATCCTGGAGCCTACAGGAAGAAACGTATGAACCAGTGGGAGAAGTCACACTAGAGTCAGCTATAGTTTCCAACTCTTATTATTTATTTATACCTGATGTCACCTTAGTTTTTATGCTTCCTGTTTTGGAGCCTGTACCAGGTTAGGTAAAGAGATATTTATGCACAATATAAGCTAGCTTGAGATGATTTCTACAAGCCTTCTACAGCATACATCAAGTGTCATTTCCTAAAGCCCAAAGACCCTTGTTACAACAATTTATTTGTATAGATTAAGCCTCATTCGCAGAAAGTGAATCAACTGCATGATTCCTAGATGTGTTTTAAAAGGATTTCTTTGCTCATTCAGGGTATTTCTTACTGCTTTCATAATATCAACTATGATATCAGCAAAATATAGCCTTTATCTGGAAATTAAGCCTCTTATCCTATTTGTGTAACAATTGTTACATAGTTTGGCAATGATCTGCATTTTAAACACATTATATCCTATTCTATCAGAGATGACATGTAAATGCAAATATTATAGCTTATTAAATCAGCTTCACATTCATCAGTTCAGTAGCCATGAATCAAATTGCCCTGATTAGCAAAGAAATTCCCGGAAATGACTTTTTCTCTTTTAAGATTGGTGATCTTAATCCTTTAAAATATTTCTGTACTTGTATATTCACTATTTAAAATGTTTTTAAGTGTAGTAGTATTTTACCACAGTCATTATTTATTTACTAAAATTTAAGATACAACTCCAGATGACATTTCTGTTGTGGTATCTCAACCCTCACTTTGCTGGACCTGCAGTGATTTTTATAACCTGAATTAAAGAGTGCTGATTTTGCAGGTGAGAGATGGGGGCGGAGGAAAACCCCCCACTTTAATTCATGGCACTAAGAAACAAAAAAATAAAAGCCATTATGTCAAAACGATAGGTCACAACTAGGTGAAAAATGTAGTGGATCTGGTATGCTGTGAGATTTTATCAGATTTAACTTCTTTCTTGCCTTAAAGAAAAGTACTACAGCTCGGATACAATTCTGAACCTCCCTCCCAACTTAGAAGCTGAACTCAATGAGAAATACCTCGTGTGATGGGTTTCCAAGAGGACCCTGGGCATCTCCTACAGAAGCCGGTTAATGATGCCAACTGAGTGGTTAGCACCCAGGCATCCCTCCGTCTCCCCCCAACACAGGGCAGAAAACGATGCTCTCACCTCACTGATCTAATTGCAGTTTTCAAGCGCCCTGGCAATCTACTGCCTCCTTCCCTCACCTTCCTTCCCCGATCCTTTCAGAAAACGAGATGAAGCTAATTTATGTTCATTTTATCCATTTCCCCTCATGCCTCGCTGCAACAGGAAGCTGCTGTCTCTGCGGTGTTTAGACCAGGCTCCTCTTAGCCATGAGCTAACGATACCATCATCATTTAGAAAGAACCCTCATCATAGTGCAGTCAGCATCGAAACTGTTCCTCAACATTCTAAATTTATCTAGCACATCTTCCCCATCTGATGCAAATGAACCGGCAATAATTTCAGGAGAGGAAGCAGTGCTTTAAAGAATCGTGAGCTTGACACTGAGGAGGTTTACGCATCACATTACGGAGCACAGCTGTATCCTGTTGTTTGGTCTGTGGGGCTTTTGACAGCACATGACTATAGCTGCTGAAAAGCATGTACACGGGGTTGAGAAAAATACACACATACATACGTACTCGCAGCATGCAAGGGAGAATGTGGCCATGCTTTAAGTGTATCAAACTATGACTTCTAAATTCCTTTCCATCAAATGCCAGTAGAAGCACTTGATAAATGGCCCCTAGGAGAGCACTTCTCATTGCCTCAGGATGGAAGGACTCGCAGGCATACGACACTCCATCAATATAGAGAGCTGGCAGATTGAAAGGCGGGAAGGACTATCCCTGATATGGTGCATCTGCTTACTAATAGCAGCGGGTTCCAATCGTCTTCCCATTCATCGCCTACAGAAACCACTCCTCCGAGAGGCACGCCAGTCAACAGATGGTCTCTGGCTAAGGTGTAATCAGGAGCAGCTTGCTAAATTTACCCAAAACAAATAGAATTACAGGCTTTTGCCCGAGTCTGAAATTGAATTGAGAACTGGGGTGGTGGATAATGGAGACTAAAATGGAAGAGCTCAAAATGTGTCACAGCACGTTGGGAAGGGCCAGCGTGGGGAGAAGTCTCTGATGCAAACTTCACTATTTACTATCAGGTCATCTATTTCCAAAAACCTTTTGTCTACCATGCAGGATTGTCTGCCCTTACTCTCAGTGTTCAGAAAGGGTACAATCATCACCAGCTAATGAAGTCATCTGCCTCTATCAGATGTGTAGCAAACGAAACTCTATCCGGTATTTTGAATATGTTTTGCTCAGTTCCAATGCCTTCATTTTAGTATCAGTAAAATGTCAACACCATGCTTGCCTCAGAAGGTAAGGGTCATTAAGGGCTCTGAACGATCTTAATCAGAGCACTGGTGTTCTCAAGTCTGCTCCCAGCATTCTTCACGGTGTCGAATTATGCACTGCTCAGAGTAACAGCACTGTAAAGCCTTAGAAACTGCCTGAAAAAAGGACAGCATAAAATTAAGAGTAAATCATTTAATCTATGTCTGGATTTCACTACCTATATAGTAAAAAACTGTGCCGCCCATGCATATCACTGTATAAGGACGCTATAAAAATAAATGAGGCAAAATATGTAAAGACACTTAAGTTCTAAAGAAATAAGGTCTTAAAAGGTAAGGCCATTTTTAACTCAAACTATCAGCAATCACTTGAAAATTATCCTCATAATCATTAATATTTATCAGTAGAAAAACTTGTTTACCCATATAAAAAAAAATCTAAAAATTGCAGACAGCATGCATGAAACTATTTTTAAACCAATAATCAGACAATTTTCCTCATTCTTCATGATTTCAAGTGTCACATTATGAAAAATTTCATTTTCATGCACCAGTCAGACTAACATTTTTAAACATCAGTTATAGGAGAAGTGTCTGAAGAGCTTTCTGGTTTCTTTTAGTATTTTTGTTGTAAGGAACTCTCTACCATGCAGAAAAGGAATCCCCAAAGAAAGGTCTTTCTTGTGGCAGGATGAAACTATTTGGGGAGGGAATATTTGAAAAATTATCTGAATAAGGGCTTCATTATTCAGGTTTGCATTACAGACTAATAATAGTGAAAGTATCTTTTAACATAATTGTTTTAAAAGGTGGAGGTTTTAAAATGAAACTTTTTTGTTAAATGCATCCATTAATGAATTTGACAAAATGTATCTCTACTCTCAAGGAGGACACATTTGTAGTGATACATTATGAAAAGTTAGGTGCTAGGGGAGCCTGGGTGGCTCAGCCGGTTGAGCGTCCAACTTCAGCTCAGGTCATGATCTCATAGTCCGTGGGTTTGAGCCCTGCGTCGGGCTCTGTGCTGACAGCTCAGAGCCTGGAGCCTGCCTCAGATTCTGTGTCTCTCTCTCTCTCTCTGCCCTCTCCCCTGCTCATGCTCTGTCTCTCTCTGTCTCAAAAATAAATAAAAACATTAAAAAAAAAATTTTTTTTTTAAAGCAAAATTAGGTGCTAGACCCACCTTACTAAAATATGTACCCTCTGTATAGAGAACTTTGTCTGCTATCTTCTCATACTGTATAGAAATCAAAAATGGATTACCAAAGTACTAATATTATATATGCTTATAGGAATAAACATCTTGAGCAGAATAATCTAATGTACAAAACAGATACTGATGTCTAATAACTGAATAACTGTGGGCAAATCATTCAGTTTATCCATCTGTAAAATCAGTGGAACAGGCTCCCTACCCACCCATTTCCAAGGTGTTTGGTCAGAGCCCAGAAAAAAGTACCGATGAAACCTATGTAGACACCAAGTCTAAAAGTTCTGGCACATATTTGTGGAAATACAACTATAATGATTTTCATTACCATTCTAGTACATGCTGAATTTTCATCTTTAGGAATAATTCTTACTATTTTATTTTAAAATCCTTCAAAAATATAGCTGTAACAGAAAGCCTACCATACAATTATTAGTAAATTTATGGCTCTATAAATATTGTCATATTTATTATTCAATTATTGCTTCAGTAAACTACTTCACATACTAAAAAGTAGCTCTTTGTTTTCTGTGTTTTTAATGCAATTTGTTCGCAAGAACCACTGTGACATTAGTAACAAAAGACCAGTCCTGTAAAGAAAAAGCCCCTAACAAGGACTTGGCACTAATCTCAGTTAAAGGCAAAAATGCTATCAATTTTAAGAGGAGGGACTTTTATATACTGAGTAAATATTCATAGTTTATAATTTGTGAAGCAGTAGGCAATGTATATCTGTGAGGATAAAAAAAAACATCGTTCAGTATATGAAAGGCAATTTTAAATAATACAAATGATTTAAGTTAAAATGACTTAGGAGAGCGTCATGACATGCCCATGTTATTAATTTCTTACACATTTCATTAGAGAAGTAACAGTCCTACACAAAAGACGTGCCACTGTAAGGTGCACTGCGTACTGATTCTCCATACAACCAGTCTGCAAACACTGCCTATGGCATGCGGTATCAGAAATCTAGGCAGCTGGAAATCACAGCAGAGAAGAAGTTTCAGGTCATTGATCTCAGAATTGGAAAATTTCCCCTAGTGAGCCAAAATGAACCCAGCATATATCATCGACACACACACACACATCCCTCCCATACCCTCCAACAAGTAATGTAGCACTGAGAGGTCACATCACTGAGAGGTATCGCCACAAAAAGTATGCTTCCATAATAGACAAAGGGTATGAATATAACTCATTGATTGGTGGCAACGTGTAATCATTCAGTAAATATTCACGGAATACCTTCTATGTACATGGCACTGTAAGAATCAATAGTAAGAGATACAAAAATAACCAACAGTTAAGGACTTTCTATTCTAAATTCTTTGAATTTAACTCATCTAAAACCCCCTCCTCCTCCTTCCTTTTACTCTTTTTCTAGCTTTCTCCAAAGAAAATTACCTTCATCCCCACATTCCATTTGAGAATGGAACAGAAGCACAAAATGACTAAACTACATGCTCAAGTTGATGGAGCTAAGTGACAGAACCAAGATTGGAACCCAGCCCATCTGACTCCAGTCTGCACACTCCATCACTACACCACACTGCTGGAAAGGAGGACCATGAAGGAAGCACAGCGAATACTCCATGCTCTCTGGCAGTCATGCTTTATTAGGGCAGTTCCCATTGCCTTAAATCACTCCCAGCTTAGGAATCATCAGCCCATGGACCCTCCCCAGATTTTCTAAGTTAACAGTTGTCTACTCCCTCCTCTGGTCCATCAAGGTGCCCTGCATATAGTCTGATTTTTGCACTTATCAGGTCATTGTAATTACTTGCTTACCAATTTGCCCTTTTTATGTCTGGGGCCTGACCTGGAATCCAGCATCCAATAGGGCAGTAAATAAAAGATCAACCTGTCCTTAGAACACTGCAACATAATAGAAGGAAGAGTCCAAACTTTATTGGAATAAATGTTTGTGTTGGTTAAAGGCAACATGTGATTATGACAAGTAAGAGTAAGGGTTATTTCAGCACAGGTTGCTAAATTATGGATTGGGGTGAAGACAGGACTCTCACTCTGTCTGGCCTTAAAGGCTGGGAATGATCCTGGTAACTGGAGGAGAGGAGAGGCAGTCTGAGGGGCAGAAGAAGAGGGGCAAGGGCAGAGAGAAAGGATTGCCTGAGGCACGTGTAGATGGGATGGGCAGACCAATCTGCAATTAGAATGGTGATTCATGGAGGACTCCTGCAAGGAAGAGCGAAGAAGGCAGGCTAGACTGAGCAGCCAGTCCCTTTAATGCCAAGCTAAGGAGGCTCACAGGTATTCTTTGAACACTGAGGAGTTTCAAGCAAGGGAATGACATGACCAGAAGAGCAAGATAGAAAAATCAAACAAACAAACAAACAAACAAAAAACACAAATATTTTGAGTTGCAGGAAAGTTAAAGGTGATGGAAGAAAAATATGCAATATCTAGTTTAAGGCTGAAATCCACTCAGAATTTCTTTAGTAAGAAAAAAAGCAGCTGAAGCGTTCACTACTTGCTGAAATACCCCAACCACCAAGCAAACTGTAACTAATGCTTTTAATGTAAAACTAATGTTTTAGTGCAAGTACAAATTCATTTAACATTCATTGCCACCTTATGATCTTCTGTGCTAAGGATACAAAAACAATGCCATCATGTTTGGGGATAAGAATCTCAATTTTTGAAAATGAGCAGAATATGGAATATAAAAGAAATTCATAAAAATTGTCACAGGTTGTTTGCAAAGGTCAGCAAAGGAGAGCTATTATTCTTCTATAATATTATCTGTCAAAAGCAAAAATTCATTTGTTCAAACACAAATTACACAATCAGAACGGGAAAGGACATTAGAAGTAACCTCATCCCACAGCATTTTACAGATCATGAGATTGAGAGGACCAGAAACTTTAAGCAATCAAGCCTTAAGTCACACAGAGGGTTGGTACCATAATACCGATTATAAACCTTTATCTCCTAACAGCTCTGCCTGCGCCACCTCTTATAGCTGTAAATGTGACTATACTATAAAAAGAATTTCTAGTATATTTTGGCACAAAACAAATCTTAACCCTTTAGGAATATCTACATGAACTTTAAAAGCTTAAAACAACAGAGCCAATGAAAATGGAGCATTCATTCATTCTCATCCATTAGTTAAGGACCTTAGCCAGACAATGCACAGGTAGAGGAAGGTAAATAAGATGCCAAGGCAAGCCCAACTCTCTGGATGTTCACAGTCTCTGCGATCTGTTGCCATTATAAAATACACCCCAGATTTTGAAGAAGTATTATAAAAAATATAAAACTTATTAATATTTTTTTTTATTTTGATTGGGTGGCCAAGTACAAAATTGTTTCACCTTTTTTTTATGGTTTAAAAAATTTTTAGCTGTGAGGAAATTTAAAACTACATATGTAATTCACATTATATTTCTGCTGGACAGTGCTGCTCTGGAGAATGAGCCAGATTGACCAGCTGTGGGCTTTGGAATGCCTCGGAAATCCAGGAAAGGAGACAAGATGGAATCTAACCAGTGTAAGGATAAGGATCTTGAAGGAAAAAAAAAAAACTTTTCTTCAGGGCATTATGTTATCTCACAGGAAAAAATGTGGGGAGTTACCCATGAGAAAGGAATCTTTCCCATCATCTTTGGAACTTCACAGTATAATGCCTTTGGCCAAATCAGATCGCCTCCCTCCTCCCACTGAACTAAGCTTGCACTTTATCTTTCTGCTCTCTGTGGAATCATGAGCCAAGTGAAGTGTAGACGGATGGCTTCTTAGAATATAACTGAAAAAATTCCAGTCTTTATGTTCAAAGCATCCACCTTCAGTGACCACAGATACCATGTGAACCTCATAGGTTCTCATGCACAAGGTCACCAGATTACAGAAGCAGCTCTCTGGGTAATTAAGTACTTAAGTGTGGATACTCACACACACACACAAACACACATGCTATAGATATCACAGAGTTGTTAGGTATAAAGTACTATTTCCATATATGTCTTATGCTACACAGTTTCTTCAGTTCCTTGGAATGCTTTCAATTTTTGTTTTTTAATGTTTATTTATTTTTGAGAGAGAGAGAAAGAATATACGCACAAGCGGGAGGGGGCAGAGAGAGGGAGACAGAAGATCCAAGGATCTGAAGCGGGTTCCAAGCTGACAGCAGAGAGCCCAACGAACTCACAAACCACAAGATCATGACCTGAGCCGAAGTCAGATGCCCAACCAACTGAGCCACCCAGCTGCCCCCCTTGGTATGCTTTTTAAACATAAGCCTGGGCATCATCTATATTACGCCAACCTCAAATACATGATTTGCTGACAAACGTTCGGAATGGCATTCTGGCTATCAAAGTGGCAAGAGCTGAAATATCAAGGTCAATTTTGCTATTTTTCTAATAATCTTTGGGCATTGAGACATAAAGCAATAGCCTTAACTAGCAAATTCTTTTTTTTTAAGATTTTCTTTTTTTAACACTTATTTATTTTTTGAGACAGAGAGAGACAGAGCATGAACAGGGGAGGGTCAGACAGAGAGGAAGACAGAGAATCCGAAACAGGCTCCAGGCTCTGAGCAGTCAGCACAGAACCTGACGCGGGGCTCAAACTCACAGACCGCGAGATCATGACCTGAGCCAAAGTCGGACGCTCAACCAACTGAGCCACCCAGGCGCCCCAACCAGCAAATTCTTAAAACCTAGGGTTAACATTCAAAGTAAATGCAACACTATTTTCCAACTGCAAATAGCATACAAAACGCTAGTAATACAAGTATGCACAATAATAAATCCGGTTTTTTTATTGATGAGAAAAAAATCTCTGTACTTCGTTTTACTTAAAGGTGTTTCAATATTTATTTTTAGTAAGTTGTTTTCTCATTTCCAGTTTCATCAAGGAATTAGGTTCTCCACTACTTAAAACATTTCATTTAATCATTCATTCATGTGTTTATCTTGTGGTATTTCTTCATTATATGCTATAATCATTCTGATATTAATACTTTTTCAATTAAATGGATATTTGGAGTCTTGTAGTCTAAATTACCTAGGAGCAAGCTTCAATGTTTTAAAATTCTATTTGGACAAAGTGCTATTGAGCTAATCAGAATTTGTGTCACTTACATTATTGACTAGCAGGACATGTCAGTCTTTGATGCAATTTTGCCTAAAAAATTTTGTATCCCTTTAACACCTAAGACTAGACTTCTTTAGGTAACCCTTTCAGACTCTAACAGCTGCTAGTTCTTTTCATTTAAAAGAACATACAAGAATAAACATGGTGTCAACTTTTTCTATGTTCATTAAAAAAACACAAACTTATATTGGTGCAGTTATCAAATGATTTTAAAATATAATTGATAAACAGTGGAATGTGTCTTCAGTGGGCCAAAAATTTTTGCATGTTATACTCATTGCTATATCCCTAGACCCTAGAAGAGTTCTTGACACAGAGTAGGTGCTCACTAAATATTTTCTGTATTGAATGACACATAATAGGCACTCTAAATGGTTAATGACTGAATAATTCATGGTAATGGTGAGGCCATTAGTTATTAACAATATGCTATGTGATCACCACTTCACTGTATGTTACAATGTGAACACTTTAAATGGTAGCTATCAGAAATTATTAAATGTTAATGACAAGTGAGTGCTTAATAAGTTTTCTTGAATAAATGGATGAATAAATAAACTGCAAAGACTGGGTCAGGGTTTACAAAACCAGTCACTGAAACATCATGATTTCAAAACTGCATAGTTATTTTGAAAAGGTGCTGAAGACCAGAATTGCGCAAATTTCTTATAAACCTCCCCAGATGCAAGCTTTAACATGGTGTCCAAAAAGAGCCGTGATCAGGTTTTCCAAAATGACATATAAAGACAAGAATGACAATGAACCATCCAGTCAGGAATTTGTCAGAAACAGAAACCTCTTCTTGATACAGAATATTCTTAGATACTCAAAATTTTAGACTAATTGGTAAGTTCAACCATGTAGGCTACATGGTCATCACAATGATTACATAATTATTTTAACATAACCACATGCCTGGATATAATCCTCTCACACAGTTTGAAAAAATGATGTGATATCAAAAATGATGTTGATGTTTTGAACTCTTAAAGTAAATGATTTAATTGTTGCAAAAAAACATTTGCTTTTAATTTTAATCTTTATTTTTGAGAGAGAGAGAGAGAGAGAGAGAGAGAGAGAGAGAGAGAGAGATACAGAGTGTGAGCAGGGGAGGAACAGATAGAGAGGAGGAGACACAGAATCCGAAGCAGGCTCCAGGCTCCAAGCTGTCAGCACAGAGTCTGACGTGGGGCTCAAACTCACAAACTGCGAGATCATGACCTGAGCTCAAGTTGGCCGCTCAACCAACTGAACTAACTGGGCACCCAGATGCCCCCAAAATAAACTTTTGCTTTTAATATGTATTTTGCTGTATTGACTTCCTATGCTTACCCATTTATAAAATGTGACAGTCCAACCTCAGACAATAAAGCACAAAATTCCTTTAATTTAAATTTAAATCTATACACTACCGTAACAGTCTGGTAGCACAGCTCTAAATTCATCCTTACCAGAGCTGCCTCTTTACATCAAAACTGTCCATTAAAAACAAACTCAGGGAACCTGAGTGGCTCAGTCGGTTAAGTGTCTGTCTTCGGCTCAAGTCATGATCTTACAGTTTGTGAATTCGAACCCCACAGCAAGGAGCCTGCTTGAGACTCTCTCTCTCTTCCTCTCTCTCTGTCTGTCTCTCTGTCTGTCATCCCCACCCGGAACTGTCTCTCTCAAAATAAACTTAAAGAAAAAACTCACAAAAATACAGTTACCACCTATCCATGCATGCGTACGTTACTTTCTTCAGAAACAACCACCAAATGGAACAGACTCTAGTGTGGCTCACAAACAGGTGATGCGGACACATGGTTTGTTCAAAGGGTGAAGAAGCAATCATAGCCCCATCCACTCACAATGCATTTTCCAAAAGTTTCATTAGTTTACATCATCATAAGACTTTACAAAATTTTCATTTGAAAAGACCCACTTTCCTTAAGCTCTTGAGGACAAAACACCCAAAAGGTGCATTTTGGGAAAATGAAGAAAATGCCATGATGCTATCTCTGGCAGCCACAGCACTTGCTTTACTTCCTTTTGTAAGAAGAAGAAAGTCAAAGGAGATTTCAAATGGTGGGCAGATGTAAATGGCATTTGGCTGAAAAGACATCAAGCAGCATTCAACAGGGAAGTCCCACCCCACTGAGTTTGTATAAATGCTCACTCCATCTCTGTTGTAGTTGAAGACAGCGGCTGTCAATCAATCCACGCTCTATGGTTCAAGAACCCCACGTAGCCTCCTCAGTAGGGTGTAAATTGCTCTAACAGTCTAGGTAGAAGCAACTGATTTGCAAGCGGAGGGGGGAAAAAGCCTGGTTTATTCTTCACATAGTCTGAAGTCAACGCTCTTCCTTGTTTTCTATCTTCTCCAGAAGCTTAAGGCTCTTGTAGGCCCATCATGCAGAGAGCACCAGAAGGCACAAAGCTCAAATAGCTCACTCAGGTTAAGAAGTTAAGGACGTTGTGCAGATTCTATATCATTGCTCCCATTAAAATGGAGCAATGGGGTAAAGTTTTGTCAAAGCAACGCAAACATGGAGGTATTTTCGCCCAAGTATATACGAGACCTTAACTCTAGGGGGGACAGCTCCTTCTTACTGTGTTGATTGCCAAAAATGTTACAAATTAAAAGGTAACCCTGCCAACCACTGTTTCTGAATACATCACTTAACCTCTTTTACACCTCAGGTTGTTCATTCTGAACTACCTCCACATAGGTTGCTTACTAAATAATAAAAATAATTGTGAAGCTCAGTGAAGACCTAAAATTGCTGAAGGGAAAATCAACTGTGAATGTTAATCTATGTTTTTGGTGAAGAAGTCGTCAGGTGAGCTAGTTTTCATTAAGTCTCTCCTTTGGGCTGTTTCTCCTCGGAGGGGCTCTGCTCCTTCGCTAGTGGGCATTTGTATCCACAGCAGCTGGGAGCCAAACCAGGACCTGAAGAGAGGACAGGAGACTGGCCCCGGCTGGGGACCCTCAACCACCCAGGGTGGTATGTGCTCTCTCCCCTTGCCTCAAGATCCTGCCTCTGAGGCACAAATCCCTCAACCACGAGCCAGGTCCAGCTGCTGTGCTTAAGCACAAATATAGTCACAAATCCTGGACTGGGAAAAAGGGAGGATGCTTTTTCCAGAGAGGCAGCTTAGTACCCTTCTGAGCCAAGAGGAGAGTGTTAAACTCGATCAAAATAAAATGTCTGTTGAGATTTACAAGGAAACACTTACTTGGGAGCTCAACGAATAATAAAATGTGGTGGGCATGTTGGTTCTGTGGGTTTTGTTTCCAATATGCTTTCCTATCATTTGCTACCTGCCCCTGCCCCCTTTTAGTGCATTCCAGAAACAAGCACTGTCCCATTGCAAAGATGGGGAAATTAGTCCAAGTGTCCCTACTGTATAGCAAGTGGAAGCCAGATGTCAGAAGCCGTATGCTGGGCAGATGTTAAGAGTTTTAAAATGAGAACTACCTGAACAGCCCTGGAAGAAAACATGGTATTCTAAAAATAGGACACTGACGCCCCACTGAAATCAACTGTTCATTTATTTATTCTACATGACGGGTGCTGTGGGGCACCAGCTTCTTGCAAGCCTGCAAAACTGCGCTCGTGGATTTGTAAGATGCTTCTTAACAGAGATGCAAGTGGTACCTGTCCATTAAAAACAGACCTGTCACCGGGATGCTGTGCTCCGTATTGTTTTCCTTTTAATTCCAAAAACTCAGATGGAGGGACAGAAAGGCTGGGTGGATAGCTATGGGTGGATGAGCAGAGGACAGAGGGAGTAAGTGTCACATGTAAGCTGATCTTGGAGGTACAGTAAGAGTAGAGGATGTTCCAAAGCAGGCCTGGGTCAGTGCCGCACAGGTGCTGGCACTAGAATTCGTTTCCTGAACATCTGTGCTGAACACAAAAACAGCCAGGACTGTGGGGGCAGAAATAACAAACCTCACACTGCCTTAACAAAAACAACAAAAGAGGACACATTCCTGGTTTTTGCTGTGTCTGTCATGCTCAATGACATCCCTGTCCCCAAGTTTAGCTGTTTCTTACTACTTCATAAAACCCCAAGCAACCTTCCTTTCTCTCCCGGCACCAAGTCATCAACACCCCTGATCTCTCAGGGCTAAAGAAAACAGCACTGAGACCAGGCCCCCATCAGGGGGAGGTTTCCTTTTTGGTCAGGATTGAGACTAAATACAGATTGGACTATTCACTTGGGAATTCAACAGAGATCCATCCTAAGGAAAATCCCACGTACACAATCCGAAACAAAGCATTTGTGTGCTTTGGTGCCTCTAGAAGAATGCAAAGGGAAAGAAAAGGTTTACTGTTTCATGTGAAGTGATTTCCTCCTTTTAGTGGTAGGCAGGGTTCACATCAGCCCACCGGGAATAGGAGGATTTGTGAAATGTTTGTGTTTAATTCAAACTTCTCTAACAACCTCAAGAGAGACATAAAAGGGGAGATTTTTTCCATAAGAAGGGAACCATCTGTCCAGTGGCCAGAGGTAACCCTAAAAAACAGGAATGTGTCAACCATTTTTATAGGCAAGCACAAACAAAACAAAACAAAACAAAACAAAACAAAACAAAACAAAACAAA
>NW_026057577.1:82435457-82487058 GCF_023721935.1 Panthera uncia
AAACAAAACAAAACAAAACAAAACAAAACAAAACAAAACAAAACAAAACAACAAGCCCATTATTCTTCACATAGGGGAGAGAAATGCTCTGATCCCTCCCTGGACGCTGCCTCATTCAGAGTGAAAGCCTGAGTCTCCACAGTGGTCCTGGGAGGACCTGCCTGACCTACCTGCCTACGCCCGCAATCTCCTACCCCAGCCTCCCCTTACAGCTGCCTCACCCCAGCCATGCCAGGAACATGCAGTAGCCACAGAGCACTTCATTTCACCATTCCCTCCACCTGCAAGTAAGTGCCTTTCCCCAGAAATCAGCAAGGCTTACATATTCCTGGACTACTCTGGCTCACCGGATTTCACTTCATCAGAAAAAACTTTCCTGACCATGAAATTAAGACGGCTCTGCTATGGCCCTCACTTTGAGCTGCACAGCACATGTCAACTAGCTCAAGGTCCTACCGATAGGGCCATGCCTGGCTCCTAAGAGGTGTTCAAGAATAAGTAATTTTTGAATGGTAATTTACTATTTCTTGAAAAGGGCATCTTCCCAAATAATAGGCAACCTAAAATGTGATTCTCCTTTTCACCTGGTAGCAAGATGTGGGCAGTGGCTTTCTAAGTGCTCTATTTTATCTACTCAAGGCCTGGACTCTGCAAATATAATCAGCGAATTATAATATAGAACTCTGGGTACGTCCTAATCTCATAACGTGGTCCTACTGGTGCTCATACCCCAGAGGTCTTTATCCATCTTTGAGATACACTGTATACAGGAAAACCCAAGACAGGGTGACCGAAAATCATTGCAAAGTAGTTTTAAAATGAACAAGGCTGATTTCATTATGTAGCTTGTTATATCATCCATTTGTTGAATTATCCTTTATGTTGTGTTACTTATCCTTACAATTCAAATGACTTACAGTCCTAGACACTGTTGAGTCTTGTCTGTTAAGCAGCTGGAATATATAGGAATTAAGAGAGCAATTGTAATTCTCAAAACTCAGGAAAGAAAGAAAGAAAGAAAGAAAGAAAGAAGAAAGAAAAGAAAAGAAAGAAAAGAAAGAAAAGAAAGAAAAGAAAGAAAAGAAAGAAAAGAAAGAAAGAAAGAAAGAAAGATAAAACCTCTAGGAATGGAATGATACAGCTACCCAATGCTCCCCAAAACCTGTTGTTCTGCTAACCTGTTAATTAAACAAGCATTTTACCTTTTAATATAAGAAATGATGGCTTCAGTCTATTACCTTCACAGTGTTAACTGCTTTTGTTCGTCTCAAACTGCCTAGATGACCCAGTACATATGCAGCCGTGAAGAGGCTATAAATAGCATGAAGCCCATATATAAACCCTTAATGATCTGGAAGGCTCACGATGGTGGTGGTGATGTCTCCCTCAATGGTTAACTTCCGAGTTCCAGGACGGCCACCTAGACCTGGTGTTACAGCTATAAACTACAACATTTAGTAAAACCAGGACCTCTGCACTCCCATGGGGGCAGCTTTCGAAGACATTCCAAAGAGGTCTGAAAATAATGAAACATTTTACATACATAAAAGTTCATTATCTAGAACCTCAAAAACATGATGAAAGAAGTCAGACAAAAAAGAACACGTGTTGTATGGTTCCATTAATATGACATGTGCAAAAAAGGCAAGTATTTAGTGAGAGAAAGTAGATTAGAGGTTGCCTGGGGCTGGGGATGGAAGGGGGAATGACTGTGAATAGGCACAAAGTCTCTTATTAGGATGATGGAAACGTTATGAAATTAGACTGTGGCGATTAGATTGTACGACTCTGTAAACATACCAAAATGTATTGAATTACACATTTAAAGCCCTTGAATTTTATGGTATGTAAATTACGTCTCAACAAGGCTGATTTAAAACAAGAATGAGGGGCAACACACTCCAGGATATATAAAAACTTCCAATTTATGGTGTAGAGGGAGAGATGTGAAGAAATGATGTGTCCATCATGCAAACTATGGCTTCTATTCTCTTCCCCACTCCCGTGTGTTCATGATGAGCCGTAAGAAGGTTTGAGCGGTGTCGTGCACAGCACAGGTACAGGCAGACCTCTGGGCCAGACTGCCTGAGCTCAGCTGGGGGAGATCACTTACTGGTTGGTTCTGTGACTTCAGGGCAAGTCACTTTAAGGCACTTGCCATGCTTTGGTTTCCTCAACTGTAACACAAATAATAATAGCACCTATCTCACGGAATTGTTGTAAATACTAAATACAGTATTTGAAAAACACTTAAGCTGTCAGACACTTCTGGAGTGTTTGTGATCATTATTGCCTTTAGCCTCTTCCAGTGTGTACTATAAATATTATACTTTTCTGGGTATGGAAAGATATGAGAAAAGTTGGGAACCATTGCACATGAATCAAACTGCTTGATGTCTGAATCATCTTCTACGACAAGTCATGTTATAAGCGGTACTATTAATGTATGTGATAATGTGTGAGAAAAAAATGAAGCGGGCGATATAAAAAGATTTTTTCAAAAATCGGAAGGTTGGAAGCCACTCAGAAACACATTCCTGAGGATCTACTGAACTCACATTTTCATTATAATCTAGTAAGTGTGAACACTATAGAAGTACTTTGTCTACTCAATTGTCAGGGTCAAAGTACAATTGGGTTGGGTTTATTGGTGGGTCTTTTAAAAATACTGTATTTTTCTCATACAATGAAGTGTACCCAGCAGGGATCCAAACTATATATGCAGCAACAAAACATGATTAAAAGCTTTTTAATGAAGGCACTATAAACAGCATTTTCCTTCTGCTTTAGAATATTTCAAATACAAAATTAGCAAGCCCCAGAGACTGGAATTTCTGCTACAGGAGAGATGAAAGGTTAACTGTCTAAAAAGGAAAGAATATGTTTGACATATTCTATTTAGAAAATAAAAGCGTTTCCTAATAAAAGCAGAGCCCCACTTGATGCGCCTAATACCCCTTCAGTGCCTTCAGTGTTTGCATACACAACCAAGTAATTAGAAAGCCCCACTCCAAAAAAAAAAAAAAAAAAAAAAAAAAAAAAAAAAAAAAAAAAAAAAGTGAATAAAAAGCCATTGCAGACATGGGTCCCTTGTTTACCAGGCTTGCTGGAGGCCCCTGGAGGTCAGTGTGATTGACAGGATTTTGGTGTTGGGAGGAGGGTTGATAATGCACACGCATCTCTTGAGAGGAGAGCTCTGGAGTCCCGACCATGGTTAATAGAAGGGCAGCTACTAAGGAGAACAATGTAAGAGGCAAAGCCTGGGGGGCTGGTGGGCGGAAGGATGTTCAAGGATTGCAAATGACATTCCCAGTTAATTAGTACCCATTGGGAAGCTGAGGTACACCATGCCAAAAAAAGAAAACTAAAAATTCCCAGGGCAAGGATCTTCCTTTGCCAAAGGCAAGGCACCCTGTAGCCATTTCCATTAGGTACACTTCAGTAACCCCCAACTCCCAAAAGCGTCCTTATGAGCTGCTGAAGCTCCAGACATTTTGAGAAAAGCAACACTGGTTTCTGTAACGTGTGGCAATGTTAATTTCATTAGGCATGTCCGAAAGGCAAAAAACCACAGCCTTAAATCACAAAGCCAACTTTATCTCCTTGTCTTACTTGAATTCCTAGAAACTCAATGAAAAGTATTTTCTACATTTCCAGTCATTGAGAGGAATCATGTGAATTATTCCCAAGGTCCTTACATTTGAAGATCCCAAATTTAACAAGAACATCCAGCCAGCTTCATTTGATATAACGATGTTCGGGTTATGTGCTTACAGAGAATAAAACTATTTCCATGATAGGTTATTAAATTTGTTTAATGAATGTGGCTTCAGCCAAGGAAGATGTCACTCTTTGAGGTACACAGAGACAGCTGCCATCAGAAACTTGTATTTTCTTGTCACTGTGCTAGACTTCCACTTGTTAATGAGACCACCTATCAGCTGCTGCCCACACAAATTTTTAACCATCAAAAAACCCTCATTTTACCAGTCAAAGCCTGGTAAGTAGAATCACGGTCCATTTGCTGATTCTGCTTCATAGCATATCAATTAAAACTACAGGAATATATATGCTGAAATGTAGATTTTTTACAAAATTGGAAATTTTCCTTTTTGTGACTCTTTCACCTGAAAACTCAAGCCATTCCTTGAGGCAAAGGATAAAAATAATCTTGTCTTGACAAGGTTACACCAGGTTTTTCCTAACTTAATCCTTGGAAAACTTTTCACTTAATCTACTTCATCCTGTAGAAAGCCCTGTTCAGAGTTTCTATATGATATTAAAACAATAAACAGACATGTAGGGTGTCAAAGTTCTAAGGGGAAAAATACACAGAGATCTTTAAAAAAGAGTGTTTTCTTTTCCAAAATCCCCCAATTGAGTGTTCTTTCTTTGGGGTACTGAGTGATACGTTCCCCTTAAAAAACACGTACTGCCGAAAAAAATACAAAATTACACATCTAATGGAACACCACAGATAAGCTAAAAAGCAAGTATTCGAAAGATAATTTGAGTTAAAAAAATTTCAACTTGGCTTATGTGAATGTATTTGAATATTTTCCCCTAAAAAATAATTTTAAGAAAGGGTTGTTAAAACATTTTCATTCTGAGACCCCCATAACTGAAACACCTGTGAAGGAAAGCTTCTTTTCCCCTTTGAACTCTAAGCACCGTGCTGGCCCCATGAGGCGTGCTCAAGTGCAGCCACAGTGACAGAGCACAGGGACTCATTTTCCCATTCTCTCACGGTTTCTCATTCATTGCTTTGTCTCCCTTCTTAAAAAGGGGGAAACGACCCTCCAGTCATTTGCCACAAGGTCCACACAGCCATTCCAGGGCTTGCGGGACAGTGTGTCACCAGGACAACTGAAATAAACATGAAAGACAGATGTGAAGGCCGGAATTCTTCAAAGGCAGGAGGGTTTGACACTTCATAAATCACCGTGTCACTCTGCTATAACAAAAGCTGTTCTCATGTACTGTACTCCAGGTTCGCTCCTGCCATACTTGCTGGTGGGGTCTGTTTGCATACCACATCTGGCTTGTCACTGAAAGCTTTATAAATGCAACAAATCAACGCCAGGGAGAAAAGGGCAAGGCTTTTGTTCTTAATACAATAAAGCCTTCTTAATAAAGAATCCACGGAGCCAGTTACTTCAAAACTCAAAATACTAAACTGTCCCAGGTATGAAATGAAAATACTTAGAACTGAACATGTACAAAAAAGCCTACGCACGTGGTAAGTTTTACGGTCTCGGTTTGTACACTCATGATGACAGTATTCTCAAGAGGGTAAGTACAAAATGGTGAGTAGCTATTGGTACCCATGCTCAGGTGGGTCTAAGTCAACTCTGTCTTTTACTTGGTAGGCAGATGAAGACTCCAAGTGAGTTTTTTAAAAGACTCAGTAAACTATTTGTCAGATTGGACTGAGTAATTCTGTCATCTTAAGATTTTCCTCTTAGAAACAGGTACAGTACTAGAAAAGCTGGCCTTCAAACCATAATTAGCAAGTTTTCAGGAATGTGTGAGATCATGTTTCTGCCTGCTAAGTACCATTCAGGTGTGCCCAAAGCACAGTGAATTGATACTAATGACTACAGATCAAAATGTTTCTGCTGTTTCTTTTAAAAATTGTCTTTACAGTGATAGCTCAGGGTACTTAGTAGTTATTCATATCCTGGTCATACAGTTATACACAATATTTAAATGAATCATATTGAATAAAACACCCTTATTTATTTTCTAAGCTCCCACTCTCTTAAATTTAGCCCATAAATATTAATTATCAGATAAGTGTAATAGGATCTGAATCTAAGGGGAATATGAATGCATGCCATTTTATCATTAGACATAATATTAGTCTATGCTCTCTTGTTCTGCTAGAAGGGTGGGCCAGTCATCCACGTGCAGCAGAAATGCATCTACCAAAAACTACCAAATACAGCACTGGTGCCCGATCTTTTCAAGAATGGCCACCCCTAGATGAAAGCAGTTGTGTTTCTTTTATTTCAACACCAACGAATGCAAAATGACAAAAACTACTCTAAAGGAGGTAACTTGGTTTTTATTTGTTTGTTTTGTTTTTTTATGGAGGTAACATTTTTATATGAGATTGTATTTTGTTAATCCCAACAGCATGCTTATTTGTTTAAAAATAATTGGGGGCAGGGCACCTGGGTGGCTCAGTCAGTTAAGCGGCTGACTTCGGCTCAGGGCATGATCTCAGAGTTTGTGAGTTCGAGCCCCACACTGGGCTTCTGACAGTGCAGAGCCTGCTTGGGATTTTCTCATTCTCTCTCTCTGCCCCTTCCCCATACTCTCTCTCAAAATAGAAAAAACTTAAAAAAAAAAAAATAATAATGGTATGTGTATCTCCAAAACACATACGCACATACTTTATGGCCCACCATCATATTTTGTGGTACAAGAGGATATAAAGACTCCTTTAAAACATCCCCAGGTCATTGAGGACTCTGCCCCACAAAGCCACTCAAACCTGCGTCCTTTGGCTCTTTCTCAGTTTTCTGCTCTCACATCCTTGGGTTTTATTTTTGTATTCAAATCACCACTATCTCCAATTCTCTTGTACATTCATTCATTTGAAGATTGTTTATACGTATCCCTTGCCCCCAAATGAAGCTCCAGGAGGGCAGGGATCCTGCCTTTTTAACAGAAGAGTATTCCCAACACCTCAACAGGGCTCATTGAATTTAAAGAGCATTTAATTTCCACCGATACAGATTCCAAGAGACCAAGAAAAGAGACAAAATGGCTTATCAAGTAAATGTTATTAAGCTCCATCAGTGTTGTTTCTTTTTATAATAATAAATAATATATATTTGTTTAATATAATAAACAATGGGAAATCTTTACACAGCCTCAAATATTGTGTCCTCCCACCCCCGCCCTTTTTTTTTTTTTTTTTTTTTTTTTTGGTTTGTTCTTATCTTTGCTTTAGAAATGGTTTACATACCCCAGGCCCCCTGGAAGGGCAGCTAACTTACTATTATCTCGAGTTAGGAAATGGCCATGATTATCAATCAGTTGGAAAGTGAAAATGTGTCTTGCCCTTATTTTTTTAGAAACAGTCTCAGATTTTCAGTTTGTGTGTCTTCCATTTGTTTAAGTGCAAAACCATCTAAGATGTGTTGAAGACTTTTGCTGTCCCACTGCTTTGCAGCCGGCACACAGCTCACAAATGTGCCTGGCCCTTTGTGCAAATATCCAAAAGGCTACATCACTCAAAAACTCCGGTTCACAAGGGGGCCAGCAGGTGGACAGTGATAGAATCAGCAATGAGTTTGTGCCTCCTGCCTGCTAAGAAGCAATGAGGTGGCATAAAGAGAGGATTATGGTTCCAGGCACAACATCAGTTTGACCATGAGGCTCAATCATTCACAGAGAATACGGAGATCATATTTAGTACCCAAATTCTACAAGCTTGCTGTAATGCTCAGAAATTTTAAGTGCACTTATCTGTCATCCCTTCACTCCATTTCTTTATTGAAATAAATCCCTTTGTAGTAACAAAGCAAGTTTCCTTCTCCTTATGCAGATGAGCAATGCATGGCTGCTTTCCCATTTGGTTGGTAGGGAAGAATGGCAGGTAGCAGAAGCAGACTGTGGATTACCACTTGCAATTAACAAGAGCAGATAATATCTCCTTTCTTCCAATTCCTTTCACTCTTCTAACAAGAAATAATTAAATCGTGTGGCAACTTATGGTAACTGACTGGTTTCTGAGTATCTTTAAGGTGGCACAAAACAGTAGTGATTAAATAAAAGCTTCTTTTTTAATGCCAGTGGTTTCAATCTTGAAAATCAATCAGGTGTGGGTTCTTCTGTTTTGTAATTCATCTAGTTAATCAACCAAAATAATACCGCTTAACCTCTTTCTGCCCATGCCAAACCTTACTGTCGATGAAGTCAGTGAGCCATTGCACTCTGTAACTTACAATCACCATGAGGGACTCTTTAACTGGAAGCTCCTCACCTGTGTTCCCGGCAGACCAGCTCTGTGAGCACGAAATTCACTGGATATTACCTCAAGGCCACTCTTGGCACCAGCTGTCCCAGTAGGAATAATTACTCAGTAGGTGGGAAGGGATATTAATAATGGCAAAACACTTGTTTGCCAGGTCAGAAGAAGGCCCAGAGCACAGGCTGAGTGAGTCACAGTCGAGCACAAACGGTCTCAAAACAGACAAGTGTCTGAGCATGTTAAAAATGCAACAACAGCCTAAGGTAGGTGGAAAACAAAGGGTATTTTATGTAATTTACACACCATCCACTATTCACTTCGTTAATGTGACCTTAACTAATTGCAGCTCTAATGATATCGATGATATCAGGAAGGGAGAGAAGAACTTTGAAATTATGTTGCTTCACTAAAAGCCAAACTGGGGATTTTGTAAATGAGGTACAATTGGACCCCATAATTCAAACCAAGGAGGGGTAACTTCACTTGGCAACCTCTCAGGCCTGCAGTGAACCAGCAGAAAATCCAGAAATGTAGACCAGACTTCATGTTACCCGTATCCATCTATCTTTGCCTGTACTGATGCCATGTGACATCTTTACTAGCTTCTGGAATAGTTCCTTCACACTCCTAGGAGGTCATGCTAGAAATTTCAATTGTAGTCAATAAATTCATAAGAAATAGTAGTGTATAAGCTCACAGGTTTTAATTATATTAATGCTGTTAATGTAGATTAGGCATGTACATGTGTGTCCTACACAAATTGCACTTCTGAATTATATTGAAAAACCTTAGAGTAATAGCACTGTGTAAGGGAAAAGAACATGAGCTTTGATGTGGGAGATGCTCTGAAGGCATTTTCTTTCCTATCCAGCATTGCCTATGGGACCTCAGACGGAAAAGTTAGTTAACCTCTCTCAGCCTCCATTTCTTACATAAAAACGGAGATAGTTATATTACAATTCGCGAGGGTTATGAGATTATAAGATTAAGGAGGAAATGTATGCGAGAAAGCACAGTTCTTGGCACACATTAGATATGTGGATAGCAGATACACCATGGATATGAATATGGTGTATGTGGCATATTCAATATGTCACTTCATCTCCTTTTCCCCTATTTACATGTTAATGTGAATATTTCAAGGTTTTGTTTTTAGGCAATGCCCACTTCACTTATATGTGAAGCAATATGAAATGCTCAGATTTTCCTAAAATGCTCAGTATTTCCTAAAACCTAAAATACTGAATTTTCTCTTAATGCTTTTGTTTCATTAGCAATCAAATTTATATTGCCCTGCAGAAGCTCTTTATAATGGACATTCAAAAAGACCAGAAACTGCCCAAAAGAGTCGATCAAAAGACCTGATACTAATTTGCTTCTAACCATCAATACAGGATCACAGAAAACAACTGAAAGTTATTATTCAGTTTATCTAGGAAGGTAAAAGGATAAAGAACTTGTATCATGCAGAATGATTCTAGAATCTAGACTGATTTTAAGATGAGGACAGTGGTGTTTTTCTGTTGTTGTTGTTTGTTTGTTTTGCATTAACAGTAGGTTTCACCTAAAAGATGCAAAGGCTCAGAAGCAGCAGCCTGATTTTGGTTGTAGCTCCGTGAGCCTACAGCCGCAGTTGCATTTTCTCTGCATCAATTCATTCCAACATAAGCTTCCCATAGAAACAGTCTTCCTGAACTAGTGCTGAGCTTTACACGGGATTTTTGCTCACTCTGACAGGACAAAGCCAACAGCCCAGACTTGGCTGCATCTCAACATGGACACCCTCTGTCATGGGTTGCTCTGCAGTATTCCAGAAGGCGGAAGCTCCAGGAGTTCTGCCTTTCTAGAAATCATCTTTATGTGTGCTTTTATCGTCAGTCATGGATTATAAATAGATTCTCTGATTAAATAGTTCCCCAAGTGAAAAGTACATAGAGAATAATAGAACAGGATTTACTTCCGAATGTGAAAGTACATTATTTTATCCTAACAACTAAATCAGTGGAGTAGCAAGTGATCCCAAAATGATCAGGGATGCTTGCAAACTCCTACATCATAAGGTGTTCTGGTAGAAAGAGGAGTATGAGGATATACTGTAAGTACAATTCTAGTTTCTTCAATTATAGTAGTATAATAGCTTAGAGTGACAAGAAAACATGTCAAGCCTTTAGAAAAGTCTACAACTTATAACAAGTAGTTTAAAGTAGTAAGGAAGAGACTACTTATGCTATTCTTTCAATATAATGAATATAGGTACCACATGTAGTTACATTGTGGATATAGAATAAACAACTAAACCAACTAGGAAATACCCACTTTCCATTTTATCTTCTGTGTAAACCAGGAGAAGATGCTTTTGTGTGGGGAAAAATTATTTGTGCCCTTCCCCCCGCCCCTCCAAGTTTCTGGCCTAAAAGTACAGCCTTACATTTTTGTTTAAGAACTAGAAAAACCAAACATTTCATGTTCTTATGGTTATTGAGATAAACTTTATTTTCTTCTAAAAAGACTAAGATTCTTCTAGATGTGTGTGTGTGGTAGGAGAATGGAAGGAGGGAAAATAATAATTTCAATACCACTATATTGATAAAATTAATTTACCTTTTTGGGGTATTCTCAAGTACATGATCTTATTTCAGAGGGACAACCACCATTTGTGGCGGCTGGGGAATTTTCATAATCACCTCATTTACCAGATGTGAAAATTAAGATGGAGCACTGTGCAGGAAATAAGAAAGGTCAGGTAAGGACTGACAATGGCCCCATCAGGCAGCCAAGTAGGATTCCCAGTCTTCTCCTCCACCACAGAACATGAAAGATTCTACGGTTTCCACGCCATAAAGTAAATGTTGTTCACATCAGTCTCCACAGATGTTATTTCAGGAACCAGGAAATAAAGTGACTTTCAGGAAACAAAGCCTGGTGGATGGACCAGAGGAAGCCGTGTTGTCCCTCTTGTTAACACAGAGTCTCATCTCTAAATTGACACAGAGCTGGTGATTTACAGAAAGGCCAGAGGGAATTGTCAGCTTAGTCATCTATAAGATGGGAAGTACCCACCCTGCTCACCCCACAGGGCTGATGTGGCAACTGACTGGGATGACACAGGAAAACATCTTTCCTCACTTACAGACCTCAATGTTGAAACTAAGCCAGCAAGAGGACCTCTGGTCCTTTAAGACTTATTCTGTGGGATGTTAGTTATTAAAAGAAGAATAACAATGGCTTTACTGAGCTAGAGACACACAGCTTACACATGATTAGGAAACAATTTGGGAGGCTTGTTTTTGTTTTTGTTTTATTGCTATCGCAATCAACATCAATTTAATTTACTCAGAGGATCTCCTAAGTGCTCTTCAAAGTCCATCTTAAAAAAAAAAAAAAGGCAAAACTCAGAATTTAATAAAAATGGAAACATGAAACTTGCTTGAGCACTCCAACTATGGCAGTATTAGGGATGTAATACAAGTCTAATTTTTTTTAATGCTTATTTATTTTTGAGAGAGACAGAAACAGAACATGAGTGGGTGAGGGGCAGAGAGAGAGGGGAAACACAGAATCCAAAGCAGGCTCCAGGCTCTGAGCTGTCAGCACAGAGCCCAATGTGGGGCTCGAACCCACAAGCTGTGAGACCATGACCTGAGCCAAAGTTGGATGCTTAACCAACTGAGGCACCCAGGCACCCCTGTAATACAAATCTAAAGTGATGGTCTCAAAACTAAGAAAGCCTCTAGTTAACTTCCATGCACTTCTATCCCTGGTTGCATTAATAGTTCATTAATTTTCTCTCTCCATCTTCTCACAGCTGGAATATTCTTCCTAAATACAACAATAAAAACCATTTGAAAATTGAGTGTTTAGCATTTCTCTCAGCAATGTTGCCATGGTCAAAAATATTGCCAAGGAAATTTAGTATTTTTGTTATATATATTTAGGTTTAAAGGGATTACATTATCATATACAATAAATTGTTATAGATGGATGGATGAGGTATGTTTCAGGCTTTTCAAACTGTGGATCATGACCTATCGGTGGGCAGTAGTTTTTTTTATAACAGAACTGAATGGAACATAGGCACACCAAATTTCAAGTGGTTTAGGGGGTGCAATTCAACCATATGTGGGAAGGTAAGAGAACCAAAGCCTTTGTAAAACGTCTGAATAACTACCATAGAAAATATATGGCGTAAAATTATTTCTAGTACAGGAATCTTTTGTTCTTGGTCTCCTTTCCATTGACCTGCTGTGGTTTTGAAGGGCCTACGTCAAATAGTGAGGAATATGGGAGCTTATCTTAAAAAGCAAATTAATGCACACATTTTAACACTGACACCAAGGCAGAATGACAAGAGAGACAGGGAGATCTGGGCTCAAATCCTGTTCATGCCCCTTTCTAGAGTCATAATCTCATTTAAGTCACTTAATCTCTCAGGCTGGTTCCCACACCTGTAAAGGGGGAAACAACAATATCCGCCTTGTACTTTTATTTTAAGGATGAGAAATAATGTGTGATACTGTTCCACACTAGGACTGGCACACAGGATGCACTGATAAAAAGCAGCTGGCCCTGGTGGTGCTTTACCAGGAGCTGTGCATGGCCTCTCAGGTAAAGACTTTCCTTTTGCCTTATTTGTATATTTTACTAGTACAGCTGCATCACTTTCTAAAGAGATTTTTTTAAATTAAATCTGCCTATAAATCAAAGCTATAAAAGAGAACAAATTTGTAATTAGACAAGATGCTCTTTGATAAAGACCTTTAAAAAAAAAAATAATCCTTCATTCAGATTCACAAAAGTCAACTACCTAAGAGCTAAAAGGGAGGGGAGTCTCTACCTTAAGTCAAGTTCATATGAATTAGCCTGCGGGATTTTGGTTAACTGCAAGCTCACCATGAACCAGAGAGACAGGGCTGTGCCCTAAATCCTAGAGTCTGAGTCAAGAGACGCGACTGACACCTTCACCTTTACACAGCCAGATCACATACTGCTGCAGGGCTTGTGACACCCCTTTGTAAACCTCTGCTGACAAATGAAAGGGGCAGACAGGATGGTGGGTCTGCAGGTAGCATGATCGATGAGGAATGGCTGAAAAAAATGGAAATGTTTAGGTTGGAAAGAGACTATGTGAGGAAACACGATGCCTACTCTCTAATACCTGAAGGGCTGTGTATAGAATACATCGCTTTCATTGGTGCTTTAGAGAACAAGAGGAGGAGGAAGCAGCAGGAGGAATTACCCCCTTGGCTGCTGGTGAGATCACGGCCAAGTAGAGGCCAACTGCTGACCTGCTGAGGACATGGAAGCAATTCCAAATGGGCAGGAGCTGGAGCTCAGGACATTTAATGTGCCTTTTTTTTTCCTTCCCCCCCAACCCTAAGCTTCTATTAGTCTTTGGAGGCACTGTACTTGTTCTAAATAGGCATCCTCTCCTTTCCTTTTTAATAAAGACATTATAAAAATAATAATGTAATGTGCAGGAATTCATTTACACTGCTTATGCTACAGAAATCTTGATTTAGTAGATATCCCTTCAGGTTACTATTTCTGCTGCTGGCTGCAATATAATAAAGATGCTGACAGTTGTGAATTACTTTACTGAGTTCTACAAATTATCAACTCTAATGGTAAATAGGAGAGAAATAAAAGGTAAGGTAGGTGGCTAGGTCAACGAGGGTGAGGCCTGCCTTTTCTGCATAATTTAAGGCCTCCTGAAAATGATGGCTAATAGATGCCTCTTGCTGAGGAAGAAGAGAAAGTATATACGCCTCTAAGTTTCAGGACATAGAGGTTAATGGAAAATGGGAACGGCTTTGTTTTATGGGCCCTACTGAAGATGAATGACTGGGGAGATGGGCAGGAGGAATTATTTCTTATCTAGAAGAAGCTGAGGTTAAGAGATGAGGCAATGGCGTGTGAACGCTGCCCGGGACAATTATTAGTGGAGAGCTCTGACTAAAGGTGAATGGCCTGCTGGGAGATGGGAGACATCTGATAGGTAAAGTCAGTCTTGCCCTGGGGCCATGACCTCATTAATAGTTAAACAACAGCACTGAAAATTAATGACCCACACCTGACTGCCCAGTGAAACGGCACTCCTCTTCACAACCGCCCGGAAATCCTCACATGCACATTCCAGCAGGAAGTCTGGCCGCCATGGTTACAGCAATCCCTTTGGGAACTAGCTGGGTTAAATGAGTAGTGGCAAGACAGATGAAGAAATAGCCTCCATCCGGCCTCCACGATGTAACATGGGATAGAAGAAGCATGGAGCTTCTAAGAAGTAGAGATTGACCATATTGAAGTTATTTAGAAAGGAAAAACCATGAACGCTCCTCTGTCAGAATTGGACGTGTGGACGAATGGCACTAATCTGAGTGAGGAAGGCTGGGCACCACAGTGACCTCCACCCCATCTGCCATATGGCTGTCTGACAAAAGCAATTCGTCAAGCTTCCTGGTTGCCAAATATGCTGGCTTTAAATTGCCAGGTGGAGGGGAGAACATTTTAAAAGAGCAATTTGAACAACCTCGTAATTTTAAAGCAGAGGACTTTTCTCCTTGCCACACACAAGATTACCTAAGGTGTTCACACCACTGTTAAGGTCTGAGGAAACAAAGACCATCCCCACCCCCACCCCTCAGTCTCCAGGTTGTCTTTCTGCTTTGTGCACAGATTTTTGAAAATAGAGTACAATAAATTCTATGCATGACAGCTTACTGCAGCTAAAGAGTGAGCTCCTGAGATGCACCTTTTTATTTATTGGGGTTGGGGAAGGGAGGTGGTAATGTTTCCTGTATTGGATGCCTTATACTTTGCAGACCTTTGGGGACTCATCTCTGCTGAATTCTTTAACAGCTGAGATGACAGGGATGTCCATTACCCAAATGGACAGCACTCTCTATTGATCAGGGCTCCACTTAGCCATCTCATTTGTCATCCTATTGTCTCTCATCTTCACTGCTCTCCCTATGAAGGGGGACTCTTTTCTCAGGTGTTAGAGAGTTAATCTACATTCCAGGCACCACTGAGCAATTAAAACATATAATGAGCAAAACACTTTAGTGCTTCACCTACAGAGAAGCCCGACTCGGGCTTCTCCCTATCTCCCCCATACAGGCCACAGGAAGTTAAACAGGTAATCCACTCCTGGAAAAGCCCAAAAAAATAACTATAATGCTCTTCAAACCTTAGCTGTGTCAAGTGCTTGCTTTGCCTCCATTCCTTCTTTCAGAATCTCATTTTAAGAGATAAAAAGGAATATTACAGGAGGAAAGCCCAAATCCCAACAAAACAAAGGAAGGTCTACCTAATCTTGCCAGTTAATCATTTGGGGAAAGTCTTGCTCTGCATCTAATTAGATCTATGCAGTTAAACATCCATCAAGAATTCTCCCATATAGAGTATGTTTTACGTAGTTCTCATACAAGGGATTAAATTGGGCATGTGGAGAGCAAAGTTGATCCACTTAATGGACTCCCCCAAAATACACATCAGCATCCGTGTCAAGGAGCTAGACAGCTTCTTTATCCTTTCACCAAAATGCAATAACAGAAATAATTAAACATCTCTCAAACCTGAACTGCAGAGTCATTAGGCAACAGTCAATGACTGGAACCACCACAAGAGCCTGAACCACACTTCACCATGGCTTTTCTAGCCATTTCTATTCGGAAAGCTTTCCATATCCGGATTTCCCCTGAGAACCATTTTATGATGCTATAAAGACTGTCAACCAGAGGCAGGAGCTCCCCAACACCTGAGCCACACAGAGAACTATCAAATAACATTTAATTGCTAGATGACACTGTGTGTCTGGGCTTGAATTCTGATCTCCAAATATTATCCATGCAACTGTCTGCAGAGATAAGGTTGTTATGATAACAGCAGATAAAGCCAATTAAACCTGGGAGCAGCAAATACTTCAAGATCTTGACTTTCCCCATAAATAGAGTTTGAGGATACATAAACTCTAAGAGGTCTGATACCATCTCTCTTATGTAAGGAACATTACTGGAGGCCTCTTTCCTTCTGTGTATGTGGGTGAGTGTTTCCATGTAAGCACATGAGCTAAGAGAGTTCAACACATGCAAACTGCATGAGCTATTAATTAATTTTACGGCTAGTGTTGGAAAGCAAACGATGATAAAAAATCTAAATCTGGTTCATTTTTTAATACATGATACCAGTTGTGGTTTCACTGATAGACTCAAGCATGCTATCATAAATACACTCTGCACAATTTTCTCCTTTTCGTGTTTTAGAGGCTTTCCTGCTTTGTAGCTGACAAGATTCTACTAATGTCTCTAGCTGTTTGTATACATGTTATATCAGCTTTGTGATAGGTTTGCAGTGCCAAAGCCAAAACACCAGGAGGAAGTGCCAAACCTTAACCCCAAGTTACTTCTGGTAGACCGCAGATAAGGAAAACAGCACTGAATTGGGGTGACATGAACAGTGTATGTGAGCTCCCCAGAAAGCTTATCAAAATCTGACAGCTAAAGAGGACACTAGGAAACTTACCAACCAAATGATGTTCTGAAGGAAAACAAAATTGATAGAAAGTAGAGCCATATAGCTTCAAAGGGAGCCTGATTATAGAAAATGTGAGTTTCTTTCATGAAAAATAAATAAACATATAATGGAAGTTTGTCAGTAAGGAAAATATTCCATTTTTTTAGTAAAAATTACTTTCTATGTTTTCTGAAAAAAAAATATATATACCCTCCTACATGTATGCTTTTCTGAGAAAAAGGGGAAAAAATATTACAGTCCATTTTATTTAGCTCTCTCTCATACCTAGGGTATAAATAGCGGATAATAATCTGTATTGTCCAGGAGAGGAGCTAACAGCACAGTGACATTCAATAGGGGTGGGTGGGTAGGTAGATAGAGGACCGCAGACTTAGAAATGAAAAATAACCTCATATGTACTAGGTATATAATGACTACACGTAGATACAGGAGAAAAGAGACTGGAGGCCTAATGGCCCCCACCTAACAAACAAACAACATCATGTAGAGTTTAAAAACAAACTAATTTACCAGTAGTATCAGATGATAAATAATACTGAACAACTTTAATGTCACTGTCTTACAATATAAGAGCCTGACTGTGTACCCTTACTAAGACTGTGAGGATCTCAAGGAACAATACAGAATAAATGGAGTCAAGAATAAAATAAGAAAAGAGAAACCTGACCTTCTTAAACTTAGGCTGAAATACCAAGTTCTCTTATAGCAGCACAAATAACTTTTACTAGCTAAAAGAACAAACTTCCAGATTTGGAAAAGTCATACGCAAAGAAAATGTGTCATATGCAAAGAATGTGCATAGTGTCTGGTCCCCTCTCTTACTCAATGACAGTTATCTCTTGTGAGGTTTTTTTGGACTAAAGCGTTGACAATTAATTTTCATCACAAAGATTATTATCATTACTCACAATTAATATTTACGCAACAACTACTATGTGTAAAGTCTAGAAGAAATGCTACCAACATTGCTTGTTTTGCCAACAGCCACAATTCCTTACCCAATGTCTTATCTACCTGCGAAGTTCCTATTTCATCCTCTGAAGCCTTTCTTTGCTCTTTCAAGGCACACTGCACCCCATCTTCTCCTCTGACTCCTTAGCATTTTCCACATTGCTCTACTCACTAACCTAACCCTCATCAATAGCGTCAACCGACCACTGCTTGAGCAAGTCTGCACACTGAGCACAAAATGACCTTCTATGAACGAGTATTCACTGAAATTCTAGACTCACAGGACACCATATAGTTGTTCCACTCCCCCTCTTTGATTCCTTTGCAATATCCATACTGCCAGAAAAGCAGATATTTTAATAGTAAGACATCAAATGACAATGCATGGAAATCTTCAAATAACCTGCTCATTTCATTCTGTGCACCTATACCAACAATCGGCTGACTCTCTATGCAGAAAAGAAATCCTCATTTAATCAGGGTAAAGACCAAGTAGCTGAAATTTGGGCAACTCAGGTGATTGTAATATGTAACTAGGGTAGAAAATAACTGACAAAGAGTTATAACTTCTTTTAAACCTTTTCCTTCATTTCCTACCACAAGCCATTCAACTACATTGTTATATTGCTTGTGGTTATGTATAGTGTTAATAAAAATTATTCTGTATTTTCAAAATTTATTCCAAGCACACCTAGGACACTGTTTATAATCTATTTTTTCTAATAGACAGTCAACATACCAACCTTGAAATGAAGACAGACAACATGTCCAAATTCTTAAGTCAGAAAGTATTTATGAAAAATATGAAAAACAGAAGCTCCAAAATCTTTCCATCAGCCTACCAATATGTCATCCCCCCCAAAACAAAACACATCTACTTTCCAGCATTATGTTCCAGGCAATGATTCTAAGTTTGGGGATACAGAGAACATAGAATGATCCCTCAAGGAACTTATATTCATTCAGTAGGGTAAGAATCGTTTTTTTGTTTTGTTTTGTTTTGTTTTAATTTAACAAATGACAACAACAATGGTTTTTTTTTCCCTTGATGTACTGGTTTACAATTTTGAAACATTTGCCCATCTGTAATCTTATTTAATATTCATGATAATTTTGTGATAGACTATAATTACTTTAGTAATGACAAAGCTTAGGTTCAGAGAGGTAGAGTCATTCGTTCAGTTCACACAGTTATAGGTAACAGAGAATGTAAACAAAGTTTCTAAATGCTTTTCCTAAATCCAGGGACAAACATCATGCTAATTACTGGGTTGTATGCAAAAGGATTAAACTAGGGTCCTGAGACCTCAAAGGAGGCTGCAATCTAGTTATGGAAGGCAGCCAGATAAAATGATTGGAATATAATGCACTGCAGTATTTGCAAACACTAAATAAATGATGGAAGGTCAGCTGTTCTCTAGCACCCCAAAGAAGGAGCAGATTGAGATTAGAAAGATGGGGAAGGCTTTTTTTAAAAAAAGGTGAACCCTGGGCTGAGTCTTAAAAGGATGGATCAAGTTAAATAAGCAGGAAGAGGGGAGGCAGAAGCTCTATAGGATAATGTGTCTCATTATAGTCAATTTTGAAAGTTCCCACTAAAAGTAATTCCACAAAGTATGCATCACCAATTTTCACTTAGTATATGATTTAAAGCCAAGAAAATTTCACCACTACAGCCAAACTCACTGACTATAGGGAGCACCTGGATTCTCTCTCAGAGTTATCCATTCAAAACCACTTTCTTAAAAAAAAATAATAATAATAAATTCATCATTGAGGTATTTGGTGAACCTCTACTATGTGCAAGATAATATGCTTGTGTTCTGAGAAGTACAAAGTATAGTTTTTATTCTCTACCAGTTTACACTCTTGTTAAGTACAGACACAAAAATGTAGATGCTCAAATTAAGTATCATGTGAATAAGGAACTTAAGAATGGCTGGAGCAGTGGGGCTCCTGGGAGGCTCAGTCAGTTAAGCGTCCAACTTCGGGTCAGGTCATGATCTCACAGTTCATGGGTTCAAGCCCCGTGTCAGGCTCTGTGCTGACAGCTCAGAGCCTGGAGCCTGCTTCAGATTTTGTCTGTCTGTCTGTCTCTCTCTCTCTCTCTCTCTCTCTCTCTGTTTCTCTGCCGTGTGTATGTGTCTCTCAAAAATAAATAAACATTAAAAAAATAAATAAAAAGAATGGCCGGAGCATAAGTGCAGCCACCATACAGAAGATGGGATTTAGATATGCTGGATGCTGGGATGGTAGTCCTGGCCAGTTAGCAGCACAAGCCAACAGTGTAAAGTATCAACATGAGTAACATGTATTCAGTAAACTCATCTGACACACTGCACAGGGTCTACTTGGTGTAGGAACTGTGTAAGGCAGGAGTCACAAACTTACCAGGAATGAAGAGCAGTAATAGAAGGCTCAAGAAATTAAATAGTCACTTTACGTTATACTCATAATTTTATATTCCATCAGTCCCGACTCAGCTGCAGTGACATCGTTGAACGTCTGAGTCTGGGTGTAAGGGACTGGTGCAAGAATGTATACCTTCCTATGTAGTAGTTCCTTTGAGACACTCAATTTCTCTCCTTTGTTAAGGCTGCCTTGCTTTGATATGGTTTCTGCATTTCTGGTTTATATAATTGACAAGTGCACACATCAGAACAAAATCCAGTGCCACAACCTTCACAACTTTTAAGCTGTAATATACTGCATGTACACTGGGTACACTACTGAAAAGGCAATCTTTAAAGTCCCATTCGTGCCCAGAAAGGTCACGACACACCGACATACATGTCTTTCGGAGCTGCCTGGGAGACACTGGGTTCTTTGAATGTGGCCCTGATCATTTTCCCAGAAAGATGATCATGCCTTCCATGCCTCGGCTGTTTTAGGGCCACATGTGCTAATTTAATTTATAGTGTTAAGAAGAACCATACCAGTTTGGAGGGCAGTGCAATGTGAAGAGCTACTCCTAGTTTTGTAACCACAAGGGATCCCCGGCTTCTCTGAACAGGAGAGAAGGGAGAGCAATGGAAAACACTAAACTTGGCCTGGTTGCTGGTAATGTACTTAATCCATGACCACCATAGGTGTGGAGGCAGTGTCTGGAAGGAAAGTGAGATTTAAAGGGGGAAGGAGGAAAACACTGGACTCTGGAAGCTCTTAAAAGGATTCAAACCAGTCCACATACCACTGGAGGAAAACTCTGGTTAAAAGAGACAGGGGGGAGGGGTATCCCTGAAAGAAGCATTAATGCCAGAGCTCGAGGTCAGAACAGACTTCTGGATGTGGCCTTTGAAATCACACCTTAGCCAATGGCTTCTTGTTGCAGGCTACACATAGAGATTGTTAAGGCACTAAGTCTGCCTTTCATGCAGAAATGCTCATCAGCTTTTCTTTAGCCATGGATGATTCCAAGAGGGTGAGAGAATGCTAACTCCTTAGACAGATGACCAGACAGATGGACCCAAGGGAGGAGATGATCTATCCTAGAGGAGAGTTGGGGGCGGAGGCAAGAGTCAAAAAGCAGACAAGAAAAACACAAAGGGCATGCTACTCTTTACGTTTTACAAACATACATAATTATACTTATAATGAAAATACACAGTCAAGACAAAAGAAACACAAAGTAGCCATTCTGATGTATCATCTAAAACCAGATTGAGAGTGTGTGACAAAACCCGTTTACGTAACAGTCTACTACTATAAAAAAAATCCTGTTTATTCCCTTCACCTATTAAAAAAGGAAAAACAGGCTTATTGAAATGAAATGATGTCACTCAAAAAAGTTGATTGGCCACAACCTTTTTGCCCTAAGTTTATGAAAACATCACTGCAAAGAATATGAGCAGACTGAAGAAATAATGCAAATGTAGAAAACACATGAAAATCCTCTTCCTTAGTGAGGTAATCAAAGATATGGAAAGTCACTTTTGCTACAAATTATTAAAGCTGATGAAAACATCATTCAGTACTTTCAGATGCTTTAGGATTATAAATTTGTAAGAGATTTATTAAAAGCAATTAGGCAATATACACTCAAAATCTTCAAGTGTTCATAGATTTTGACCAAGAGAAGTCCAATTCCAGGAATCTGTCCTAAGGAAATGAATAAAATATGGAAAAATCGTTGTTTATAAGTTTTAATCAAGAAAAAAACTTTTACATAAATATTTTAATGACACATATAATATGGAGAAAAATTAAGACAGAATTATGTTCCCAACATGATCACAACTATATAGAAAGAACAACAAAATCAAAGTTTTCATGATAGAAAATATTGAATGTTAATGTACCAAAGCACAACCAACAATAATCTATGAATTTTTATTTTACTTGTAACTTACAGAACCTTACAAATAGGTTACAAATGATAAGCATCATGATCAGAAAAATGTATTTAAGAGTCTACAACTCAAAAAATAGCAACAAAAATTACCACAAAACTACTCCATGAACTATTTATGAAGGAGTAACAAACATGGGATAGAGTTGATATGGTCAACTAATACAACATTGACGTGAAACTGGCATTGGTTATACATTGTATAGAGAGGCCTATATCATTATGTCTCACAATACACACACACACACACACACACACACACACACACACACACGGCAGGAAACCTCAACCTCAAGCCCAAAACTGTAACGAGGAAAAAAATTTTCTAAGGAGCCAGAAGCCAACTCTATAGATTTTGTACTTGAACAGTGAATAAGAAAAAAAAATAAGAGATGTTCTTCGGGAACTTGACTGAATTACACATGGGGAATTTTCATGGTTGAACTCGACAAACAAACAGTCCAACTAACATTTGAATCATTCTCTCTATTCTATTGATATCTGCAGACACCCAAATTATTTTTGTATTACAAACATTTGGTAGATACATCATACTTTTTTTTTTTAATTGCTGTTGTTATAGGATAGAGTGAGCATCCTTCAAAGTCACATGTTCTCAAGCAGATGAGATACGAAAAAAATTTAACACTGGAAATTCTTCCAGAAAAATTAACTTTCCAAAAACATACTAACATCCTGTGAAAATCTGATTCCACCCAAGCCTTCAATTTCCCGTATGCTCAAGGAGCTGGGCACACAATGGTGACCACATTTTAAGGGAAAAAAACAAAAAACAAAAAACACCAACACACCAAGTCTTCTTAAATGTTGCCTAACTTAAAAGTTTTTAATATCCTAAGATTACCTATAAAAAGTTACAGTCTTGAACCAGAAACGAGAACCCCCAACTCTCAAAACCTTACAGAAAGCAAACTACCAAAAAGAATGTCAAGTGAACTCTGAAAAGAGCTGCATTCTCTCTAGTCCTTAGCGGCACAGCAAGAAACTTCTGGTGGAAGGGACAAGTACAGCTGATAGCAAATTAGTAAAAGATGGCAATGAGAGAATATGGTTACTGAGGGTCTGTCCTTTGAAAATAAAAATGATGAACTCTGGTTTTCAAGTACAACAAATAGAATTTGCTGCTTGCATTCAGGCTGCTCATAAACTACCCACCTTGCTTTACTTTTTATATCTGTGTTCGTGAAAAAGCAGAACACAGAGGGCCTCGCCTTTTCTTTTAAAAAAATTTTTTTTTAATGTTTTTATTTATTTTTGAGACAGAGAGAGGCAGAGCATGAGCAGGGGAGGGGCAGAGAGAGAGGGAGACACAGAATCTGAAGCAGGCTCCAGGCTCTGCGCTGTCAGCACAGACCCTGACGCGGGGCTCGAACTCACGGAGTGTGAGATCATGACCCGAGCCGAAGCCGGACGCTCAACCGACTGAGCCACCCAGGCGCCCCAGGGCCTCACCTTTTCTGTTGGCAAATATGACTAATGGGTGTACCAGAAGGAGGAGAAAAAGCACTTCACCCGGATATCAGCTGGCCTCACTCATGTCTCATGGCATGTTATGACACCAAGTATCCAGAAACTCTAGTTGGTATTTAGAGAGATGCCTATCAACTTTCCCAGCATCCAGGCTAATGAATGCACTTCTAATCATTTGCAATACATAGTAGTTCAGTTCTTGGAATTATTTTTAATCACCTAAGAGAAAGTAAACGTGTTTGCCTCACAACGTAACAGGTAGCACATTCAAGACTTCACTGTTTCTATCCTGAACTGCTAGGCTGCAAATGCTCAGACAGCAGATGGATGGTCACAAGTGAAAACAGAAGCAGTGACCTAAGACCAGGCCCACTTATTTATTTCACACTATTGCTACACAGTGTGGTGGCACTCCCAAGCCTGTGCTCCCAAGAAATGGAAGAGGGTGGCAGGAAACACCCACAGGTCAGCCCTAAGCCCTTCCTGGCCAGGGCTCCCCAGCAACAGTTCCACAATTTCTGACACATGTGAGATACATTCCTGGAGCCTCTCCTCTGCTAAGAGCCACCTTTACCTCTCAGTCTCAAAGAACAAAGTAGAAGGGAAAAGAAGTTGAGGACTCCAAGTTAAAAGAAGAAAAAAAAAGAGGTTTTCAAAGCAACTTCTTCAAAGGCCCTTTTACATTTATTTTAAGGAGACATTTGAATTTAAGTGACACTGTCAATCATCTCCTTTTTCAAATATGACAATGCTATTCTACCCCTAACTCTTTCTCATGGCTTGATGGAAATGAGGGGGAAGTTATTTTTCTTACCTAGAAATTCACACAAAGAACATCCTGGCAGGGGCAAGTAACTCAAACGTTTTATTTTCAGTGTTCTTTTTAATTTGGCTTTTTTACATTTACTTAACGATTAAATAAACTTTTATAGAGAACGTGTACAAAATTTTCTGAGGACATCATCTGGCAATATGATAGACTCAAAGAGATGAAGAACACAGAATTCAGGGAGAGTAACAAAGTGGTGAACACTCCAAAGTATAATTGTTTTTTCCCTTATGATTTCCAACTTTTCAGAAGCCATGAAGCCAAATCATAAACTACAACTATAAGTATCATATCCTAAATATTATCTTTGGTGAGGCTATCAGTTATATATTTCAATGTTTAATAGGTCTTTAAAAGGAGGTTAAAAATGCTTACCATGTAAGTATCCCATTCCTTCTGAAAAATACAACAAAAAAGTCAAAGGCACAGCGACTGGCTCTGGGTCACTCCCCAAAGGGGTCAGGAAATCAGGGTACAGTCCAAGAGGCTCTGAGTTCCGGGCAGTACAGGTATTTGAGAGAGAAGAAGCTTGTCAGGTGGGCCCTGGAGGGAAGCCCATTATAACTGTGGGGGTCCTGACATTTGGGGTAATCTAAACCTTGTTACTGTGTGAATCTGTCCTGGTGGGAGGGAGATTTAGAATGGATGCCTCTTTACCCAAGCAATTAAGATCATTTAGGAAACAGAGAAAATGGGCAATAAGGATCTCCCTCCTAGAGAGCACTTGCTGGTGTTCAATCAGACAGTTTCAATGACAGCTCGATGGCAGAGATGCAGCATTTGCTGAATAAAACACCCAAATACATGCTGGGGCTCAGCCCCACAGTGGGTTTTGAAAAATCTCTTTGAGGGCCCTGCACAGAGCATCTGAGAGCCGTCACTTTGTGTCCATGATGTCCCTGAGTCCCTGACAGAACTGAGCAGAACAAGGATGGTTCTGCTAGGGGTGACCTCTGAGGGGTATCAGACCCCTGGAGCAAGTTGGCTCTTAGTGGTTGTGTGCTGTGTGTGAGTGAAGATGCATCTCTGAACTTCCAATCACATAAAAGCAGCAATTGGGAAAAGCAAATAATAAATCCTTATAAGCTCCAAAAATGATCTTCCGAGCCTACACAAACAATGAGAAAGGATAAGAGCAGGGGCTGGTCCCAGAGAATCAACCATTCCCTCCTCAGCACTCTTGGAACATTCCTGTTACAGCGCTCCCCGAGTACCACAGTTATTAATCTATTTGCCATGCGCCTGAAGGTCTTGAGAGCAGAGAGTGTCTTTTTCACATCTTACCTCCAATGCTTAGCACAACACATGGCACATTTTAACTGCTAAATAAATATATGGTAAAAAAACAAAAACGAAAACAAAACTGATGAACTTTTTCAGTTACGTGATAAACCCTAAAAGACTATTACCATCTGATTGTTCTTCAATTCACAAAATGTCTACCCATCATTTTAGGTATTACCGTCCACCTCTCCATCCTTGATGTGGTCTTTGAAGCCATGTGACTTGTAAAAATATCACTAATGACAAGCATAACTGACAACTTCTAAACGGTGAATGACAAGTGAAAACACATGTTTTCTTCTCTCCCTACTGAAGCCCTGCCCAGGTCTCCACTAACAGAGGAAGTAAAAGTCACACACTGAATCCTTTATTTTCCTTAATTCATCAAAGCCCCATCTTTCACAAACATTGCTTGCCTGTCACGGTATCAGGGCTTGGCCGAAGGCCTTAGTGTTGGTTCAGTAACATCGGCTGTAAGCCAGCTGCGTCCAGGGCTACGGGCCACATTTTCAAAAACACATGCAGTATTTCCGATGGTCTTATATGTTGGGTATATTGAGTATGAAATTGTTTTTCTACCAATCTGATTAAAAAGAAATCACCCGAAGGAAAATATTCAGGGAGGGACTGAGGGAGCGAAACAGAGGCCACAGAAGCACAGTGATAACATTTCAGCTCCACCTGGGTTTTGGCACGTCAGTCCTAACCCCGTCTCAGGGGTAAACCAGCTCTGCTTCTACACTTGCATGCATTCATTAAGAATGAAGATGCATTTTCTCCCCCAGATGCCCTTGGCGGACTATGTGGCTCCTAGATGGTTAATTACTCCAGGCCAGGGTCAAGAACCTGCGGTTGGAAAGCCACATGGAGCTCCTCAGCAGCTTGTATTCAGCTCTTCAATCTGCTGACATCAGACAGTAATTTTCACCAGTACACAAGCGTAAAGGAGTTTTGTTGCAAGAAGACCCTTTGACGGCTCTGTAACCAACTCAGCTTCAACAGGCCTTGTGACGAACTGAAAGCAAGTCAAACTTTTGGAAAGCTGTTCGTTTTCTCCAAGTAAAACACTGTCTCTTGTCTCTCCTGATGCTGTCCCTGCGGAAATGACTTCCGTGAACTAAGACAAATAATTCTGTCTGTAACAGTTTGAAACAGAGCAGAGGACACTTCTGCAATCCTGACATTTGTGTTTTGTTTTGAATTCAAATTTAACATAATGTATTTACTGATCAGGAAAGAGAGAGTGGACCTTTGGGCAAATGGATTTTCAGGAGATTTAACTGCACTGAGAGACTGAAGTGGTTTTCCATTTCATTAAGATCTCCCCAAATGGCTATGTTTTCAAACATGGTAGCACTAGGTAAAGAAAGGCAGCCTTACTTCTTGTCCCACAGTAGAGAAAAGAGCTAGTAGGCAACAGTCTCAGAGATAACAATTTGTAGGGGCTGCCCTCTAGCACTAACATGGCTGCTCTGCTCATCCTCACGGATCAATCTGGTCGTCTCCAGCACATCTGCTCGTGCGTTGACAAATGATGAATTCCATCTCTGAATCCATAAGCAGAAAGAGGCCGGCTGATAAACAACTATGAGCGGAAATGTATGCACCTTTCATAAGCAAGACAAATCACTCATTCTCACCAAACGCTTCCAACAGGAACACTAATTTTGTATTTATTTGCACGGCATATGTACCGCGTCCGAAGCAGTGCATTAAAAAAGATCTCAGGCAGCCAATTGCTTTGATTACATTTATTCATTGCAGTATTACAAGGGCTCAATGACAGAGCAATGAAATAGGAAGCTAGTGAAGACTGAAAACACCTCATCAATGGCTTGTCAGGGTTGGAGATTTTTTCTGGTGCATAACATACACACACACACACACACACACACACACACACACACACACTCATCCCTGATGTAGGGAAGATTTTTTTTTTTTATTTTTAAACAAAATACTGTGGCCCTGCATCTTAAATCTGCCAGATGCCTTTCCTGTCAACCAGCAGTTATTTTTATTAATAACTCCAAGAACATATTGTGGAATTCTTTTTGTTTTCGGATCCGGTCACGTGACTCCTTTGGCACCAGGGAACACTGGGTAAATTGTAATGTTCTAACATGCCAATGAATGGTCCCTTTCAAAGTCAAGTTGGTGATGAATTGATATTTGCTAAGGCCTAAGCAAGCACAGGGCACTATATATATACTCCTTCTATGCTCTCTGCAATGATGGATGGAAGCAAGAGGTAGAGAAGAAGTCACAGAGACAAGCTCAAGCTGCCAACCAAGCAACTACAAGTGGATTGTTTTAATCAATCCTCAGAAGAAGTGGCTTTTTGTATTACTTACTGTGGCTTCATTCTCCTACTGTACACATAGATCATGGACATACTGTACCATACTGGCCTGGCTTAAAATTGGAATGCAGTAAAAAAAAAAAAAAAAAAAAAAGCAAAGAAGATACAGCTTCCTTTAGGGCCCTAGAGGAAGGCTGTTTGGGCAAGGCACTTTCTCAGAGATGCCTGAACTGAAAGTTCATATTCCATCTTCGTGAGAGATCTGACTTTCTAAAGGAGGCTCAAGATGGATTTGCAGTTTTCCTTTAGTGACACTGGCCCTCCCCTAAAACAGAAACCTCTGGAATCAGGACACAGGTGTGATGGGTCACACAGCATCCTCCAAACCTTCTCACAACAAAGCTCCCATGGTCAAGGGTTTTCCGTTTACAGTTTGTAATGTTAGGGCAAGATATTGATGTTGTTCAAAGAAATAGACGCCTACAGCATGAAACCAATGCATGCTGTGCAAATAAATACAGAATTAGTGTTTACCCTTGGCAGGACATTTTTGGTTGAATTGGCTGCAGAACATTAAAAAAGATTAAATGGATTACATATTCACATGAAGTCGCCTGTGATTTTTAGCCATAAAAAAAAAAAAACAGCATTTTCTGATGATGTGTACTAATTGTGAATGATTACAAGATGTGACTGTGTAATTGTGGGTTTTTTTCCCCCCTCTATAAATTTCGTGGTAATATAATTTTGGTAGGATAGTTGAAAAGAATCCACTTAAAGTAAGTGCTTTGGCTTGGATGGAATCACTTTTTTTTTTTGAACAAACAAACAAAAATCATACCCTAAAACAGCATTCCATTACAGAGAAAGTGGTTAATTATTTATGTAGTAGCCTGCAAGTTCCTAAGACAGTCTCCATAAAATTCCACGATGGTTGCCTAAGTTCAGAGCCACAAAAATCAAGCACTCTACAGTTTGATTTTACAATCAGGAAAATGAGGAAGACAGAGGCAAACTAACCTACCCAAGAAAACATAGCTAGCATAGCTGAAATTAGAGTCAAACTTAAACCTCAGAATGCAATTCATTATTTTAGTTGGGGCAAAAAGCTAGCCATGTTTTCTTTCATTTTAATTCTTTGAAGTTTAGAACCAACATAAACTTTATGAAACAATGGACTTGTAAAACAATCTCTTCTTTTCCCACACTTGGACTTGTATGGGAAAATTGGATATCACATACACAATGCTACCATTAATGATCAAAATGTATTTTTTTTCTACAATTTTGCCTCATACTTAACAGAAGATGAGTAGTATTTTCACAAGATCAACAACCAAAACTAAAGAAATGTTGCAGATACACCTTCAGACCACCGTTTTTGTTTTGTTTGTTTGTTTGTTTTGTAGGGAGAATATGTTTCTGAAAAGATAACAGGTAAAATTCATTATTTGGGAAATACTTGCTTTGATTCCTGTTACACCATGGGCTACAAGACACTGTCACATAAATAACCCAGTGCTGAGATTTATAGCTGATGTGAGATGCAAGTAGAAGTCTGTAGCAGAGGTAAAGACACTCATGCTGACTATCTGTTGAATCAGGCCTTTGTTCTAGGACCAGATGTGCAAAATGTGAGTCCACCTGTCCATTTCCTCGTCTATATGAGGCAATCTTTCAACAGTGTGTTGGCTTTAATGGATTGTGGTGGTAAAACTAGTATTCCACCAAGTTCAACAGTGCAAAGCAGAATTTTGCAGAGATCCAGCCAAAAAGTCCTTGAGAGAATTTGCTTCAGATAAGATAAAATATCTCCAAGCCCATAGTGGCTACGTAAAACAGAATTCACACACTGAGTGGGAAAACATACATACTTGTGCCTAACACTTTTTTGCAAATTGGCTATTTTTCTATACTCAAGGAGAGCAAAAAAAAAAAAAAAAAAAAAAAAAAAAATCATTCAAAGCTTGCCAAAAATCCTGTTTCCTAAAATAGTCATACTGATACCTTTTAGAGAAACAAAAAAAAAAGCCCAAATAGTATTTGGTTTACATGATAGTTTCAGTAATGCCTATTTTCTTTTTGACTAATAATTAACAGTGGTCAAAAGGACTGAGGTTTTCAAGTATATAGGTACCTTAGCAATCTCCATCTGCCTGGTAATTAATCAGGAGAGAATTACATGCCATAATCCTTCTATTAAGATTAAACAGACATTATTTCATTTGATCTTCACAAAGTCTTTAAGTCAAAGCAAGTCAAGAATTACCTGCGATTTACAGGTGAGAATGTGGATGGTCATAATTGCCAAACTCATAGAGCTAATAGAAGGCAGCTTTCCAGTCTCCTGGAGCAGACAGAAAGTAACAGATAAGCATCGAGTCCCTAGGAGTAAACTGAGGTTTTCACGAACAGATGGGCCTACACTATCATATTTCGTGAGCAACCAAATCTTTTAGTGTCTTCTGCACACTTAGATCTTTTCAGACGTCATCTGAAACATGATGGGTCCGAGGTTTCCCATGGGCGTAAAAGAAAGTGGTGGCCCTGTAGACTCCCTGCCTTGGCGTGGGCCTTGCAGACTAAGGTGTGACCAGCCTGAGCCCTCTTCTCTCCAGTTATGAGGAGCAAGCAGCCACTTTTGTAGGCCCCATACACAGTGACAATTCTCAGCATTCACAGGGCTGCCCCCACACAAGCAGAAACCATGCCTTTCTCAAATGTCAACAGGGATTGCTTAGTACTTGTGGCTCTCTGGAAATGGAAGTCAGTCCTGCTAAGGAACATGTCTACCTTCCAGCATTTAGACTTCTGCCTCTTAGACACATTCTTGGGAAGGCACGCTGCACTCGAGTAGGGGACTGCTTGTTACAGGTCTTCTTCAAGCAGAAAAGACATTAGCAAAGAATACTCTAAAATCACTCTTGGTGCCAGCCAAGTGCTCTCCCACAGTTCCACTACATGCAGAGATGTTTTTAGATGAGCTCTGATTTCTGGTGGGCACACAAAACTGCTGGTCCTTACACATAACTCTTTTCAGCAATACTCTCATAGATGTCAAACATTAATGTAACATAGAAATATTTTAAAAACTTAATTCAGAACGTTTTTTAATGCCATTGAATTAACTGATACTTAATCAGAGGTTACCATTTACACTATCTATCAGAGTTTCCTCATGTATTAAGAGGCGGTGTTGGAATAGGACCATAGGAAATGGGAGTTTATTCGTCTTTAATGGTGTTGTAGATGAGAGTCAATACGTGCTTATCATCTACATTTTAGGCAAATTGGCTTTTCTGTTTGGGCTTCAATTTCTCCCTTCATTTCTCAAATGGGGGAAAACAATCCACATACCTTGCAGTACTACTCTGAGAGCTAAAGGATAAAATGCATGTGATACACCTTAATTATAAGGCACTTGCAATTTTTGCTCCATTTTCTATTTTGAAATAAAATGTATACATTCTATTAGATGCTGACCCAAACAGAGTACCAAACTTTGCAGTTTTACTGCAAGTTTTCCACCAGCATAAGGGAGCCCAGGGTCAGCTGAAGCTACCTCAAATGCCATTCATAATTGGCAATGTGACTTCCATAGTTTGAGAACTTTTCCGGGCCATACCAGTATTTGGGCATTCCAGAGAGAATACTATAGTATTCCAGGTAGTATTCCTCTGGGTCGAAAGGAAATGGTCAGTTTCTGTAACTGTCAATTTAGCAATTTTACAAGTTTTAGAATGTAAATATCCGATGTTCTAGAATTAGAATCCTATAAAAAGTGTCATTTAATCCAACAGTACCTTATATTAGCCAGACCACTTTAACAGTATCATGTAAACCTCACATAGAACTTAGTAAATGCCAGGCAAGGCGCTAAGAGCTTTATTATGTGTATAATTATATGAGTGAACTCATTTCACAGTCTTGGCCATCCTATGCTATTGGTACTACCATCTTCTTGTTACACGTCCAGAGATGGAGATACAAAAGGTTAATTCACCAGTCCAGGAGATGGCACAGATAGGACTGAAACCCAGACCAACTGGCATTAGAGTCCATGCTCTAGACCAGGAGTCTGCCAGGCTTTTTGTTTTGGTTTGTCTTTTTGTTTTTTTTGAGGGGCCACAGAGTAAATACTTGCAGCTTTGTGGAACACACACACTCTGCCACAAGTAATCCATAAAGTGCAGTTTGCCAAGTGCTGCTCAAAAGCATCACACTCTGCCGCCTCTGAGATGCTTTATGATTTTCGAAGTAGTTTGATGTGTAACTCATTTGATTCTCACTATAGTCTTCTATAGTCATGATATGTTTGACTGTTTCCCTTTGGTCAGCAAGGAAACTGAAGCCTGATGTGGATCTCGCTTAGAGCAGCAGCAGCAGGGAGGAGCAGAGACCACGCGCCTGCATCTGGATTTAGAGACAAGGACTCCTTCTGATCTACTTTCCCCACTCCCTACAAATCTCCATATTCTCCACCAGATGGTACTTACGAGATAAGATTATCAAAGTGGCAATGAAGGTCATTTTACTCTTCTGTAGTATTGATTCATTCCCTCTCTCTACTATCCCGTCAGAAGAAATTTTAAAATTTCCTTAATTTCAACAAAACATGTGCTGACAAGTCTTCTAAGACATGATAAATCTTTTAACTCTGAAAAGGAGCTACAAACCAAATATGTAAGCTTAAAAAATATATAACATTTAGGGGCACGTGGTGGCTCAGTTGGTTAGGCGGCCAACTTTGGCTTGGGTCATGATCTCACAGCTTGTGGATTCGAGCCCCGCGTTAGGCTCTGTGCTGACAGGTCGGAGCCTGGAGCCTGGAGCCTGCTTTGGATTTTGCGTCTTCCTCTCTCTGCCCCTCCACTGCTCGCACTCTGTATCTCTATCTCTCTCTCTCACTCTCTCTCTCTCACAAATAAATAAACATTAAAATATTTTTTTAGGGGCACCTGGGTGGCTCAGTCGGTTGAGCCTCCGACTTCGGCTCAGGTCATGATCTCACAGTTCGTGGGTTTGAGCCCCGCGTCGGGCTCTGTGCTGACAGCTCAGAGCCTGGAGCCTGCTTCGGATTCTGTTGTCTCCCTCTCTCTCTGACCCTCCCCCATTCATGGTCTGCTGTCTCTGTCTCAAAAATAAACATTAAAAAAAATAAAAATAAATAAATATTTTTTAAAAATAAAATAAAAAATTTTTAGAAGTGAAAAAAAAAAAAAAAAAAAGCCTGCTAGGAGTGCCTGGGTGACTTGGTTAAGCATCCAACTCTTAATCTCCACTCAGGTCATGTTCTCAAGGTTCATGGGATCGAGCCCCATGTTGGGTTCTTCGCTGTCACTGCAGAGCCTGCTTGGGATTTTCTCTCTCTCTCTGCCCCTTTCCTGCACTCTCACTCACTATTTATTTTGAGAGAGTGAGAGAAATAAACTTTAAGAAAAATTTAAAAGAAAAACCTGCTGGATTTTACAAAGCTGAAAGAATCCCCACTATGCTCCTATGACCAACATATTCAGCCATAAGTGTACTTTCAGGGCAATCTTTCTTTAATGTCTTTTTATAATTCAAGTATAGTTGACATAAATTATATTCAAGCATGCACCATAGTGATTAGCATTTGCACACATTACAAAACGCTCATCATCGTAAGAGTTGCTATCATCTACCACCATACAGGGTTATTCCGTTATTATTGATTTTTTAAATTAAGATCTCAACTTTTTTTTTAATACTGCCAAATATATCTACTATTTTTAAAAAATGACTGTTTTTACTATGGCTCTGAGAGCGATATGCAATCCTGGCCACTTACTATGGCCCCAACACTGACTAGTGTTCTCATGGTCTTTGGTAAGTTCTGCTGGGAAAAAATGGGGAAATGCCCAAGAGGTTTTCACTTACCAGCTTTATGGGAAAGGATAGTAGCAAAATGAAAGGGGGGGGGGGGAAGCTACAGTAATGATACTACGAGTGATTACAATAATTGCCAATATTAACTGAAGGCTGATTATGAGGCAGGCATTGTTCTAGGCATGTGTTAAATCATTTGATCTTCAAGTGACCCAGAAGAGAAGCACTATTATCATCTCCACTGAAGAGGAGGAAATTGAGGCAGAAAAAGGCTGGGTAACTTATGAGAGAAGAAAGCTGAAAATTAATAGACCCAGCTGAGAGTGCTGGCTCCCAGACCTAATGTTAATCATTCTTACTGTTAACCATTCTTCCACTGATGAAACTATGTGTAGAGTTTCGTTAGGACTAAGCACTGTTAACATGGCTGGTAACTCAAGTTAGATCAGTCCAAAAACCATTCCTATCAATGGGCTTCACCCTATCATGTAGTTCTTTTCATGAAACTCTATTTTACAAAGCCAAGGTGATAAAGATTTTTAAAACCCAGAAAAGACTAGGTTTTGTTTGCCCATTTGTTTTGTTTTTTATATTCCACTTATAAGTGACATCATGGTATTTGTCTTTCTCTGACTTATTTTATTTAGCATAATACCCTTTAGGTCCATCCATGTTGTCACAGGTGACAAGATTTTATTATTTTTTAAGGCCAAGTAATATTCCATATACATATACACCATATCTTCTTTATCCATTCATTTATGGATGGACCCTTGGGTTGCTTCCCTATCTTGCCTATTGTCAATAATGCTGCAACCAACATAGGGATGCAGGTATCTTTTCAAATTCGTGTTCTTGCTTTCTTTGGGTAAATATACAGCAGTGGAATTACCAGATCATACAGTGTTTCTATTTTTAATAAGGTATGTTTTGATGTTGCCCATGTGCAGATATTGTAGATAACTATCTACAGACGGAGAATTGAAAAAGACTAACCCATGTTTTGGAAAAGCAGTTCAGGGTCCAGTTTCTGGCTCTACCGCTTTTGGCAACAATTTCTAGAAGGTATGACATTAGGGTGATAATAATTTCCCTCTGAGAATTAGTTTGGGGTATAAAAGAGACAACGTGTGTGAGGGCACTTTGTAAAGTATCCAAGGATAAGTAAGTGCAACTAGTTATTTTATTATTACAGCTCTCCTCTAAGGAATTAAGTTTTAGATATAAATCTCCCTCCAGAAGGGAAATCCTGACGACGAGGCAATATAAATACTCCAAGAAAGAAGGAGTGATGGGGAAAGAAAAAGAATTTCTACTGATCCAACTCAACTAAATACCCGGAAACCTAAGACATCTGCCTGGTTTCCCCAGAGACCTTATTAATCTGTGGGCAGGCACAGCCAGCACCAGGATGGGCTGAGCATGAAGTGCTGGCCATGCAATTGCCAGTGGCCCAGCTGTAGCCTCAGGGAAGAAGATGATCTGACACAGGAAGGGGAAAGATGGAAGCCAGGAAGGATCGGTGCCTGCTCCACCAATGCCCTGTTGCCTCCTGCTTTCTAAGCTTGATGACTGTCATCTACCCCAAAAGGTCAAGTCCATAGTAACCCCAGAGCACGTAAACTCATCCATTAGATTTTATATCACTAAAGGGAAGAAACCATCTCCATTTTACATCTCCCCAAGGTACAGTAGTTTCAACATTCAGAGGAGACCTTGACCTTGCACAGAAGTTCTTGTTGGCCTAACACACACTGCCTTCTCCTAGTGGTAGGGCAATTATCTGGCAGAACACTATACATTGTGGCCATTGCTAGTGACATTAATGTATTTTCTTCGAGATCCAAGCGAATTCTGTAGAATTCACTAAATGCATAACAGAGAATTTGATTTTTTTAATGGTTTTCCTTTTACTAAATGAAGTATACTCAATATTAACGTTTTTTTCTAAATTATATATACACTACAATCATTCTGTGGGAGTAATTTTTTATAGTCAGTGAAAAAGCATTGAATGCTTTTTTAATAAAAACAAAAACAATCCTACACCCACAAGGTTCTTCCACACATTATTGTATTTTCTGTCCATATTTGCAGGGTTTTTTTTAATTGCTATTTTACCTGGGCTGTGAAAATACCTCTTCTGATACTTTGTAAAAAAAGAAAAATACTAACATTTAAGAGTTCAGAAGTAATTCCTTTAAAAGGTAGAATAATTTTATAATGTATTCTGTATGCAGAATAAAGACTTATTTCAAAGAAAAGCCAAGCTGCAATTGATGTCCAGAAAGCCAGCTGGTCACCCTATAATTTGTTAGCCCTGTTTAAAGTGGTCCTGACAATAACCACTCATTTATTGAGGCATTCCAGTCTTTTTCCTATAAAATATTTCAAGGTTAACAAATTACAAAAGGGAGAAATTAATTACTCCAGAATATAAACAGATGTATATTAAAAGCATGCATCTCATTTGTATTAGAAAGAAAAATAATTAAAGCTTTGAGCATCTTTTTTAGAAACCTCCCATTTTGATGTTCCAGTTGAATCTTGTACCCAAAATAGAAGAAGTATTACTGCTGGCGATTTTTCTATGTCACCGATATGGGAGCAATTAATATTTGCATAACACATGTAAGATCCTAATAAGACAAAAACATACTAATGGTAAGTAATTGTGAGGTTTCTCTATTTATCCTCATAGAAACATTAAGTGGAAGAGAGGGGAACAATTATAATCATTTCAGAAAAAAAGGTAGCGGGAAGAAACTAATTGATAGGCACAGAAAAACATCAATGATGGGCACAGAGTCCTCAATTTATTTAATCCTTTGATTATGCCTCCCAATTATCATGTGCCAAATCCTGGGAGATGAGTTTTAATCCCAACAACCCATGAGCTAGGCACTATTATCTACATGTTGCAGGTAGGAAAACTGAGTCTCAGAAAAATTAGCTATCTTGGCCAAGATCCAAACGCTACTATTTGCCAAGGTCAAGACTGTAATGCCTACAGTCCGCACACCTTTGAAGGGACACTTGTTGTTCGATTCTGCAACAGCAGCTTCTGCCAGCCAAGAGGTGCTGGGGTCACCGTGCCGTCTGCAGAGCAGTTGGGCATTCCTCTACTGAGTTCTCAACAACTGAGAAATGTTCAGCTCAGTCTGCTGCTGGGCCTTAGTCATTCTGTCACTTGGGCCCTCCTCTGCATCCCCCACCTCTTGCTCTGTGCAGAACACTTTGTCTAACATATCCTGCAGAGACAGATGTACAGTGTAGGGCAGCTTAAAAAATCATGAGTCTTGGCAAACTCTTGGCTTATTAGCCCACACACCAGTTCACAGATGACTGGAATTCTCAAATCAGATTACCTGACAGGCAATTTCATTATCTTGCTCTGGTACACCTTCCGAACCTTGAGATAGCCAGATATACATCGCCCATTAATCTGTTTGGTCAGTCAATGTGTAGCTTTGTAATCCTGTTTGTGCAGTTACCCATGTTCAAGGTTTTCCTAGTCCCTTTGTGTCCACGGTTATATGTCACTGTGTGTATAGAAAGGGAGCAGAGATGGTCTCATATTTTCAACAGATTGAAAGTCATTATTTCATTCTACAGCAATTGAGTCTTAAAGTCATCGATTTAAATTCTTACCGGTTTACTTCTCATCTAATCATCTTAAACCCAATGTTAAACACTCTGCTGTATAAGGTAAGTGCTGACCACACATGAGTTTAATTAACCTGTGACAGAAGGAAGGAATGCAAAGAATGGCTAATAGCTTCAAGTTAGATGTGAGATACACACATTCTATAATGGGAGTATACAAAACTCCTCTGATCTTACAATTCCTCCTCATGAAATCTCAAGCTTAAAATAACGGAAAGGAATTTCTTCCTAAGATACCAACATAGTGCAAAGCTCCATTTCAAGAAAAGAGTTAATACTAGCTTTCTTTCCTGTCGTTTCTCATCTTCCATTCCGGAGGCTGGGAAAGGAAAGAAAGCTTCCTTTGGAGTACCGGGTTAATGTTTTGGCCCTTGTTCAGTATCACCATCCAGCTTACCACTCAACCCTCCCTATGAAGATCAAGCATTCGAGGAAATCAAACAACTCAGTCTTTGTTACTAGACACACTTATGTTCTTTCTTCACCATGCCTCTATTCTCTAGAATATTCCCTTCTTGAACCTCTACACCACTTACTGACTATTTAGTAAGTCAACCCAACAGCCTCTCTTTGGCCCACATGTAACACAAACTGCCTTTTTTGTGGATAAACATCCTGTGTCTATCAAAATCTGGTATGCACAGTGTCTCATCCACTGTGGTTTCTCCCACACCAACTAGTTACAAGGAGAACGAAGTTGAACCAGTATTTACTATATACCAGGCACTGGGTGAACTGTATGTATACCTCTTTTCTTAATTGTCTTAAGAGACCTATAGATTTTTTTACCGTAAGACCAAAGACCACACAAGTTATGAGGTGACAGAACCCCAAGTAAAATTCACATTTTCTATTGTACCTGGAATTCTGTTCCCTTGCCCAGAACAATCTTAAATAAATTTCTCAAACTCAGTGGTCTGTCTGCAGTAAGAGGAAGTTATCTGAACCAATGTCCTCATGAAGCTAATTCATCATTCCATTTCACATTCCACTGATGAAAATCCACAGGAAGACATTTTTTGATCAAAATTTTTATCTTATTTAAACCTATTCAGCACATCTCATCGATCTTAAATTATCTACTGTGTGGGAGACAGGTCCCATCAAAGTGGTGACACAGGAAGAAATCAACTGACTGCTTAAGCCCAAACTTCAAGGCTCCTGTTCCAAACCCACCCCACCCCACCCCCCCCATCCTGTCATCACCTACCTCTCTTTCCTTTACTAATCTCAGTATACCTAGAATTTTATGTGATGATTTCCATAATGTCTACCTCCTTACTGAACAGTCAGCCACATGAGGGCAGCGGCCATGGTTGGTGTCTGTCACATTTAGCCCTGGTCCCTAGCACAGTGACTGGGATGCGATAGGTGCCCAATAAGTGTCTGCCAAAGGAGAAGGGGTGGGAGAGGCAAGGATGAAGACCAGGCAGCACGCATCCTAGCATGAATCTGGACCAAGTGCCACCTCAAGAATTATGCCGCCCAGTGGCTGACCTGACAGGAGCTCAGAAGCTGTGCTACCTAGAGCAATATGGTAAAAGTTATTTTGCTTTCTCCTATCTGAATCATGGTATTTGTCAGCCAAATACACACAGAAGTGAATTCAGTCCTGGTGAGTTGTGAAATTCTCCCTGTATTCTGCTCGGACTTCTCTCTGTGTGCTGTGTGGTTCTCCTCTGTGCAACGGGGATAAAGAAAAGAACTTCTACCACTGGTATGAAATCTTTTGCCTACCAAGTAAAATAGTAAATGACCTTTCTCAGAGTTCCTTTAAAAACAAAACAGTTTGCATATCAAGTTTTGTTACTACTACATTTGTTTAGATATGTGTTCACCTTTGAATAACTGAAATATTTGGCTTCTTACAATAATGATCTAATAACAAGGCAATCAAATACAGTGGTTCCTAACAGATTTCCAGTCTAAGAAACTTGGGTTCAAATATTCATTGAAATGTTATGCAATGTAAAGTAAACTCCAATGATATGACAGTACCTACCCTACAGTGTTCCTGGAGGAATTAAGTGATCAAATATAAAGTGTTTAGACTATAACGTGCCAGACACATGGTCAATGTAAATGCTTGCTATTCTCATTATTTTGTGATTGAAAAAATGTGAGCCCTAAAGAGATCAAGTGACCTGCCCAAGTTTATACTGCAAGATGCAAAGATAAGGCTAATAGTTCTCAACCCGCACTCCTGAACTCCATCATACATGGATTATGCTGTTTAAAATATACATATAACCAGCTTTTATTCCTTTTTCCTTTCTCTTTTGCATTTTACACTAAGCAAATATTTTCCTGGCTTTCAGGAAATTGTCATTTTTAAATGCTTACTACCTGATTATATTCATTAAAGATTTCCAAATAGTCCTGAGTCTAGCAAAGTAGAAATCTTACCATGATTATGTTATTACAGAGCGGAGGAGAGAGAATGTATTTCTCTTACAAAACTTCTATGAGAGTCAATATAATTCCCATTATACTTTCTGTGCTATTTTATTATCCCTTTCTTTATTAGAGGTTTAGATTTGAAGCTGCTCTAAGAAAAAGGATAGGAATGGCAAGAGATGTAAATTGCTCTTTGTCCATATTAAGGCCAAAGCTTTAGCAGATAAGGACAAAGGAAAGGTTAAGACACAATGGTCAAATGCTGTGACCTAATTGTCTTGACTAACTTACTTTTTGTCCTTTCATTAATGAAAACCGTCCAATTTAGACTCCCTTATTATGCAACAATGAAAGCCAAGTATGTTTAAGGGTATAGTTTTCCCTTGATGTCATTACTTTCTAAATGGGAAATATTTATGGAGAAGAATCTAGGTAGAACCTAAAGAAAGAGAACACAAAAAAGTTGGTTGATATGAGATTGTTTTTCCCTTGTACATGCTCTGGTACTTTCAAGTGTAAGCAAAATGTTGGAAGTACCCATGATGAGAATTCTAAAGCCAGATGGGTCTTTAAAGGGCAGAATGGCAAGAAAAGAGGTTAGGGATAATCTTAACAGTTGAAAGAGTTGACACAGACAAAGGTGCAGTGAATCACAGGGATCACAAATGGCCAGGGCTGGGCCAGATGACTCCCAGAGCTGCACACCTTCTCCCTGGCCCCCAGTGGATCACCCTCCTCCCTGATACTCCCCACCCCTTTTTTTTTTATACCAGTCATGCACAGTCCCACTTTCTCCCAAAGTCTTCTTCACAGCAACTTCTGCTGAGAATTTATTTCCTGATCATTTACTGTGACTCTTCTGAAAAGGTCCTAACTCTCTCTTTACTGACAGAGTAACAGGACGGAATGCATGAATTGCTGTTGACAACAATGATGTTTGTACACAGCACTCTCTACAGGCCCCCCACCTCACTTTTTTCTCTCTCCCATGAGGTAATTCATGACAGAATGCTAACTTCAAATTCGATCAAAGACAAGATTACATTTAAGTTCTCCCCAAATCTGAGAACATGAATATACTTTGAAACAAGGACTGTGCATATATATCCTTTGCTTAATATGTGTTCTGAAACTGACTAAAGGAACAGACTCGCTGTGAGGATAATATATTCATATTGGATCCCATCTCAAATGCGTTACTGTAAAACACTTTGGTATTCTGAGTATTAGAGTAGTTATATAAAACTAGACACTCTATTTTCTCAAATGTTACAACATTGAAAATTCAAGTGTCTTATGCTGAAAGTTTATTTTTAAAAGATCACTTTTACATTCAAAAAAGAATGAATTACTTTCAACTTCTAATTTTATCTAATGCTTACCAACCAATATATGAAAGATTTTCAACTTTTACTTAAATATAGTCATTGGCTATACTGTTATAAATAACAGGCCAATAAAAGCTTTTCAAATAATATCAAGTAGAGAGCGACAGGGAGAAGAAATGGTTACCTGATTCCTTAAGCAAGAAATTACCTCTTCTGTTTACTTACTATGTAGTCTCCGTCATTAAGAGCAGGTCAATTTGGCTCTTTATAAAGAAAGATGTAAGTGAAAATACTGTTCTTATCTTTTGATTAATCATATACTCACACTTTTAACATTACCCACCTGCCCTTTCCACTCAACGACTTGAGCCATCTCCCCACTGCTGTTTGGAAGGTGGCTCAACTTTTGGCTGCCCAGAAAAAAGTCAAGTGATCTATTTTTATACATTCTAATTTCATGGATGCTCCTACCTGCATGGGTGACATGGATATGTGACCTAATGCCCTTGCATATCGGATTCCTCACCTGTCAAAATAGGGGCTGGATTCCAATAGGGCTCCTCTCCTTGCCCCAGACCCCAACCACTCTCCATACAATACTGAGGGACGACCCTCACCTACCCTAACAGCTGCTTGCTTGGCCAGCTCCTGAAGCCAGGCTCCCTGAGAAGACAGCGGAGTCTGGAGTCAGCCATTACTGCAAGGCTAGCCTTCAGGCCTGCAGGTATGTATGGGAGGGCTACCTCTAGATCAGGTTCCTAAAGTATGGTGCCCTTTCTTCAACCAATAGAGAGTAACAGCTTTAAACCCTATGATAACTGCCTATTAACTACTCCCATGGAAAACAGGTGAAGCATTAGATAGTAAAGGGAGGCAGCACAGGGATAGAATCCCTGTTCACTTGTCCAGATTCCCTAAACTCCATCCGTTTTAAGACCAGATAACCCAATTAAGTCCCAGTGTCTTCTCTAAATTATAATTCAAAGCTTTAGAGCATCATTAATAAGAAAGAGGCATAAAAGACAATTTACAAAACTCCAAGTAAACTCCATACCCTACCTGATCCCATTTATATTAGGAGCCATGTGACAAATACCTTTTGGTCTTGAGAAAATGACAAGTATATCAATGATCAGGTTTATCTTTTCCCACAGCTACCAGGAAACCAAAAGTCATATTTAATGCTTAAATAGATCTGAATTCCTCCACTAAATTCTCCCTGAAATATTCTCATCTAAATTTCTGAAGTCTTTTAGAATCTTTACTTTAACTGACTTTAGAAATTTGCATCTACTGCTTCAAAATAAACTTAGAAATAAGTGAAGATATCAAAATATATACTAATACCTCAGCCAGTCTTCTCCCCAGGATAAAGACTTAACTCACAAGGCCCAGAATGGTGGCAAAGCAAAATACAAGGAACCCGAGGCATGTGGACCACGCAGCCTCCTTCCCCACCCCCCACCCCCAGGTCTGTGTATCCTGCCATCCACGGCAGTTGTGGCCTGGCCACTGGTGAGGAAGGTGTCCCCAGGTCAGGAAACAGTAAACAGTCCTGGGAACTCAGTGCTGAATTACATCAACCACACAAGCACTTGAGACCTAACCACGCGCAGCTAGTTTTTTTGGAGCTCAGCAGTGTTGCTTCTTGATCCCTTGACAAAATTAATGATGGAACAATTCATTACTGACAAGGCAAAAAAATTTGCCACAATGTTTACAAGTGCTAATAAATTATGGATAATTTACCAAATTAATACCAGTGAAACAAAGCCCGCCTTTTTAGATTTTCATTTATCATTCTATCGAGCTCTTTCCTCCCACCCTGTCTCTCTGTCGTCTATATGTAGGTGTCTCTCTCTCTCTCTGTCTCCATGTGTGTGTCTCTCTCTTCCCATGTGTGTATCTGTCTCCGGGTGTGCGTCTCTTCTCTCTCTCAGGCTTCATGTGTATGTCTCTTTGTCTCTGTGTGTGTGTGTCTCCTCTGTGTCCGTATGTGTGTGTTTGTCTCTCTCTCTGTCTCCAGGTGTGTGTGTGTGTGTGTGTCTCTCTCTCTCTAGCTTGGTATTTGTATGTCTCTGTCTCTCTGCCTGTGTCCCTCTCTCGGTCTCTGGGTGTCTGTTTTTTGTGTGTGTCTGTCTCTCTGTGTGTCTCTGTATGTCTGTCTCTGTGTTTCTTTCTGTATCTCTGTGTGTTGGTCCCTATGTCTCTTGCTGTGTGTCTCTATGTGTCACTGCATATATACGTCTTTGTCTCTTTCTGTCTCTGACACACATGCACACACACACACACACACACACACACTTTCTGTAACAGATTTTGACCTGAAATCAAAATTGGAATACAGTCTAAATGGTGTGTGCTGGTGCTGTGGATAACAAAAAACTGGAATTACGCTTAAAGAACAGATTCTACAGGAAGTAAATGAGCATCAGTATTTTTTTAAAAAGGAAGAAATAGTAAAAAGAAAACATTTTCCAAACCTAAACTCACTAGACCACAGTGACAACAACCTTCGGTGAGCACATGCCGTGCAGAAGGCTGACTCTTCCATCAAGAAACTTAATCTGGTACAAGAAATAAAATTGAAAGAGCTTCCCTTTGTATTTTTTATGTTTTGGTTTGGAAAGAATACACTGGTATATGACCTTATAAAGCCGAATTATTCTTAGCATCCAGATAATTTCTTGTGGTAATAATGGGAAATTAAACTCATAATGTAATATTTATATTGGAAGAACCAGCATTAAATTACTGGGCTGACTGTTTGAGTTGTAAAATGTGAGGGGAAAGCCTTCATTTTCAGTGGATTCACAAACCAACAAGAAAGTGGGTGGGATATGAAAATAATCCTCCCTCTGGCTCTGCAACCGTGTGATGAGGTCATGAGATGGACTCAAATGCTCTCATAAAAATGTACCCAACTCCTTGTGAAAAAAACCAGATTCAGGGTCCTTTGGAGAAACAGGTCTTCATTAACTGTTCGTTCTCTTTGTGATAAAATCGTTTTACAAGAGATCTCTTATTTTCAATTTTTGAGTAATTCCATACTAACACCTCATCCCCAGCTTTCTATCCCAAATGAAATCTGATTTTTCTCCTAACACCCCCTTCCCCAATTCCATCCTTAAAATGTGCCTGTCACCACCTGCTCCTTCTGTGCCCCTGACTGTGGCCAGATGCCTCCTGTTCCAAGTCTTGGAACACCTGGTTTCCTCTCCTTTCTCACTTGTATCCAAACTCCCATCCCTCCATCTCGCACTACTGCAGTGGCCTCGTAAGAAGGCTTTTCTTATGTCTGGGGTCTCCCTACAAGATTAGTCTGTCTAAAGAGCAATTCTCAAATCATCACTCAAAGTCAGCAGAGCTCTGCACTCCATTCCTGGTGCAAACAATTCTGGGACTTTTGTCCAAGCATTTCCTCAATGGGCCCTTGTTTACATCCATCACCCACTAGTCAGACAATCTCAACCACTGTGTTCCCAAAGGATTACATCCTGGAGAGAGGGGGTGGAATAGGGACACGTTGCAGGACCTGATGCTTCCCAGCCTTGAGCAGCTGGGTCTATTTGCCCAAGTCTCCCGCGTAAATTTTTTTCCAGAACATGATCCAGGCAAATTGGGCTGACAAATTATGGTTAAAGGCAGACCTTCTTCTCTCTCTCTGTCTTGGCTCCTAATCTTGCCTCCATTCTGAATTTCAAAATGCTAACATTTTGAAACATTCATACCCATCGCTGCTAAGAAATCTTTCCTGACTTCCCCTGACTTTTTTTTTTTTTTTTTGAAAATCCAAATGTTTTTATTAGTATCACTATCAAGTATTTTCACTGGCTTATCTCTCTGTCCCTTCGAAGTGAAGTATATCCAATATTGCTTTATTAGACTGTGCATATATTGTAATAAGTAAATGCTACTTAGTTTCTAGGCCAAAATTTAACAGATTAGTTACAAACCAGTGAAGAAACACAAATCTACTTTGGTCAAAATAGAGTATAATTATGTAAAACTTCCTCAATTGACACCAATATTTGGTGGCTAATCTAATAATTAGAAAAATATATTTTTTGTTCTTGGTGCTTGTGATTTTTTTCCATGTACAGCTGACCCTTGAACAACAGGGGTTTGAATTGCACGGGTCCACTTACTTATACACGGAGTGTTTTTCTACACAGAACTGTATTTTCTCTTCATTAGAACTTTCTTTAAATCCCAACAGCATGTGATCTATATTTGATAGTGTTAATTGTATTAGTCCTGCTTTAATGAATGATAGTGGTACTTGTCCCATTTCCATTTTTAGGCTATAAACCATGTTGTACACCCAAAGTCATAATGTAGGCACCCCATGAATGTTTGTAGGCCCAAACCACAGTTGGGATATTCTTAATTGATTTGCTATTCGTTTTCCGATCTACTACTCTCCATCAGATGACAGTGTAACTCAAGTCTTCTGACAGTACCATCAGTAATGACTCAGGCAGCTCTCTGTAGGGCCTCTTGCCCTTATCCTCAGCCTCTTCCCTTCTTTTCAAGGGTCCTTTATCAGGTTTAGCCTTATTAATGAGCTCAGGATGCATGATAATAAGTATCTAGCACTCATTTCCTCTCACCATCTGATCTAAGAATCAGATCTTTGGCTGGAGGAGTTCCACAATGACTGTAAGGATTGAACATTAAAAGCCCACACTTGCTACTCTTCGTCATCCTCCCAAAAAACCACACACACCATCCCCCAGCATGTGTGCTTGGCCACTGGCTGAGTTGTATGTGACCTTTTTCAGGGGTTTGGTGCTAGAAGATGGAAAACTGGAACTGTTCTGGCCAACGTGAAGACCAATAATATGGTATCATTCCAGCAGAAAGCCACAAACAAAGTCCACACTGGAACTAATTGGCACCAACCAGGAAGTGTGATACAATACTCTCCCTTCCACTGAAAACCTTCTGTGGTTTCAGGGTGAGGACGAAGAGAATTTTAAGAAAATAAACATCATATGAAATTTAAACCACACCAGGAACAAAAAAAATAAGGACTGCAAGACCACAGAGTAGTATTTTTATGGGTAACTTTCAATTTTATCAAGACAGTCAGGAAAATAGTAGGTGTAGCTATGTTATGGAACTTAAAAGCCAAGTTTTCATTTTTACATTAATATTAGGAGTTCCCACATTTCATCTCTGTGTATGTTTACATAAATTACATTGATATCAAATCCAGATTTGGAGCATCTTAGCACAAATGCTTGGTTAATTCTCCTTAACACTTTCATAGGTCAGCTTTTGATTTTTTACGTTTCTCTGGGAAATAATACCTGTGCGTACAAGTTTAATTCAATCACATTACTATATTGCTACATTATGTTTTCATCATTTATGCAAGAAAACTCGTTACATCTAATATATAATTTATGTCCCTCTAGAAACAGGTATTTTTCTCCCAATTTACAGAAGCATTAGCTAGGTCTATCAAACACCAAAATACCAAAAGGAAACTTTTCCCTTTATCACATTCTTTTCCAAGTGTTAAAGGGGGCATGATTTTTTTTATAGCCTAAGTGGCTAAATCATTAAAGTAGTTGAGGGACATCGGGGGAAAAGAAGAGCAGCACCAACTTTCAACTCTAAGAAAGAGGAGGTGGCGAAAAGGTTAATGTTACATGATGCTGCATATTTTAATTTAACTGCTGTTTCATTCATTGTCTAAAAACACTATTTGGAAATATCCTTTTGTCGTATGTACAGAAGGGCTTTGCTATTGTCCCTCAGGAAGGCTGGCAGCTGGCCCTGCACTCTGACCTCCAACCCTGTCTCAGCAAGGGGCTCATTGATATTCCCAGAAGCTCCTCTCAATTGAAGAAGATCATTTAAAAAAGAAAACCCCACCTCAGGGCTGGTGGTCCTCTCACTCCCACCCTCTGCTCCGGCCCCCCCTGAGTGGTGGCATGCAGGTCTAGTCAAGCCCAACAATCCCTGGGCCTTCATAAACTCACTATTTTTCATGTATATTTGATGGGTCCTTTCCCTCTTATTCAAAGCGGCTTTCACAGTCATGTTACTGGGTGAGAGCCTTCTATTCTAGACTTACATTTGATTAATTTGTGGCATTCATGTGTCTAATTCTCTGCACACAAAGGGAATGAACTAGCTTGGACTCTATCGACAAGCCATTTCTGCCAGGAAAGTTCAAACGTAAAGGAAAAGGCGAGGTCAGTGGAGATGGTTTCCAGCTTGCTAAAAGCAGCTTGGAATCAAACACAATAAAATAGTTTAGTTTCAAAAAAAAAAAAAAAAAAAAAAAAAGGCAAAACAAAACCTAGCTATCATCTCCAATGCTTTTGTTAACGATACCTTAAAACATGTAAAAAGCAAATACCTAAACGCTGCATTCCTAGTCACACATACGTAGATGTGCACAAGAGGGAGCGCCCGAAACTACCGCAGCTTTACAGACATCACACACATACCAAAAGAGACTCTTGGCTTCCTTTCAAATTCTATCAGTCAACTTTTATCAACCATAGTAAAAGCAGAAGACAATCAAAACTGGCTGCAATATCGTTTGAGTTTTAAGCTTTGGATCACTTCCAGTTATGTTTACAAAAGTGTGAAAGTATTAAGGAACGGAATAGTGACCAAATTCCTTATTCCAACTATGCAGTTAATGCATCCCTAAATGCAATCCGTTGTAATTTCCTTAATTAATCTTAGCTAATCCTTAAATAATAATAATAGCAAAAAATTTAGTGTCCACACTAAACTTCCTACGACAGTTTCCTTTGGTAAGTTCTCATTCGAATCTGATTGGTTAATACTGGCTTTTTAAAAGTCCACAGAATTTTATTCTATGGCTACTTGAACTTTTACAAAATGTTTAAAAGAACTTACAACAAGATACGGGTTATCTGAAGTAGGCAGGGTGAGGAAGGGTTGTCCTATGTGTATCACAACCCGCCATGTGTCCTTTCATAAAAAGCAGGACGCTGGTCATTCCATGATGTCACTGATATTCCATACAAAGAAGTCCCCACAGACCAAATTCCACTTCCTTTCTTATATTGCCAAAGATGAAATAAATCTTTAAAAATTCAGGGTAGAAAAAAAAAAAAAAAACCTGATACATGTTGTTTAAGAATATACAGGGGAGTCTGCAGGGAATAATGAGAGAAAAAAATAAAAAGTTAACAACCCTAGCTTCTTCCATTTCTGCCATTTACTTCTAGGACCTTGGGCTTACCCTCCTGCTCTAAGTACACATGCTCAGGCCCTAGGACCTGAACAATCATCTGCCTATTCCGGAAAGGTGAGAGAACACCATGCCAGGTAAATGGAGTTTGTGACCAAGCATCCCACTCCCGTCCCAGGCTGGGATGCCTGAAACCAAGACACCCAAGGCTCCTAAGAAAAGGAAGACACAGGGTAGACATTCCCACAGAGTTCTAGAAGCATTTTCTTTAATCGCACAAGGGAAACAGAACCATTCACCTTAAAATGCCAATAACCAGGCTCCACGAAGAACAGGCAAGGGAAAACCTAGGTTGTGGTCTATGTGCAATTTCTAGGCTACCCTTGGAAATTAAGGCGTGTGGCACTGGGCACTCCAAGTATGTGCTCTTAGGCAAGGCAACGTGTGGTGTAGACTGAAGAGTGTTTTTGTTGTTTCTAACATTTACATTCAAGCTTTAAACAAACGTACATATACTCCTTTGCCTATGTACATGCACCTTCCTGTGGGGGAGTGGAAGAAGTCCAAGAGCCAAAGAGGAAAGCCAAAGATCACGGGGAGAGAACAGCCCATGAGAGAGCCAGGAAAGGCAGGTGGGAGACAGCTGGCTGGGGCAAAGCCTGTGAAGTCCTACAGAGGGGACACTGAGACGGGCAGCAAAAGGGACAGAATAGCAGAATAATGTCCACAAGAGGTACTGTACTGACAACAATTAAAGGGTAAAAACTAAGGAAAGAAGGAAACCACGGGGCACCCAACAGCTGCGGTTCTTAACTGCCTCAGCTTAGAGATGCAATCATTCCCCTTCTTCCACTGCCCATCCTCAGACTCAGGTCTTGAATGTGCCCAAGTGCCTCTGAGCAAGGTTGCCCCAGATGGAAAACATAAATTGCAACACATGAAAGAATCAGAAGTGCCAACATAAATAAGACTGAAGAGTTTGCTACTTTGAGGCTTGTGATGAAATGGACTACTTGAAAAATATTTAAAAACTTGATGATATAAAGTGTATCTTTTCCACAAAACTTCAGTTCTGTAAGTTCCATAAAATTATCAGAAGCCCTGCATATTTTTATAAATCTATCTCAGCTCCTAGATTCAGCGGATCTGTGATGGCAACTGGTCCTGAGAGTCCGTACAAAGTATAATGTCAGGACAGCCAAAATTATGACTTCTCATTAATTTCTCCCATCCTGATTCTTTTCAGCCTGGAGACCAAGTCCTCTCCCTGAGCTCCTAACAAACACATGCACATATACATACGTAGGGTGCATATGTTGTACGGAAGCACAGGTATCTCTACATATTAACATTAACCTATTAGCCTATTAACTCCAAAACGGGCATACAGTCAGAACAGAAGCCAACTCTGGTGAACTTAAGCAGAAATGCTATCTCTGATAAGAAAATGGACTCTCTTGAGGTCCCTGGGTGGTTGAGTTAAGTGTCTGACTCTTGATTTCGCTAAGGTCACGACTTCATGGTTGGTTTGTAAGATTGAGCCCTGTGTCGGGCTCAGCATGGAGCACGGAACCTGCTTGGGATTCTCTCCTGTTCTCTCTGCATCCCTCCCCCGCTGGCATGCTCTCCCTTTCTCTCTCAAAATAAACATTTGTTTTTAAAGGAAAAAAAAAAAAAACAGAAAAGAAAACAGACTGTCTCAAAAACTCCACTAGAGGATTGGAAGGAAATGGGCCCAAACCTAAGAAGGCAGCCATGGAAGCTAATAGCTTTGGGTACTCCTGCATACTGTCTGCTGAGCTGTTGGACTCAAGGTCCCACAGCCACACCTACACCCCATCAGCAAACCCTGAAGGCCAGTGGCAAGGGAAGGAGCTCTCAAATGTCCATGATTCTTTGGTCCCTCTCCCTAGACTTCAAGTCCCAGGCAGAGACATCAAATTGGTGAGTGCAGGCCATGTACCTATGCCATAATTGCTGGAGATCCCAGGGAACAAAAATCTAGCCGTTGGGAGTCTGCTATACTGGAGGTGAGCCCTCACTTCGTTGAAATGGTCTCCAATGGTGGGTATTCCAGCCCTCTAGGAAGGGCCTTCAAGATGCTAGGCACCTCCAAACACCTTCCTCCCCTGCCCCCCAAAAAGCACAAAAAACAAAAAGGTGACAGCTTCACTCCCAGAGACTTATACACTATGAAGCAACTAACCACCACTGTTTGAGTAAAAAGGGTGGTATTAAACTTACCAACAGAAACTATTGCTGAGGACCTTTTCAAAAGAATACATTACTAGAGGAAATGGTCTGTTAGAGAAGGACAATGAACTATTAAATCCCCCTCCCTAACCAAGTATATAGTAATTCTCACATTGAATTCAAACATTAAAAGATCTTGGACAGAGAGAAAAATAGGCCAGAGTCACCTGGATTCTTGCCCTAACTCCAGAAAGTTGACGTAACATAATCAAGACCTATTTAAAAGCTAGTTGTATCGGTTTAACACAAACTCTGAGCAGAAAGCTACCTCCTAATGGCTAAAGAAACTGTTTCCACTTTCTAAGAGGCAAGACCCATAAAGGAAGGACCTCTAATTTCTGGTAATTACCCTGGTACCTTAAAGTCGGTAATTACATGGAGAACCATGCCCTGAACTGGCCTTCAGTTTGTTCCAAACCCAGTGCATGTAATTAGCCTTGATTAATATCCCACATTTCACATCAACAGAAACAGTGAATCCAAATGATCCCCATATTCTGCTGCCTCAGGAAACCTCGCTGTTCAAATTCTGTGCCTTTATCAAGGGAACATGCTGAGCAAATGGGATCAAATGATGCCTTGGCACCTACCTTGGTCTAACTATTCAGAGGGAAGCAGCAATGCCTTTCATGTAATCATCTTAATCCCTTGTATCAACTAATTAATACACAGAGAAAGCTTTTACTTGCATGTGAGCAATTATACCAAGTTCCTGGTCGGTGTCCAAATGGATTCACAATATAATTCATGAACAATGAGGCAGTGGGAAAGACAGTTTCCAAAGATGACTTTTAAAATGAAAAAGGAGCTGGGGGGACAGGAATAAAATGACTTTGTTAACAGTAGGGAGAGAGGACAAAAAAAGGTCAGTTTCTCAAAAAAATTCAACTTCAGAACCCTATTTTGCATATGACTTGCTTAAACAGGTGAATTTATGTGAGCAAAGTAAGACCCAATAGAGAGTAAAGAGCTTTGACTCTATGTCCTTACAAAGTTGAAATACCATGGAGTTACTTACAAGGGGCTTGAAAACAAAGAAAACTGATGCCATTAAATAACTAGCTTCAACTAAAAATAAGCCAAAATAGACTCACTGCACACAGACTTTTGAAAGGCAACTAAGATTTGAGCTCAATGATTTCACATTCCTCCTTTGGGGTACCTGTTGCATGGTCTTTTTTTTTTTTTTTTTTTTTTTTT
>NW_026057577.1:82487068-82494568 GCF_023721935.1 Panthera uncia
TTTTTTTTTTTTTTTTTTTTTTTTTAATGCCAAAGACAGTGCATCAGTATTTACAGCAGCCTGAGAACTCATCCAAGAATTGGGAACACGGAGCAGCAGGGGTTGGGGGGCAGTGAGTGAGCGAGTAGGGAAGACTGCTCGGGTGCCTGCACAAAAGGACATCCAAAGCATCGGCACCTGCTGTAGGGTTTCTGCTCTCGTGTCTGCCCCAGCCAGAGTGGGAATCGCTCCAGCGTCGGGGCAGCTTGTAATCCAATGTGGGGCAGAGGGCACAGGAACCTAGTGGCTCAGGCATTCAAGGAAAGGCTCAGTAATGAAGCACCACATTGTGGTAACGAGCCCCGGGTGTGTGCTGTGAACTTCCCCTGCGCAGATGGCTCGCTGTCTGGGGAAAGCATTATCCAGCACAGCACAGTCAACAAGTACACTGAATCCAAGATTCAAGAAACAAAACACTTCCTCCAATCACCCCCTACCACCAGACCATGCTGAAGCTGCTTAAAAATTGCCAAGGGTCTTCTTTTTTTTTTTTTTTTTTTTAAGAGTAAGATGCTGATCACATAGGTTTGGGCTCTCTGATTTAAATACTGTACTGAGCCACCCTGGGAACCAGACAGTATCCTCCCGGCTACAAGGCTAAAGAATGAGCAATCACCAGCCCGTGGAATTTTCATGATCCAGTTTCCCCACCTTCCCGCCGCATACCCACTGGCAGAAACCAAAGGGCTGTCACCCTGATGAGAGAAAACAAAGCTCTGCAAGTGTGTTATGAAACAGGTTTCTCCTTTCCCATAGACATTCCTTTATGGCTAGGTCATGTAGAACAGCAAAATGCTCAATGAACACACTTGGTCCTGTTCCCCGCAGGTGACTGTGCCCTTCAACTTGACCTGAGATACAGGGAGAGGGAAAGAAAACCACTCTCCAATTTCTAAGTAAAAGGTGACCAGACAGCAGCTATAGCAAAGCACAGCCTACTGTTAACAACAAAAAGAAATTGAAAGCAGCAATGTGGACAGCACAGTCATACAGGTGTGGGCCAGGACCTGAGAGGGCAAAATAAAATGCTTCTGGGGTCGAATCTGGGGCCAAATTGACTAAAAAGGCCAGACTGGCAGAGAACCTGATTTGAGCGGCTCTGGCACAGACAAACCTGTTCTTATCTGGCAAGGGCACCCCCTGCTGGCAGCTGGGCCGAACTCCGCCTCTTGGTCCAGCTCCAGACAGCCTGCAAATCCCTTTGGAGGAGGCCAGGAAGGGGCAACGAACTCGGGCAAAGAGAGTCTCTTGTAAGGCACACAATGGGAGCAAAAGGTCCTGTCATAGCACAGTCACTGCCCAAAGCCACAATCTTTGTCCAGTCACGGTTCTGTGCAGTCAGATAGATTCCAAGCAGGCTGAAAAGAATGAATACAAACCTGATTGCTATTTTGCATGTGAGAAGTTGAGAAAGTTAGGGAGGAGGGGGGACACAAAAGGGACCATAAAAAGATTCTTAAGTCACTTGCATATACACCGCTTTTTCACTGGAGGAAATCCTGCCTACCCTTTTAAAGGCAAGAGTTTATCAGGACATTCTTAATAGTAATTATTTCAATCCTTAGCCTAGGACGCTGTAGCGCTTGATTAAAATGCATTCCAACATTAGGTCAGAACTTACTGCCAACAAAATAGAAGACTAAAATCAGTTTTGCACTCCCATTGTTTCTCTTGTACATGATACTACCATGCACACACACATTTTCATGTCCCTCCCAAGTTTTTACTTCCCTTCCTTTTCATCCAGTTCTTTTCCATTTCTTTTTCTGTTAAGCTCTTACAAAATCACCCTGTTGTTTTATAGTATCAGCTCACTGCCCCCTAAAATGATTGCCCTCCAAAATCATAGCATCCAATGTCTTCAGCAGAAAATCCTATGTAATGCGGGCTTCTGTGTAAGCTCATTCCCACTGTCATCAATTGGAGATGCTTACTTAAGGAACACTGCCAAGACGTTCAGCTAGGCTCCATCAGCTAAGACAACCAAAGAGAAACCTGTTTATAAAGGCCCAGTGGGTCTCTCCCCTACTGGCACAAATGTCATACATGAGTATCTTTAGCTCACGTTATCTGCCCTTAGTCTCAGTGAGTTCACCAGCTCAGGCTGAACTTAGCTTCTCCCTGGGACCTCAATCTCCTGTCTGTTCCCAGCTCTCAACTTCAAACACAGGGGACAGAGAAGGCAAGGCATCTAGGCGTGAGCAGAGAAATATAATGGGCAAAACAAACATGCTTCATCTCCTTTGGGTCATTTGGTTTGGTTTTCATTTTCTGGTTTACATATGAAACCAGGGGGGTAAGAAATGCCAGTGGCACACAGGCCCCAAGGACAAATGCTCTCATTTCAGAATTTAAAAATAATTTCCAAAAGCTAGAAATCTCAGGGCTTGTTCTTTATTTAATCATCCCTGCTGAAATTTTTAGGTGACATTTCTTCATATCACTGACGCAACCAAATGGCTGTCCAGGTGAAAACCACTTGTTTTTTTTTTTTTTTAGCTTGTACCATAGACGTCCATCCCCAGGAATAACATGATTATTTGAGCTTCCATGCTGTGGTTTACACAGTTCAACCTTTACCTATCAAAAGGTCTGACAGTGAGTGTGTGGGTCTATTCTATTCTTATTTATAAGAGGGGAGAACAGAGCAGTTTTAGAATGAACAAAATCAATCCCTACCAGTTTGGGGAATAAGCCTCTGCTTTGAATGAACTGTCAAGACATGTGCCATCTGTTTGGCCCCATGTCCAAGGAGGCTGAAGGTTTCATAATCAAAATGTAAGATTTTTATTCTTTACCACTCAGATAGCAGGAGCCTCATTAGACTTGGTAGGATTTTAGCTATTCTCTTATACCCTAAAGCACAAAAATACACATCTATATTTAATACTCTAATGCACATATGTACAAAATAATCTTTAAGAAAAAAAAACAGAATCGTAGGATCATGCTTGCTTTATTTCACGTGTGGGGATAAGCATGATAGCTATCAACTGGCCTTCTTAGTGAATTTGAGACCTATTCAAACTTTTCCCAATACGGTCTGGTACAAAAAAGTTGCTTGGAAGAATTCTGCGGATTTTTATCATGGCATCAAACATCACTAAATGATAAGTGACATGTAAGTATGAGGGAAAGTGCCTTATGAATCTAAACTTCTGTTTTCAGATACTGTCCTTTTCTCATATTGTAACAATACTAAGACCCCTCCCTTGCCAAAAAAAAAAAAATCAACAAATAACCTCTGACTGATACCAAACCCCTTTAGATTAAGCTCAATATGCCATTAATATGAAAAGAATTTGACAGTTTACATAAGGGATGTGACCTAGTGCCAACAACCTCTGGCTTCTCCATTCTCCAGATGGTAGCAGATTAGTAGGCAGCCTTTATTCTCCTAAGAAGATTTTTTCCCCCCATGGAAAAACTATAAAGGCCAATTCTGTTCCAAACTTCAAGTCTCCTTCACAAATGTCTACTCAATTCTGGGCCTTAACTAATGCCTATTAAAAGAAGCCCTTGGGCTTGAAGCTGTGGAAGGGGGGAAAAAGACTAAGGCAAACTTAACTCTAATGCCTGCCTTTAAAAGATCTATTGACAGAAGCAGTGGGGAGAGTTTGAACTAATGTTAACTTAAAGAAAAAGGCTGGTGAGATTCAATTGTGGATGTGAATGCTTGCTTGAGTTTGATCTTGACGGGGCTTAAGATAAGGGAGATAAAAACCTAAGCCTACTTACATATTAAAAAATGCAGTTGTGCTAAATTCACTACATACCACTGTTCTCAATTTGATTTATGCCCATCATCACCAAAGACGTTGAAGGACATCCCTGTCTAATATGGTAAAAAGCCACAGCAGAGGGCACTTGCTCCGCTTTGCTATGCTAACATGAAAAATCATTTCCTACAATGCATGATGTTCTTTCCCATTAATTCTTCAAATGCAACAAAGAATAAAAACAGAATTTTTCTTTGGTCCCTTTCTGGAGGTATAAATAGAACGGTTAATCAAAAAGATCCGAGGGGTGAAAACCAGCTCTTAAGCTCTAAGAAATTCTTCCCCCAACACACAGGAAGTCATCTTGAATAACCAGAAAAAAAATCTTATTTTATAAACAGACTGACCCCAGTAAAAATTTTAAGAACATTCAGCTGCATTTAAAGTCCAGAAAGCTAACTGGATACCTCCTCAAAATGTCTGGCTTGTCCTGAGGTTGCCAGGACACATACTATATTTTCCAAAGGAAAAAAACTGTTTTCTAGGAATCTTTCAAACATGTGTAAACTTCTTTTAACCCTCTACTTCATAAAGTTGTTGAGACACTTGTTATGTAGAGTTTATTATTTCTATTAATATTTTCACAAGTTGGTGACATTGTGGTAAATTTTACCTGGGTTTTTTTCTTCCCGTGTAAGTTAGTCATGATCTGTGAGATCCTGAAAACTAGAAAATACTCCTTTTTAAACCTACTATGCACAATGAAAACAAGTAGCTTACAGCACATGGTCCCTAGCATCAAGGACTTTACAACCCACTAGGAAAACTGGACCCGAGAAGTGACAAGTGTTAGTAAAAATGCAACGTGTCAGGGAAGAGGACATCAAAAAGAAAAAAGACACACGTCTAGGATCCCCACTATTTAGCATGACCTACTTCCACCAGTTTCCAAAATCATTTAGTTAAGAGAACATCAGCATTTGCCGATAGCAAATATACTTAGCGGTCCCCAGAAATAAAAGTTTTCATGGAAATCTCAAAGGCAATAAAAAGAAGAGATTTATTTAATTTCTTTTCTGTGAACTGCCTCATTTCCTTAAGGAAGAAATGCCAGACAAACAGTAATTTAAATGATCATGTTAAACACTCACCCAAGAATACCTGTCCAAAATGACGACAGCCCAGAACTCATCTAAAACAAATGTTTGGTTCTCCAAAGGCACTGCATGGTACAAAATGGGTTCTTTTCAAATAATGTTTTCTAGTTTCCTGTTCTTACCACAGTATTCTAACAGAATGTCCATTTCTATGGTCAGTATCTTATTTTTTTTTCTTTTTTAACTGAGAAAAGTTACATCCAGTAAAGGAACTATCCCTCAATCCAATAAGTGGGACCATCCTGGCAATCAGATAATATGTTTAGGAAACGGCTTAAGGAAATGAGCTAATAACTTGACTGAACACAAGCAGATTATCTCTGATTGCTACAAAGAATGCTATTAGGGGGCACTATGTTTTCAAGTGATCATTTTTCCAGCCTGTTGCAGAAAGGTTAATCTGCAGCCTTATTCATAAAATCAATTTTGAATCATGCCAAATACAAAAGAATTACATTAAAAATACATCATCAGGAACTATGCTGACATTTCTTTCAATTGTCTTCAGAAAGACTAATTCAGATATTTTCCTGACCCTAAGCTTACCCATGAAAATAAAGGCTGTATATATGACTTTATCAATGAACAATCTGTTCACCTATCAAGTTGGAATAGACTTGAGTGATGGGAAAATACAACGGTTGTTTACAAAGGCTCTTATAAGGCTGTTAATCTCAAAATTCTTTCGTTTGTGAAGATGAGGGAACATGAACAGAGAAACTTGCCTTGGTGTTATTTAACTCAAACACTAAGCCTCCTTCCTTTAGAATCTCAGGAGAACTGCTTAGACTATACAGTACTTAAGTGCGATGAAACCTTTCCTCTAATCCACCAAGTGATAGTCAAGTCACCTCACACATAAACTTCCCTCACTCCATAGATCAGCATTCCAGGGTTATCTCTGGTCCAAAACACAGAACCCTGTTTCAACCTGCCCATCTAGCTAAGCTTGAGTCAGAGAATTTAGGCGAATAGTAAGTCTATAGATTTCACTCTTGGTTCAAAAAGACCCAGTGGCGAGTTGCACCAGTTTTTCACCCTTGGCTGGCAGCAGATCAGATTGTGAGATGTAAATCAAAATACCTTTCACCTGTAAAATGACCAACATAAATGTCAATACAGATTTCCTCAGGCCCCAGGGAGGTTTGTAGAGGCGCTCCAGCCCACCTGGTCACTCCACAACGAGTCGATCGTGAATGTAAAACTCAAACCTTGCTTGAGAAAGGAGCCTGGGAAAAGGGGAAATCTGCCATTCCCAGATGAAGTCAGTTTCTCAGCTGGGCTGTTTTGTCTATGAACAACATTTCATAGTTCCTACGAAATCTAAATATCAGATACTACTGCAGGCCAAAAAAAGACGAGCTACGTTCCCTTTTCAGACAGAGAAAACCCTGTGAAGTTTTAACAGTAAGGAATGGATCCTAACGGAACACAGAAACCGGGAAATTTTAGGATGCCCCACTCCAGCTGGATTACATCCAATACCCACTTATCTGAGATAGAATTAGACCAAATGTCAAGAGTAAAGAATGGATAGGCTTACCCCTTCGTGTATCGGGAAGAGCTGGTCTTAGTGTTCTGCTGACATTTTAAGTATAAAAGGGTCTTATTGTAAACTCTGGACCCCCAGAAGGGCTGTTTCTAGAGAACTCTGAAAGGAGAGATTAGTTGGGGGAGCCTCAGCATCGGATTCCACCCTTCAATCACGTTAGACACAGAGCTTTAGCCACTTTTTCGCTTAAAGTCATGCATGTGGTCAAAAGTTTAATTATATCACCGGCTGCATCAGCAAGCATATTGTCTGCCATCCACAGGAGGGATAAAACCTTTTTGGAGCACTGGGGTTCAGACATCACTGTGGAAGCCTTCCCAAAATGTTGGGTTATGCCTGACAGTTGGTATTTTTTCCCTTAACTGATCAAAGAACACAGCCTGGATCCTGGTAAGATTATAAAAGGTTTCCCTCAAATTCTGAACTTTGGAGACAGAGTAGGGACCTTACCCAAATAGCTGATTTTTTTTTTTTAATGGATTGAGTCTAAACACAGTCAAATTGGCACCTTTGACACAACTGACTGGTTCTTTGCCAACCACTCATTCCTTCATTCAGTCGACAAGAATTTATTAAATCCCTGGGTGTTGAGAAGATGCAAAAGAAGGCCTCTCCTAGAGAAGTTTGTAAGCTAAGCCAGCCAAACACCAAGGCATTAAACTAGTTATGAGTCAAACTGGTTGTACATGTGGACTGGGCGCAAATCCATGAAGTCTGAAGTAACCCTGAGTTTCATTCTGAATGTTGAGAAATGCTGACTGTAATCAGTTTTGGGTTGTGGATTTGAGGGGTACCAGGCAAAAAGATGCTGCCCTGGAATCAGCTTCCAGCCCAGAGAGGACCCAGAGGGGTCCATGTGAGGCCAAAACCAGCTGCCAGTTCTAATCAGTAGAGAGAGAGGAAAAAAAAAAAAAAAAAGTTAGAAACTACTCCAGACTTTTCTATAAATAGCTTTTGGTATTAATACAAGTGGTCTGAAAGTTCTAAGATATGTCAAATACCAGAAAAAAAAAAAAAATGATAAATGGCGTAA